>NC_141364.1:13776553-14259053 GCF_057382095.1 Aulonocara sp. 'chitande type north' Nkhata Bay
CTAAGTGAGCACAGGTCTGTGTGGTCAAAGTAATCTGGGGCGAGGGGCAGACGAATATAATTGACACTAAATCTATAACAAGCACTTGGATTTGTTTTACCAGCTGATTTATGGTTACTGAAACTGTCAAAGCTATTCTTCTCGTTACACAGTCTTCTTATTGAAAAGTTCTGTTAGCTGCAAAAGATATATACAAGTACATATTGCTTTGGGTAATAAAGCGGATATAAAACTCTTATCTACTTTACTTTTGACATTTTCAGTAAATAAATAGCAACATCTTAGTATTGACAAATGGATGAGCAAAAAGCCTTATTGTGCTTTTGCCCATTCTTTAATTTTACCAAAGTAAATACCAGATGAGGCAACAAAGTGTGAGGTAAATTTCTGAAATGCATTGATGTATAAACATGGCTCATTTCACAAAAATGTCAAGACAGATAAAAAAGATTTGTTACCAGCTCTTCCTGTAATCTCTATTGTACATTCCTACATGTAAGTTAGATAAAAGGACAACAGAATGTGTGGTGGTAGTACTCATGTCTGCACAGCTTTGCTCATGGTGAGACAGCGCAGCACTTAGGTTTGGCTGTGCTTCTGTCACTGACACTGTCCCAGCAGGCCAATGTGAGAAGATGGGAAGAGGAGGGGGCGGGGGGCGCGTAAGATGAGAGGTGACGAGCATGGCTTTGAGGTGACGTAAAGTCTTCCATTTCTGTCAGGGATTAAGTCTCTCAGAAAGAAAGACTTACTGAGGGAGAAAGACAGAGAGAAACATATATATAGAAAAAAGAAAGAGAAAGGAAGAAAAGGAGACAAAGGTTATTTTAGGGTCTTTATCCTGCAATAAGGTGCCTTGAGCTGACTACTGTTGTGATTTGGTGCTATATAAATAAAATTAAATTCAAAAGAGAAAAGAAAAAGTGAAAAAAGAAACAAAAAGAAAGAAAAAAAAAGTGACAAACAGAAAGAGAAAGTAAGAAAAAAGTCAGAAAGAGAAAGAAACTAACAGACAGAAAGAGAAAGTACGAAAAAAGTCAGAAAGAGAAAGAAACTAACAGACAGAAAGAGAAAGTACAAAAGAAGACAGAAACCTAAAGACAGAAAGTCTTTGCTTTTCCAAATATCCAGTGAGAAGGGCAATGATAGGGGCCTTGCATCATATCTTTGCTTCTCCTCCCCCTTCTTCTGCAGTGTCCTTGGCTCTGTGTTCCCTCCAGATGGGCCTTGGTTGCTGCAGCACCTCTCATGATGACACGGGCCCCAGCTGCCTACTGCTGCTGCTATTTCTAGGCCTGTACCCCTTCCACCTCAAGGAAACATGATACCACCCTCAAACATACACATCTGTCAGCGATTACAGAATGTACCGTGCAGGTACAAACTTTTGACTTTGGTGGGTTGAAAAACTGCAAAAATGCATAGATTTTTTGCGTATATCAAGCAAAGAGCATTTGCCATACTCTGCTTTAAAAGACCACAAGCTGCTGGGCGCACAGCACAAACCTCTCACATAAATGAAAACACAGTCATGCAGACCTGCAGAAAGGGTCAAGGTCAGAAGACATAAAACACCATTCTCCCCTGTACTGTTAATCTCCTCTTCTTTCATGCTTGAAATCTATTTTTGTTTTGTTGTTTTCGTCATATCCCTAGGGTGGCTGGAAATGAAGAATTAAGACAAGAGCACAAGAAAACAAACCAAGTTGCAACTAAGTCAGCGAACACTGCAGCCCTCCAATAACAACAGTTCTTGATAAAAGTCTATTTTCTCTGCACACTGTCTCCACATGATGTTATCATTTTTCTTTAAATTCAATAAAGTCTTCCCTCCCCACTCAGATGAAAACTGTATAGTTCAGAGACGAGCACACAGTTTTGTGAAAGTTTCCCATATGAGTCCGCCTTGTGCAATATGACTTTGCTGAAACGCTGAGGATGTACTGCTGTGAGAGGCTGTTATGAACACAGATCGTTATTAAACCTTGGGCTTTGTTTTGATTTCCACTAAAGAGCAGACAATTACTGTGTGTGCCACATAAAGGAGACAAAATGTCTTCTTCAGTTAAGAATCAGATCAGGCTTTTATAATCACTCTCCTCCTATTTGCCTAGGTTTGTTCTCAGCAAAGGGAACCATCATAAACCACATTTATCCACTTGCAAGCATATGCCTTGGGTAAGAAAAAAAGTGGGTGATCCTAAGGTTTAAAGAAATGAAAAAGATGGGCCACTTTTTTTTACCTATGAGTATTTTCCAAAAATATAGTAAATAAAGGTGAATAATGCATTGTTTTCAATTAGAAGTGTTTAGATTGTCCTTTTTAATATATTACAGCATGTACTGTAAGAGTGGAGAATTCCACATCGCATCTCATGCTCCATCTACTGCTGCAATATCTCTCTATCTCCCTCATTCAACTTAAGGAAGACTCTAGTATAAAACAGAGTGATCCTGCCACTCTGTACCCCAGTCGAGCATCACAGGGTACACATGTACAGTCATGACCACATTCCAGCTTCTCTCTAGACCGCTGACTCAGGGACATGTCAGAACAGTGGCTCTTGGCCCCCTGAGAAAGCTAGACAGCTATACTGTCACTGTTTTGAAAGGTCGGTGCTGTGATATGATTGTACCACGACCTGTCAGACAATGTGTTTTCTTTTCTCCGGGAATGCCCCGTTGGTAGGCAAGAGAAAAACGTTTCCTCCTGCCTGTCTTCATAGGAAAGAATGAGATTAGCTGTTTAAACTTGTTGGTAGGAATTTCTTCATTAGCTTGATAAAAACAGATATAAATTTGATCTTCAGATTAAAAACAGCCTTTAAAACCGCATAGCTGTCTATCCAAATTAACAGTTAAAAGCACAAAGTACACAAAGCTAAGGCACTTGAACTGTGCATTCAGTAATTAACTAAGTTAATAAACTGCGAGCACTCATGTTCTTGCTCTGCAGCTGTGGAGTGCAACGAGAATGTGTTCTGCTTAGTGACAGACCTCTGTACCGATTGTCTTCTTGTGTCCTGCCGCAAGCACATGAGAACATGCTCCTCTGGAACAGCAAATGACAGGATGCTAAGCACATCACAATAATCACAGGGCACGAGAGGATAAATGGGAGGCAAGCAGTCAAGGGACAAACATTAAAGCAGCCAAAAATAATGTATAGGCTGCATTTTTTAGCCTGATTCAAACACCAGTGACAGAGCACCATGGTTTACCAGATATACTTATTAAGAACCAACAGATTAGTTTAAAGATGGTTCCTTCAGTAAAAATATGTGGGGCTAATTCAGTTATGCACTAATTTTATTTAGTAAACAGTTCAATTCAGAAAACGAATCACAACAACAGCTGTCTCGGGGTGTTTTACACTGTGAGGTGAAGACACTACAACAAATAATAATGAGACAACCCTCTATAAGCAAGCACTTAGAGACGGTGGGAAGGAAAACTCCCTTGTAACAGGAAGAGAGTGTATAACCTTTTGGTATTGATTAATTAAAATAAAATTTCAGTCTTTTTTTGAACCAGGACTACTTCTTTCAGAAAACAGCTTAAAAGTTAGAGTTGAAGAAAGCTGCTCACCTATGAATAAACTTTGACTACCTATGGACAACAGGGCGATGATGAAATTATGTGCTACCCTTTTGTTAAGTGACAACATACCATTTCCAGAAAAGTCTGCTGCCTTAGCTGAAAATCCATCTTTTTTAAATGTGCAGCAGTGCTTTTGTTGGCAAGGGTTCTACTCAGCTGCCATTCTACCTGTGTGCAGCTATTTATTAGCACTATTCTTTCAGTTAAGCTTTTAACAACTGATGGTGTATGCCACAGCTGCTGGGCTCTCAGTGTAGCAGACACCAATATTAACACTTCAGAAAAAAATGTGTTTCAAGGGGTGCCATCTAAGACACGATTGCAATTTTATTCATGAGTAGTGTCTATTTTCTGGTGTATAAAGGCACTTGTTTCCACCGATCTGGCACAGGTGGTGTACTGAGCAGACCGACCTTCAAAGTGTACTTTTTTTGTTATCATATTTGTAGACGCGATTGGCCATGCTGCTGTATTTATATTACAGTTTTTCTCAAATGCTAAAACACAAAAGCCAGTCCTCTAAACCAAATGACCAGCTGTCTAAACACATTTACTAAATCTAGCCATCATTTACCAATATCATAAACACATGTCACATGAAGACACAATTCACAGAACACAATCCTCCGTTGTCATAAATCTAAACACATCTTTCCTTGCTAAAACACAAGTTGCAAAAGAACTCTGCTCATATTCTCAAATGAAAGCTCGTGTGATGCAACATGCTTGCCACAGTCAGCAATATTTGAACACAATGAACACACCTGGCGTCATTCATTACACACAACGACTCAAAATTGAAGAAACCTGTTGCTAATGCTGTGACCACATGTATAAAAGCAAGTTCAGAGTGCACAGTATTCTGAAGAGTCCAAACAAACACAATGGATGAGGGCAGAGTCAGAGGAATTCGATGCAGAGGAGGGAGAAGAGCTGGCCCTGGAAGAAGAGGAGCAGGCCAACGAAGAAGAGGAGTTTAAATGAGAGGAGGAAGAGGAGCAGGCCAACAAGGAAGAGGAGAAAGTCCAGGAGGGAGAGCAAGACAACCTCGCACCATCATTATGGACGAGATGCAAGCAACAGTCATTGATCATGTCATTGTCCATGGCATGACAATGGCTGAAGCAGGACTAAGAGTCCGCCCACACCTGAGTAGGTTCACCGTGGCCACAATTATCAGGGCATTCAGACAACACAACGGGTATTGTACTCGATTGCTTTCTTTGTCACAATACAGTTTTACAAACCTGTAAAAGTAGTCTATTGGTTTCAAATCAGTTGTGACTGTATTGTAACACATGTCAATTGACAACACATGTTTCTTTCTTTAGAGTTGAAAGAATGCCACATAGAGGTGGGAGGGTTGCCATATTTACAGCAGCACAAGAAACCCTCATTGTGGATACGGTTCGTGGGAACAACCTAATCAGACTCCAGGAGATCAGAGACAAAGTCATTGCCGATAATGTCAACTTTGAGAGCATTGACGATGTCAGCTTGGCCACAATAGACCGAGTTCTCCGGCGCAAAAAGACGCGGATGAAACAGGTCTATAGGGTTCCCTTTGAGCGCAACTCTGCGCGACACAAAGACCTACGTTACGAGTATGTGCAAGTAAGTTTACATCCATGTTCACAGTACAGTTAGTGGACATACTGTGTTGCTCAGTGGCCTACATTACTTCTGGACAATACTGTGCTACCTGATTGACTGTTGTTCTGAACACCTGTGCCCTTTCACATTTTCACAGAGGATATTACAGTTGGACGCGATGGCCAGACCTCATGAGTACCTCTTCCTGGATGAGGCTGGCTTCAACCTGCAGAAACGAAGGCAAAGAGGCTGTAACATCATTGGCCAAAGAGCCATCACTGAGGTCCCAGGACAATGGGTGTGTGTGTGTGTGTGTGTGTGTTAATATTACCCTTTGTGCGGCCATGGGTTCAGAGGGGCTTGTCCACCGGCATGCTGTCCTTGGGTCTTACAACACCCAACGTCTCCTCACCTTCCTAGAGGAGCTAAAAGACATCCTCCTGGACCGCCAACAACACCATCCTGGGCCCGCACATCACATTTATGTGATCATTTGGGACAATGTCCGCTTCCACAGAACAAACCAAATCAGAGAGTGGTTCACCACTAACAGTGACCACTTTTTAAACGTCTGTCTGCCACCCTACTCCCCTTTCCCGAACCCTATAGAGGAGTTCTTCTCATCGTGGAGATGGAAGGTTTATGACAGACAACCATACACAAGAGAGAACCTCCTAAGGGCAATGGAGCTGGACTGTGTTGACATCCCAGCGGAGGCCTACCAAGGATGGATTCGCCGTTACAGGGCGTTTTTCCCGCGGTGCCTGACAAGAGACAATATAGCCTGCGATGTGGATGAGGTGATGTGACCCGATGCAGCTCAGCGACAGTGATTGTGGTGTGTGTGTGGTGTGAATAACGTAAATAAAAAAAACTTCACACCCTGATCATTGTTTCAGGAGTACTGTTGTGTGCAATAGATTCTGTTTTTGCATCGAGTTGTGTCACAGTAGTATACATACATGCAGGATTTTGTATAAATTCATACTCTTCGTATGAAACAAATCTAAATGCCTAATCCTCTGCAGAGATCTACGACGATCCGTTACTGTATGGTTTCTAAAAATATGCATTGGCAGTTATGAAACAAAGAACCTTCTCACAAATTGGGCATTGTGTTTTCAATTGTTTTGCTGTAGTGTGTAATGATGTGTATAGTGTTTACATTTTTGAAAGCTTCGAGCTGCTCTTTTGGTGTGAAAGTTTGCAATTTGCAGTGGGAAGGTGTGGTTGTGTTTATGTAGCTTTAGAAAAGGGTGTTGTGTTTAGACATTGGGGAACATGGTGGAAGCGTTTGTGAAATGTCTTTTAGCATTTGAGAAAAACTGCAACCAAACAATACTTCTGTATTTAGCCATAGGGTGGCAGATACATATTTCAAAGCCTCACATTAAGATCCTTCAAAAACCTTTCTGGTTATTTTTTCCAACTTTGTTTTCTGTCCAAAGTTATACTCTTTTTTTGAAAATACAACAAGAACATTATCTGAAAAGAAATTCTGTTTAAATGAGGACCGATCTGCTACATATCTGCTGATATGTAGCATCAGCACGTGCAAATGCATGTCAGTATAACATCAAAAACAATCACAGACACTTAGAACACCAATTTAAGCCCGTCAGTGGTAAAAACAAGCACTTGACGCAGGCAGTTACCCGGTGGAATTACTTCACAGCTGTTTCACAGTTGCCAGTTGTAGCACTGTCACTCAATAGTTGACTGATATCAAACATTTTTGTCCCTATTAATAATGTAAACTACAAAAAATGATAAAGTAAGATCCGGCTTAGAAATACTGGAATTTGCCTTTAAGTGGACATCATGTCATGCACAGTGTGGAAAAGAATGATCTGTCAACTAATGAACATTACTTTCTGCTCCTGTCGTCATTTCTCAGGGGCCAAATGATTTGGTGCACACTGAAGTATTCACCAACATTCAGCAAATGGCCAAACTAACAATAAATCACAAAACAGCAGGGAGGGTGCGCCTGAGACCACTGAGTCAGCTTAAGAAACTTCATGATTTATGCTAGTCGGAGCCATCAATCTCTGTAATTCAGTTAGAAAAACAGCAATAGCTTCCGAATCCACACCACAAGTCTTCCTTCAGTTCATAGGATCTAATGAAACTATCATTTGAGCTTTTGGTTTATGTTTCGTGGTCAGTTTTCACGGGCAAGATGCGTTTCACTGCACTGCACAACACAAATCCTTTGACTGCAGTTTGTGTTCTCTGTGGCTGAGTGAGGCCATGCAGGCAAACGCAGATGGAGCGTCACAATTTCCACCCTGTTTTATTAAGCTGTTAAATAGTGGATTAAGCTGCTGCTCAAATATGACTTTTAACTATTCATATTACACATATTTAGCCAGTATATGTTGACATTCACGTGTGGGCCTCCATGTGCTGCAGCAAAGCTTTTTTCCATCTCACCTTATCATCCAAATCTAACCACAGTGGTCACTCAGTCCTGCTTTTGTGCATCCTGTCCTCCAGGCAGATGAATGAGTATGAAACGTTTTGACAGTTGGGGTTTCAAAATGGAGCCACTGGTTAAGAGAAGTGACATGATATAGACAACAAAGTCAAGCGAAGAGCCAGGAAAACACGGGGCCCCTAAAGTGAAATCCAAAAACAGGACTTTTGCTGTCAACATGTCAAAAGAAACTGACATGACACATCAAAAAAACACCTACATTGAACAGACATGTTACATGAATACAGAGAGAATGTGTTTGATTAGGCAGTGCTGTGCAAAAGCCCTAAACCACTCTTGCAAATTTTAAGCTTGAGAAACAGTTCTCCAGGCTTTCTGAAGGTCTTTCAAAGTTTTACTCTGGACATAGTTTAGACACTATGTTACTAGCAGATTATCATAAAAATATAATTTGTTCCCATTTATTTAGATGAATCTATGAAAAGGACAGTTTTGCAGGAATAAAATTATATTTTTGCATTACAAGATGATTCCCAAGAAACTATTACTCAAAAACAGGAAACCAGTCAAGTAGTAGGGGTGGGGGAAAAAATCGATACTGTGTAGTATCGTGATATTTTGTTTGCTAATAATGTATCGATACAGGGACAGCAGAAATCGATATTTTGTTACAAAAAAGGTTTTTGTGCTCTGACTTCAGAGCATGTTGATCCTTTTTCTGAGCAAGAATCCTGACATTCCTTCACTGTCCAAATGTGTTTAACTTGTTTTTTGGCAGCAATGAACATGACAGTTTACTTATTTCAATTTAAGACATGTTTTATTTTAATTAAGTTTAAAACTTTTTTATTTAATGTAAAATTATATTTTGTTTTAATTTACATTCAAATTCTTCAGTTGCTGAATGGGCTGCATAGTTTTCATAAATTGCATAGTTCAGAATAGCTATAATTGTACCAGATGGTTGCATTCAGTTAAGTTGGACTAGACTGTAATACAAACCATTCAGTTTGTCAACAATAAAACTGACTGAAATGAGAGAAAGAATGAGTGTGAGACTTTGTTATTAGATAAAATGAATATTGATAAAGTTTACCTTTATGTACAGAATCTGAATATCGCAAAATATTTTTAGAAAATTGCAATAATATCGTATCGTGCGTTAAGTATCGTGATAATATCGTATCGTGGGATATATGGTGATTCCCACCTCTATCAAGTAGAGGAAAAAAGAAGCGACAAGCTTAAAAAGTATATACAGCAGATTTAAACCATGTCCTCAAGAAACAGGAAAAAATTCCAGCAAAGACCTGATACAGAACATAAGAGATGCATCTGCACCGCAGTAGATCCAGCTACTGTTCACTAAAGCCTCATCCGAAATGGTCTTATTGAAAAGGTGGATGTCAAGAAGCCATTTGTAGGGAAGACTTCAGGTCGAACAAAATGAGCTAAATTCAGTTTGTTTTTGGAATCGGCTTTGAACAGGTCAACAGCGACTTTCTTGCTATGGACTTTGAAAGTCTGGGGACAAAACAAAAAGAATGTACACCATAAAAGTTCTATAAATGTTTTTACCCAAACATGACAAAAAATTCCTTTGTCAAAGCAAAACAAAGTCACAAATGGCCTTTTTTTTGGAGCCCCTATTTAGGACTGAAGCTCCGCAAGACCAGGCAATAACTGTATTAGGCACGCAGGTAAAGGTTGAGGTCACACTGTGAGACAATCCAAGACATCCATCTAATCCTCCCTGCATAAATATAGGAACCCATGACCTCTACACTGCAAGTGCTTAAGCAAGAAGGCAGAAGCATGAAACTCATGAATAGCAAAAGGGTTGGGCCAGGAAAAGGACACAGAAAAGGGCAGAAGGTTTGATTAGAGAAATGGCAGATAAATAAATGATCAAGAGCAAATTGAAAGCCCACTAAAACAAGGTGGATGATTATTTTTAGAATCGTATGTGATTCTTAAGCAGCAGGCAGTTGGGATTTCCAGAATAGTTGGGGCACATTATCTAATGATAGAAAGCGCAGGTATCCATCAAACAGTAGGGTGGATGTATATAATACAACTAGAAACATTTGCCTCCTATTCAGCTATAAAACCTACTCCTTAGTGACTAGCATGACAGGGATGCCTAATGTGACTTTCATTAACGATATGCTACAGGCCAGAGGCTGGAGCAGTCCAAGCCCAAATTGAAAAGTGCTCAAGCATAACTGTATCGGATGCCCAGTTTCCTAGCCCCATAGTATGACTGATTGAATTCCTGCCTCACCCACAGAAAGAATTCCTAAGCTTCCTTTTTCCAAATCAAGTGGGCAGCTTGGCTGGTTGATGTTCTAACTAATCTACTATGAGCAGCCACTGTCATGTCAGCAGATATTACAGGAAAAGTAGCCCAAGACAAAAGGAAATGGTTACAAATATCTTTTTATCCCAAAGTACATGACACAACAAAAATAAAAACTGTATGTGCCAAACAGATAACAAACTTTTAACTTGATATTAACATTAACACACATCCATAGATACTTAGGGGGCAAGACCAAATAAGGGCCATTTGAGAAGTTCCTTGTATAACTCCATCTATGATGAAATTATACACAGACGATAGTGGTTTCTCAAAGTGGGTTACAGGAATCCCCACAAATCCACAAACCACAACTCAAAATAATCTACTATAAATTATAAAATTGTGCTGTGTTGTTAAACTAAGTATATACAGAAAGGGACCATTTGCAAACAATTGTGTGTTCTGATGACTCCCTTCCACATTTGTTAACGTTTGCTAATATCATGTCATTAAATTGCAATTGAAATTTAAGAACCACTCGTTCTTCTGTGCTTCTGCATACATTAGTTTATTAGGTTTGCATTTTAAAAAAATGCTCACGTGAGCCTAAAAACTACATCAGGCCACATAATCAAGCAATGCAAAGACCAAGCCTGGTAAACCAGTGCTAGGATTTTGAGGGGTTGATTGAAAGCTTTCATCTCTGTAAGAGATACAGTGCTTTTCTACTTTAGCTGAGTACTCAAAGCACTTTCTTATTTGCCAGCCTCATTCACCCATTCACACAAGTGGCTTTTTCATGCACTTTTAACCTAACATACACAAACACATACTTAGACGGATGCATCAGGGGCAACTCGGCGTCCAGTTCCTTGTTCAAGAAATTGGGAATTAAACAAACGACTTTCTAAACAGTTGACATGCACTACTGCTTGAGCCACAGCCACCAAGATTTCCATGGCCCACAAAAATGTAAAAATCCCTACTCAAGTTGATGGAATAAACACATAAAAGGCGACATGAATAAAATATCAATGAAATATTTATTATAATTACCAAAATGAAAATCTATAATTCATATTACATTTTTTTGCACATTCATTAATGTAACGTCTCAGATTTACACCCTCATATTTACAACCCTTCATTTAAGACACTAGTCAAACTACCTGCTGAGTTCTTTAGCTTTTCACACATCAGCTTTTGGGTGGAGTAGAAGGTCACAAAGTTGAGGTATGAAGACATAGTGTGATGCACTCCAGCATAGTGTTGAAGAGCTAAATAAAACACCCTGCACACATGCAATGACAGGCATGATCTGAGGTGTCAGGCTGGAGGGGAGAACTGTAGCTGCTAATTAGAGGTAGATTCTGATATAAAAGACTCTCCAGCATGGAGGGTCTTGTTAGCTAACAGGCAAATCTGAGTTCTCCAGCTGAGGGGTTGGCTGGCTGCTGCAGAGCAGTCTTCCTTCACTGACATCGATAGGGGCTCCACAGGAGGGTTGGGAAACAATGGTGTTGACAAGCAGTATCAGGCCTAGCAGCATGAAGGCAGGGCCAAACGATTCCATTTCCCAGCCAATTCCATTATCAGGACACACAGACTTTACTAATGCCTGAAAACAAACAATACACGAGCATCCTTCTAATTAAGCCCCTGAGTACCACTGCTTAGTGCACCGGCATATCTGTGTTGGATGCCTGCAAACAGCCTGATTGGATTCATCAGCACTTTTAATGTGCTCCTGTTTCCTCCCATAGGCCTCTAAAAGACTATTGGCTCTATTCAATGGCCCATCCAATACTCTGCATGTCTAAAGACCTGAGAGGCAGATTGGGGTATTGAGGTTGTCAGTTATTTCTTCAGGAGTAAACAATCTGACAACATCCCATGTTGACGACAATGCAGACTAGGGACAAACAAGTATGTCAAAAATGATTATCTCTATATTGTCATGCAAATATTGTAATTACGACTTTTTTTTCCATTAAACTCAGTTTTAGTGAACAAATATTCAGTGAATTTGTTTTTTTGTTTTTTTTAAAACAACGCACATATAAACATAATATACCTGACTTTGAAATGAACTTCAAACATGCCTTTGGTAATTAATTAAAATATTTACTTGATCTAAAAAGTACAGTCTATTTCTCTGTATATATGCATACAGATGTATATGCATGTTTATGTGCATGTTACACACTTTAATGGTTATCAAGCTTCAACAATGGGCAAGTTTTTGTTTCCTCGTCACTATTCCACACCATTCACCAAGGGTGAAAGACGGTCACAACAGATGGTGGAGAAGAAGGGAATCGTTCTGCACATTTGCATGCTATGTCCAAATCCCCCCCCCCCCCCAAAAAAAACGCAACTGACATAAAAGTCTGCAATTAATCTCTGTGAACGGCAGGCGTGGCAGCTTTCCCTCGTCTGTTCAGTCATCTCCATCTTAATTTCTATGTTTACGATTAAAAGCCCCTATGAGGTGAAAGTATTTGCCCAGTGGCAAAAATGCTTAAATGCTTCTTTTTTAACATTTTGAACTGTGACTGTACAAAGTTTGATACAAGCCAGTTCAGCTGGTAATAATATTAATAACCTTCATAAACACATTCAAACTGGGTGTGGTTTGATACTTAAAGTTTGATTTATCTATATAACCCAAATAAAGACAGTACTTATGAATAGTTAATTTCAATTATTATTATTTACACTTTTAATAATAAGTGCAATGGAACATTATAATCAACTGGACCTTCTACAGACACAGGTAGCACTTGTGTACTAAATCTCATGTAGCATTTCTACAGGTGCTCATAACTGATTATGAGGATAATTAGTAAAAAGTGCCAGTTACTCAAATATTTGCATAATTGCATGGAGCTCCTTGTTCTTCAGAGCAAGAAGATGGATTTTATAATAACTTGGTTTTTAAATCCAAATGCTACAATTACACATCCCACTTGCAATTTACAGATCAGACATTGATGACTGACAAAATAATTCAACTTGCATAACTCAAATGAATTATGCATATTGTTGAATAACCTTTCAACTCAAATGTGAACAGATTAATAGAAAAAACGAGACCACAAATCTGTGTAAATGACCATGATCGTTATGAAAAACTGTCAGCATTACCTGCCATTAAGAGATGAAAGTCTGCTATTAAGGTGATCAACTCAGGAGAAAACGTGAGATCTAAAGAGTAACTTGAGGCAACTGCAGTAGTAACAAGACACAACAAAGTCAGACTGACATAATTCTTCCATACTAGAGACTGAGAATGGATCCAGTTAAGTCCTGCTTTTAGTGGATTCTCAAAAGGTTTAAAATGAGAGAAACATTCTGCAGAAGCTCTGTGTTTTTCCAAAGATAAAGATGTTAATGACTAAAGTCAGCGGAAGAGTGAGGGGGCAAGAAAGAGAGATAAACAGAGTGAGAGACTTTACCTAAAAATGGTCACTTAGTGAATGGCTTTAAAGAGAAGTGGAAGCACAATATCATGAGGTGATCAGGATTAATTAAATGTTGAGTGGCAACACACATTAATATTATCCCACACTTTAAAAAATGAGGCACATTAATGAAGTGAAAATTAAGAACTCTTCCTTTATTTTCAAGATAATGGTTCTATTTGACTTGAAATTGAGTGTGTTGGGGTTATCCAAAGCAAATGGTAAATGGTTTTTCCCACCTTGGTGGTATTCAAAGTGATACTTAATATACCTCCGAGCTGGGTTTCTCGTTCACTCATTCAAACACGCCAATGGAAACTCTGTAGAGCAGCTTTTGAGTTCACTGTCTTATCCAAGGACACACCCCTTTAAAGCAGTGACACTGTAATACTTTAATAATACTGGTATAATAACACTAGTAGCAATACTTTTTTACTCTGCGACTAGAAAGAGGTACAAATATATACCTAGAAATGAGCTGCCGTACCTCTAGCTTTACCTGACACATTCTACTTTAACAAACAAAAGTAGGTACAGCACATTTCAATAACAAAACAAACGTCAGGTATTTCTATCATTTTTCAGTACATTTCTAACTTAACCACATCAAATAACATTGACTGTTTTCTTTTTTAACTCCATTGGTCATATAACTGCCTTGATCCTTTGCTCATACTGAGGCTGCTGGCTTTTGGATGGCTTCTGAGCTCTGGGTAGCTTTAGCTTTAGCCTCTTTGAAAGTCTCTTGAATTTTTACTGAGAATAGATACAAAATATTTTCAATGTTTTTTTTTTCTATTTATGGGGTTGCTTCCCAAACAATGTAACTGTTTGGATATAGAGATAGTTAGAATTTCTTTAGAAGAGGCAGAAGAGTTGAATTCTATTGTATTATTCTATAATTCTATATAGAAGATAAATGCAGCCAATGTGCCATCGCCATTTGAAGGGTAAATTAGCTGTCTTTGTGTCTGGCTGAAGTGGTCCTCCCACACTCTACTTTTCAGCACCGATTTCATTTTTCTTCGACGGAGGTTGCTGCTTGATTATGTCTGGGATATTAGCCAATCTGCATGGATGAAAATTGTAATTTAAGATCTCATTAACACTCATTTAATAGCAGACACCCAATGTTTGGCTTTATGTTGACACATGGTCAAGACTGCTCACAAATTAGTTTTAGCATCAGACTGTTTGCGAATAGTCTGATGATTGGAGCTGCTAAGCAAAGATCTTCATCATTTATTTAAAGCCAAGTTATTGTAAGTACTATTGACCCGCATCAAGTAGTTCAACTTCTGCAATTTTTCTAAAGTACAGTGAAGCGGCTTCCACTTCTGAACATTCATTTCCTCAAGGTTCATCCTCAAGTTCAACGACCCTCTCCAGTACATCGCAGCAAACAGGGCCAAGCAGAGAAGTGCACTGCGTGAGTCATTTGGAGTGTAGCTATTGTTCAGCAGAAGTACACACTGCAATGAGCCAACAAACTGGCTGGATTCACCAGTGTATAATTGCCAACAACATTCCCTTGAGGAACAGTGAAGTTTTAGGTTGAAATGATCCAGTCACAAAGACCCACACTGGAAACATGACTGGATGAATGCAGTTTTCTGAAAGGCTACAGGGCAATCAAAGACAAGTACAGTATGTGGAAAGAATAAATCTTTGGAAAACAGCCACATATTTTTGATCCATTAAATCCTTTTTTTCCTTTCAAGCTTTCACATTCTCTCTATTTAGCTGACAACTGTTACTGCTCTGTTTATGCCAAAACACATTAACTTGGAAATGTAACTGCCCATAAAGGAAAGAGGTGTGAGTTTTGTAAATCTGCCTGTAATGACAAAATTGAGAATCTCCGCTTTCCTTCTCACAGAGATTATAAAACCTTTCACATAGGAATGTGGAGTGAAAGTCAGACCATGTCACGGCTTGTGGCTTACTTGGTTTCACTGTTAAAAGGGGTACCTGAACTGGTCCCTCTGCATATGCTGGAATGCACTTAGAAAACACTCCTGACAACTTCCCTTAAGAAACTCTGGAGAAATATAAACAATTTCACTAGCAAAGTTGCCTATGTGGGATTTGATTTTAGTTCTAGGTTGGTGACCCTTACTTAACTGCATATTTAATCCAATGGCTTAATAAGTTTGAGTATATTTATTGAGAATATGGATGCGCTTGTGCCTTGTGTGTCAGATGCTGCATAGGTTAGAGTGATTATGTTAAAGGTCAGGATCTTTTTGCACCTTGGTGGAACGTGATAACAGAAATTTCCTACAAGTCCACATTGGCCTTACTTTTGCTGTGCATTCCACCTACAAACAACGGGAAAGAAGCAAAAAGTACAGAAAGTGAGTAGGAAGAACAAAGCTTCTATTCTGTACACAAGGCAGTGTGTGCAGCTGAAAACAACACAAAAAGCACAAACATTTTAGACTGATTTGATATCTTTTCTCAAGATATACAATCATAAAGACAACAGAGTATGCTGTGTGCTGTCTAAATGTGCTGAAGGTCTCCTCCTCCACATAGACACGCCACACTTTATCTATACATTTCTCTGTCTGAGTAGAGCTAGAAGGGATCAGGTCGGTCCTTCCTCTCTCGCTGATCTTCCTCGCTTCACTAGGGGAGAGATAGTGTAGATAAAAGAGGGCGTTTAAGCTTCTGCCACTTGTGGAGAGGTCTCATCTCCAGCCTCAGGTGGTGTTCCAGCACACGGCTAAGATTGAAGGCGAATCACAGACACCGCTCGAGGCCAAGCTGCTTTCTACAGCAGCACCGGTGTTATACATTTCTATGTGTGCAGGCACACAGGAAGGGGGTGAGACATAGAAAGAGAGATAAAGAGGGCTGGCAGTAAACAGAGAGAAGATGGAGAGAAGATGAGGAGTAGGAGTCTAAGGAGGAGGAGGGTGGAGAAGACAATATCGGTATTCAGCGTAATAGAAAATGCTGCCGCTTCATGGGAAGCCTCCCGAGAGGGTGAGATGTGACAGACCGCCTGTGAGCAGCAAGGAGCAGGGCATGGTAAAGAAACAAGGCTGATGAAAAACACACAGGCAATAGGCTAACTCCCTCGCATTAATCAGGAGGTTCAGATTTGATTTCAAGCCAAGCACAAGTCTCTATTCCTTCCTTGCCCGTTTCCTTCCTTGCAGACAGACACACAGACAGACAAAGTCTATCTCTTCATTCCCGGACTAACATCCTGCTGGCCTCTGTGCTCTCTACAAATCTCTGACAGAAAAAAAAAA
Organism: Aulonocara sp. 'chitande type north' Nkhata Bay; assembly: GCF_057382095.1. Lineage (NCBI taxonomy): Eukaryota > Metazoa > Chordata > Actinopteri > Cichliformes > Cichlidae > Aulonocara > Aulonocara sp. 'chitande type north' Nkhata Bay. Next base: position 13,793,216 of record NC_141364.1, read on the forward strand.
TGGTGCCAGGAGTAATTCCATTGCTCATTATTCTTCATTACAGAAGAGAAAAGCACCCTCGGCTAGATCATATTTGCCGTTAACTAAAGTTTCAGAGACAATTAGCTCAGGTTGTTAAAATTAATCATTGTTACAGCCATGATCTTGGAGGCCGGCAAAAGCCCCGGCATTTATGGTTTGTTTATTTGAACGCCTCCCGTGGATATCGACCCGGCCCTGTTGTAAACAGCAGGATACTGCCCTCCACAATCGTTGGGTGGATTTACTTTCTGCACAGGGATGAGCCATTCAATTGTGACTTAGATTATATGCACTGAGTGGGAAAGCAAACTTCTTATTATTTCTTTATTGAATCGTATGACTGTTTCAACAGTATCCTCTGCATTATGAGGATAATAGATCCCCTCTACAAGGGGGGGGGGGGGGATGTAACTTGGAATTTCAGTCATTTCCTTGTCTTGAAAATCCCTACAGCAGCATTCCTACGTTCTCGATGCTTGTTGTCATTCCATCGTTGACTGTAAACATAAGAGACTCGTGGGATCTGATAGGAGGCTCAATTATGGTAATCTAAGCACTCTCTTTTTCACAGTCTTGCTGAAACAAGCTGAATAAAACTTGCCTCAATCTCCCCAAAATGAAGACATGCTTTCTATGCATTTCTTTCTTTGTCCTTTTTCCCCCCAGTCTGTTTTTTCTATTGTGTTTTGTCTGCAACTGGATCCCATATCCGGCTTAAATTAATTGACCCACTTCCTTTTTAATAGCTCTTGTGGTCTGCCCCATAGAAGCAACCAGAAACTAATAGCCATGGTCATGCTGCATGGAAACCATATAAACACCCCTGGCCCATTTCACAGAAATACACACTTAAATTCCATCACACAGTTTTTTTCCTCCTCTGCTTTCTCAACTCATAAGATGGGCACTGTCTCTTCAAAGGCATACTACTGCACGATACATATTTATGTTGTTACGCTTGGCTGTTTATAGTTGGTAATTTGCATCAAACCTTTGCCTGGTTTAGGTTGAGAAACAGGATACCTGAGAGACATATGGCAGGGAGCTCTGCCCACATAAGCATGAATATCCCAAACTTGAAAAGACATACCACACATAAATTTGGACGCACATACAAACACAAAACACACATGCAATTTCTAGGACCTAGGTTAGGCCTCTGAGGGCTTAAGTAATACTCTGTATAATACCCCACATCACTTACCGAGAGCATCTGCGGCAGACAGACTCATTTAGAATGGATGTGCTTCAGGCAGCTATAAGGAATTCTATTATTGCACCAAAAAAAAAGTAAATGGAATTTTTTTCGGCCTAATGTATAGGTCTGCAGGATACTTATATGATAATTCAGGTGTAATTAATGTTTTTTCTTGGCAAATGGATAATTCATGCAGAAGAACACGTGAATTTTTAGTGGAACATCTAACCTGCATGTAGGTAAACGTGTCTAGTTTCCCTCTATGGAGCCACTATGAAGAATTTAATTTGTACACTTTTTGTTAACTGTAGATGTCCATTCCACAACAAAGAGATGAGTGCAAATATTTTGATGTGAAATTCAGTTTTTGCTCATTTAGATTGTTATAGAAGCAGGCAGGTTAATTATGACAGAATTTCATGACTGTACACAGACCAAACATTCCTGAAAGTCGAATGTTAAAAAAGACTGAGCCAGGGGTTAAAAAACAATACATAAAATACATTGTTGGCTACCACAAAGAAAGATTATTTACGGTATTTAAAGCATGATATTTTGTTTGTTAGAACTTTTGCCTCATAGCAAGAAAGTTCATGGATCGTACCCATAAGCAGGACTGGGGCCTTCTGTGTGGACTTTTCTTGTTCTCTCTGGATGCTCTGACTCATAGGACTCACAGTTTTTAAAAAAATGTATGGACTAGGTTAATGGCAATAGGTATACATGTGAGGATGACTAGTTAGCCCTCTGTGTTAGCCCTGTGATGAAATCAATCAATCTGTCCAGGGGATACATGCCTGTTTTTTGTTTTTAATTGAAGAGGGTGAGGGAGAGGGAGAGAGGGATGGATGGTTGGTCTTTCTGTAGAACACGGGTGTCGAACTCCAGGCCTCAAGGGCCGGTGTCCTGCAGGTTTTAGATGCGTCCTTGATCCAACACAGCTGATTCAAATGACTAAATTACCCCCTCAACATGTCTTGAAGTTCTCCAGAGGCCTGGTAATGAACTAATCATTTGATTCAGGTTTGTTGACCCAGGGTGTTATCTAAAACCTGCAGGACACCGGCCCTCGAGGCCTGGAGTTCGACACCCCTGCTGTAGAACGTTTGTTCAGTGAAAGATAAATGAACCAGTGAGATGTTTCAAAAAAAGTTCGTAAAAGTTTTTTTGAGTTTCGCTGAGCTCCGTTAAATAGTATGGTTCCAGTTATAAAAGTACCAAAACATCAAAAAACATCCGTCCAAAGCAGTCTTCAAAACTCTGGCAAAAAACCTACAGACAGCGGCCTACTTTTTCTCGTCATTCAACTGCCTTAGATCCCACCCATTCCCTTGTCTATGTTTTGCTAACTCATTTCACCCCCTCCTATTTCTTCATCACTCCTCTTTCTCCGTCTGTTATTAGCAGTTCTTTAATAATGAACCCTACAGGCGTCCTCTTCATTAGGCAGGCAAGGGGAAAGAGGCCAGGGAGCCAAGCTGACCCTGCTACACTCTCCTCATTGGGGATCTGGCACAGGAATTTTAATAGGAGAGCAATGCAGGCAGGCAGGTCAGTCCTGGGGACACACTGTGAATGCCAATCTGAGCTGACCAACCGGCGCGAACACAGCAAGTGTGCTGTGCTGCTAGCCTGACAGTCTGTAACAAGTGTGGAGGAAAGGAAGAAAGACAGGCAAAGGATGATGGCAAGTGGGAAAGGGGTGGTAAAGGGATCAAGAGGGACAACACTGAGGTACTGAGCAGCTATTCAGGTGAGAGGAGAGGGATAGAAGGCCAGAGTGACAAGAGCCTGGGCAAACTGAGAAAATTTCTGCCTTGACTGCCATACTAATAAAGCAGGGAGGGTTCTTAGACATTTCACATTTATATATGCTTAGCCTGAAAATTTGTAGGACAAGAAGACGCAGAAATGTGACTGCAGCAAGGAAACTCCTGTGAAGCCTGTTAATTGTAATCTGGGACTAAAAAAGCAACTGATGAATATTTCCCCCAGGAAACAGGATGAGCTGTATTTCATGGCGCCTAAACCAGCCGCATGAGTATAAGCGACATAAAAGGTGTGAGCTTGCAGTGGGCTTTTAGAGCTACTCTGTGCTGGCTAATAAACCATCCACTCTCTTCCTACATGCTTAAACATTCTGCCTTTGAGCTACACTTTATATCACCCATTTTAAAAATTCCCTGCCCTGAACAGCACAGGTGATTTGTTGTATATTCACCACTGGGCCAGTAGATTTTCTTTTTTAGCGTCTCCCCGCCATGGTAATTGCCACACCGACCTTGATGCAGACAGGATAAATGAAACATATCCTCTGTCAAGGCTCTGCCATTAGTAGCACCACAGAATTACCTCATTTCTTCTGTGATCTCTGTAAACATTTCTGATTCTGTGCATGCCTGCTCATTCTGCAACACTTTCCACGACTATCAGAGGGAGCACTCACACTGGAGCCTCATTCCAAAAGACACTGCATGTCAATTCATTTACACAGCCAAAAATAAAATAGCTCTTTGTGCAAAAGACAGTTTGATAAGCCAGAATACGTCTGGGATTTTCAGTTCATGCTGCAGGAATCAGTAAAGATTGGACACACGCACTTTCCAGCAGGTAAAAAAAGTTTAACGACGCAACATCAACCTTTTTTGTTTTATTTTATTTTAATTTTTTTTTTTAGATTCAACTGTTCGTGAAACATAATGTAAAGAAAAGGCTTTTAAGAAGAGAACGTTTGAGTAAATGTTAGCAGATGAAAAAAGATTTAGTAACCCATGGTGGCAGATCGCAGGGAAGTTTTAAGTTTGACAGGACAGTTTAATTAAAGTTAGCTGGTAGGTGTGGTGACAGACTGAGCATAAAACCTAAAGAGTGGGATTATTTCACGAGGACAAGGGTGAAATGCAACCTATGCAGGAAGCTAATCATTCATCAACCTCAAACATGGCTTATAGCAGTGGTTCCCAAACTTTTTCTGCTAGGCCCCCCTTAGTCAGACAGAAAAACCTGTCCATTATGCTAGCAGTGTCCAAGCCTTGATTTTTTTTCCCCTTTTCATACCCCCCCCGCAATGGCTCTGCACCCCCCCTAGGGGGCGGGCCCCACACTTTGGGAAGGTCTGGCTTATAGCTTGAAATATTTAAGCAGGCTAAATAAGTAAGTAGCCGCTTAGCATGGCTCATTATGATAGTAGATCATCATTAATGCTTTTATTACAAACAGATTGTTTGCAAAATGTATCTTTAAAACTTGTAACATGTCTTTAAAGTCAGCCTAAAATACCCATCTAGGTTATACCCAAAGCAAAGTAAAGAATTGACATAATTTGAACATTTCAAGGTTCAAGGTTCAAGGTGACAAATAAAGAACCTTGAACTGTTCAAATTATGTCAATTAATCTGCAGGAGGAATTATAACAATACCCCAAACCACAAGGAGCTAATAAAAATAAACCACCACCCCTCTATAAGCAAATTCCCTCTGACTCAGTTCCATTACTGAGCATCGACTGTGGTTTTCAAATCAAAATATAGACCAAGTCAAGTTCTGCTAATGCAGTTCTATACAGTATATTTTTGGCTCTGACAGCAGCTATATTTCAGATTAGATCGCACTGTAAATCCACAAATACATCACTTGGAATTGTCCACAGCCTGTCAGTGCCACAATCACAATCTGCTTTGTCATGTGTGGAGGACAGACACTTTAATGAAGAGGACAATGCAGGGCCTTCATATTGTTCTCATTTCTTGCCCTGTCAGCTTTCCAAATTAAGAATGATGTTCCTATTTGTCTTGCAGTTTATTTGTTGCAAAATGGTTGATTTAACTCAAGCTAACACATGGTGTGCAGCTTCTCCCATTAGTCCCGAAGCAGTAAATACTGGGATGAAACCTGCTTTTGAAACAAACAAAAAGCAACGTTTTCCATGACATGTCTGACTTTTTATCAAAGATGGCAACTACTCTTTCAGAATGACTGAAATCTCTTAAACAAATAGAAGTACTTTTAAAGAGCAACAAACATTCAAACAGACATTACCAGCCTGGTATTTTAAATTTATTAGGAGGGCCATTTTCCCACGCATCTGTAATGGGGCTGGCACAGGTGCTGCTGAAATGATCCCATGAATCACCCAATCTGCAGTATCTGTGTGCAATCAGCTATGTTATCCAGCTGACAGACTGTGGTGGTAGGTCATCAGAGCCTTTGAAATTGTATTTGAAAAAAGAAAAAAAAAAAACTTTGATACTCCAGACCAGATGATGTAACTGCAAACTATCTATTACTGAATGGATGTGACATCACTCCTAAGTGAGCTAATGGCATCACCGTCAGCACAGAGAGCACATTTTTCCCTCTAATGTTGGCAGTGAGGGAGAAGTGGGGAGTCCAAAAAAAACCTCACTACAAAAACAAAACAAAACCCTAAACTAAATTTTAGGTCTGTGCTCATTACAACATAATTGTCTTTACCATTATTTACAGCATTAGTGATGATTATGGACATGTTGGCTTTCGCATTTGTACTGTACATTAATGATTCGCATCCAGGAAGCATTAAGGCCTTTGAGTAATAATATTCTTCTCAAAGTGACAGGAGATGTAAAACTTGTCACCTTATGTGTCTGAAAATCTTTGCTGTGTGTGTGTGTGTGTGTGTGTGTGTGCTCTTGCGCGTGTGGCTGCATGCGTGCTAGAGTACATATTGTTCATGTGCCTCATCCAAGTCTCATATCGGTTCTGATGCATCAGATTACCCCATCAGAGGTTGCTCGTCCAGTGAGGCCATCGGTCCGACACTAATCCTCCTTTGATGAGCCTAGCTTCACAGGAAAAGCACTGACATTTCGTACTAAGGCCTTCTCCCTTTTCTCCTGCCACGCACGGACGAAACTCAGCTCCAGTGAGACGCTCTTTCATCCCGACCTTGGTGAGATGAGGGTCTGGACTCAGATGACTGGTGGATTAGATGGCAGCTCACAGGAGACTGAAGACTGATGTCTAAGAGAAAGACTCAAGAGACATGGCCTAAAGAGCTGGGGTAAGACAAAGCCAAGGTCCTGGGCCAGGGATGGATAATCAACTCAGAATAGCTTAGATTGTTTAGTCTTCGGCATGAAACCAAGGATTTTGGTTCAAGTTCAAAGCCACGGGTTTGGTCTGCGTCACTCAGGAACATCTAACACATCAGTCTTATTATAGGCTTACCTAATTACAAACATCGGCATAGTGATCCAAACATGAGGTCATTTCTTAAATACAGCTACCAAAAGGTTAACGCTACTTTTGGATGGTGTTCTGGGACCACCTACTATATTCCACCGTGCCACTAAGCAGAAAGGAGCCATATCAGTATAATATGTGTCAACTTATTGCTGTTTTTAAACACTCTGAAGTCCTCTGACCTCACCACATCGAGTAAATCCCCATCCAAGCTTCACTTTCCATTTACTCTTAGTTTCTACCATTCTTTACTTTGTTCATCTCCCCCAACAGCAGGTACAGATTTCACTGTTACGCCGACTCTTTCACCATCCGCAGTTTCACCAGCCGCAGTTTCAGCTGCCATGAGACAACTACTGTTAGCTACCAGAGAAAACAAAAGCACTCCCAGATGATTTCTTACCTGGTGGCAGAGCTGTAAAAGTGTAAATGCACACATTGTTATTCCTGTATAGCCATTACATTGTGCATTATTACACGTGTTTTTTGCTGCCATTCCGGCTGCAGCATAAAACTAAGCCAGTATCACTAATTTCTGATGTAGATTGTGATGCATTTACACTTTATTTTGTTACAATTATGAACCGCACCTTCACTGATACAAAAAGGGTGGACAAAATAACAGAAACATTTCTAACACAATACAGTTTCACTGCATTAACTGCTACCTCCAAAGTGACCACAGTAGTCATGCCATTTTAGCATAAAACTGCTAAAATGGCATGACTAGATCCAAAGTTTACAACACTGAACACAATACACAGATGTCCATCATATTTTAGATAGTTAGCTTTGCTATTTGGGGACCGGTTGGGGACCAACCGCCCCCAACATGTCCGGCTGGATAACCGCTGCTCATCTACAATCACGATGAACACCGGTGTACCACAAGGCTGTGTGATGAGCCCTTTCCTCTACTCCCTCTTCACCCACGACTGCAGACCTGCTGATGGTTCCAACACCATCATTAAGTTTGCAGATGACACCACGGTGATTGGCCTCATCAGTGACAACGATGAGGCTGCCTACAGGGAGGAGGTGGATCGTCTGGCTGAGTGGTGCGACAGAAACAACCTGCTGCTTAACACCGAGAAGACCAAGGAGCTCATCGTGGACTACAGGAGGAATGCTGACCCACATCCACCCATCCACATTAAGGGGACGGCTGTGGAGCGTGTGAGCAGCTTCAAGTTCCTGGGAGTCCACATCTCCGAGGATCTCACCTGGACGACCAACTGCTCCAAGCTGGTCAAGAAGGCTCACCAGCGCCTCTTCTTCTTGAGGACTCTGAGGAAGAACCACCTGTCCTCAGACATCCTGGTGAACTTCTATCGCTGCACCATCGAGAGCATCCTGACCAACTGTATAACAGTCTGGTACGGGAACTGCTCTGCCTCGGACCGGAAGGCGTTGCAGAGGGTCGTGAAAACTGCCCAGCGCATCGCCGGAGCACCACTTCCTGCCATAAAAGACATCTACAGGAAGCGGTGTCTGAAAAGGGCTGGGAAAATCATCAAAGACCCCAGTCACCCATCACATGGACTCTTCACCCTCCTGCCCTCTGGGAGGCGCCACAGGAGCCTCCGGACTAAGACCACCAGGTACCGGAACAGCTTCTTCCCCACAGCTGTCAGACTCCTGAACTCTGCCTCCTGACATCTGACCCACGTTAAACTCATGGACTGAACATACACACACCCACAATGGACAACTGTACCCTCAAACACAATAATAACATGGACTGAACCACCACTCACAACCACTAGCACTTTATATAGCCTCTGTAGAAACTATCTACACCCTCACTTATCTTAACTGCACTACTGTATAGCTCTGTGTAAATAATCATTCTGTACATTCGATAATCTTTAATCCTACAACTGTTTACAACTTGCATAGTTCCCATTTCTGTATAGCTGTATATCCCAGATTCTGTAAAGTTATTTATTTCATTTCATATTCTGTATAGTTTTTCATATTTATATCCTGTTCATATCCTGTACATAGCTTGTACTCACTACAGCCTGTACATACTTATAGTTATAGAATATTCACAACATACTTCATACCGTGTACATTATAACATACCATAATAGACCCATTTCTGTAATATACTCACATATCTATATTATTGCTAATATATATTGTAATATATCTATATCACTAAAGCACTTCTGGATGGATGCAAACTGCATTTCGTTGCCCTGTACCTGTGCATGTGCAATGACAATAAAGTTGAATTCTATTCTATTCTATTCTATTTAAAACCCATTAGAAAAGGCACTCACGATTCACATGCATATGCACATTAAATTACCATCAAATGGAGTTCTATCAACACACTGTTAAGCAATAATCACCTCTGGGTCATTACACGGAGTTAACTGTCACTTCTAGTTACTATATTTAAAGCCAAACTATCAAATTGAATTGAAATAATGGTATGACAAATATTATTTTTTATGTCTAATGTGTATCACAATACTTGCTTGTGTACCACAGTTTATCCATCTGTTTTTCCTACTAAAACAGAAAACTCACCTTACTACATCTGCAGTAGTTACACTGACAGAAGCAACTGAATGCCATAAAAACAGTAGATTTGTTATCTGAAATAAATAATAATAAAATGAACCACTGGTAGCAAAATAGTGTTAAAAACAGGAATGAGATTAAATAAGCAGTTCTGCGTTTGCAGGGGGAGCAACAATTTTAACCTTAAACATCTCATGCCCACGTATTCCTGTGTCTAACCAGGAAGTTACACTGTGCTAACCACATTACACAATAGCACCACTGCTGTGGATGCTGGAATACAGGGTGAAAGCCTTTCTACTTCAAAGCACAGGATCAATATCTTCATATACAGGTTTTAGAGGCATGTTAGTTCTATGAGCTAAAAGCTCTACTGTTGCTTCTCCCTCCACTCCAGTAACTTTGAACTGCAGACTTGACTGATTTAAGAAATAATAAAATCCTAACAGCTGGCCTTCTGGACAACTATTGATTTCCCTCAGCAGTGGCAGATCAAGAGGTACATTTATGATCAGACAGGGTGCAAGAAATTATACCACAGCACAAACCCACTATTGATTTGGCAGAACAGTGCAAACTCTTAACCATTCTGTACACAGTTGTGCCATGTTAGAGGCAGGAGAGGTGAAGAGAAGAGAATGACATAAAATGAAATAAAAACAACATATATAATATTTATTGTATGTCCCGCAATATAGCACGAGGGACAACAAGTAACTCATAGAGCTTGGTATTTCTGTCACCACTAATAATTATTTACCTCAAAATCTGCAGTGCATGTAAGCTCCCCGTTGGCACCCAGGGGAAAGTCCTGCTGAAAGACTGCAGCACTGCATCTGCATGCAGCTGTAAACATGCTAACTAGGACATCACAGAGAGATGCAGGAAAATACAGAAGGACACTCAGCAGGAGATCAGTAGAAGCGGTACAACACCCTAAGGCCATTAGGATGGAATGTATCACACATTATACTATTTATGAATTTATGAAGTGAACAGGGTTATCGATGTGTTACATTTTTTAATTCTTTAGCCTTTCTTAGATTCCTTTAGAAAATATAACACCAAAAGTCCTCCTTCTAAAGAAAGAAATAAGCAATAAATAGTGTAAAAACAATGAGCAATCATAAGGACAATGTAAGTAAAATAACAAAATAGAAAATACAATTTCTTCCACACCTATTTGTGTCAGTCAAGTTAACCTTGCTGGATTATGTGAACTATGGCGTATTTGCTGGTTTTCTCTTGGTCTGACAGCAAATCCTGTATTCCTGATGATTCATTTAGCATTAATTTTACATATTGTTGTGTTTCTTATTAAACTGTCAACACCATGCAGTTTTTTTCTGAAAACCCTCTTTTGTCAGACCATTTCTAAATGTTTAACTTTATACTAATGGACTACACAGTACTGCAAAAAACAGTTTAAAAATGAACTAAATGACAAACAAGGAAACATTTCTTAACATCTTCTTCAATGCCATGTGCAAACACAATGCAGTGCAGCTACCTAAATATTACTGCCACTGAAGTTGATTGATATTATTGGTACATCCAAACTGTGTTGATGTTGGATAGTGTGGCTTTTCTTCCAAAAGAAAGTGTCAGATCAAAGAGGTTTGACTCCCTGGTACAACACAGGCCTTAAAGCTGATCTGGAGTTCAGTCAGGATTTAGAGTTCAATATATCACAGAAAGAGTTCTAGTGAATGTTAGACCTCAGTGCAGCAATTGATCACAATATCAATAGAAAGAATGCCTTGTTGGTATTAAAGAAACTGTGCTGCAGTGTTTTAAATCATACTTATCAATCAATTTGTTCATGTAAACTGGAAGTTTTCTGCACACACATAAGTCAGTTATGGGGTTCCACAAGGTTCTACACTGGGACCAACACTTTTTACAATAAACATGCTTCCCCTAGGTAATATGAGAAAACATGGCATACATTTTCATTGCTATGTAGATGATACCCAGCTATATCTATGAAGCTAGAGCATACAAATCAATTAGTTAAACAACAGGCGTGTCTTAAAGCCATGGAAACCTGGATTTTCATCTCCTAAATTTAGACAAAATTTGAATTCAAAATATTTTTATTACTAATAATCTTGGAAATATGGTGTCTAACCATATACTTATTGTGGATAGTATTACTTTGGCCTCCAGCAACACTATGAGGAATTTTGGAGTCATTTTTGATCAAATCTTCCTGCTTTCTTTCATCTGTGCAATATGTCTAAAATTAGAAACATTGTGTCTTGGACTGATGCTGAAAACTAGTTCATGCATTTATTACTTCTATGCTGGACTATTGTAATTTATTATTATCAGATTTTTCTAAAAATTCTCTAAAGCCCCTTCAGTTAATCCAAAAATGCAGCAGTGATTGTACGTCAGGGAATAGAAAAGAAAAGGCTATATTTCTCCCATATAAGCTTCTCGTCATTGCCTCCCTGTTACATCTAGAATTGAATTTCAAATCCTTCTCCTCACATACAAATTATTGCATCAGGCCCCAGTATTTCTTTAAGACATCATAGTACTATATTGTCCCAACAGAGTACTTACTCTCAGACAGTTTGGATTTGGGGGACAGATTCTCTACTTTTAAGATTAGACTCAAACGTTTCCATTTTGATAAAGTTTATAGTTTAGGTTGGATCTGGTGACCTTGAACCATTCCTCAGTTATGTTGCTATAGGCTCAGACCACTGTGAGACTTCATGTGATATGCTGTGATGCATTGAGCACATCATCTCCACTTCCCTCTTTTCATTCCCCAGGTGTTTATATACCCGTGCAGCATATTATTAAGTTTCTGGTTTCTCTATCTTTCAGTCTTTGTTTTGTCTAGTCTCCCTATGCGGTTCCTTCCCTTTCCTTTCCTTACCCTCTAACCCATCATGACAAGTAGCTTCCTGAGCCTTATTCTCCCAAGTTTTTCTTCTGGTTAAAAGGGAATTCTTCAAAGTTCTTGCTCATAGGGGATTGTTTAAATGCCAGCGTTTTCACCAAAATACTATTGGAGCTTTACCTTACAGCATAAAACATTTTTTTTTTAAACATACAAATTTTAGGATGAAACAGGTCACCTTTTTAGGAGTCCTTTTTTATTCATGGCAGTCTAATAGTTCTACGTTAATATACTGTGTATATTCTTCTCTTCTACATGGGATCTGACATTTTACTATGCATTATCTGTGACCATTTCTTTGATTGTTTGAAGAGTCAAAAAAAATTACTTTTCAGCCCAATTTATCCATGAATTAATTTAGAGATCAACCACAATGGAGTAAAAAAGAATCACTTTTCTAAATACATTTTAGTTACTTCATATTTTTATCAAATGCTTTGAAAAGCCTGATAGAAAAATAAATTTCTAATAATATATTAGATGTTGTGAATTAATAAAAATACTTTCCTCTTCAAATTCACTCTCTTCTCTTTGTGAAATGCTTGTGAAGTGTTATCATTTTTTTCGTTCTGTTATGTCTCTTCCAAACATCCCATTTCAACAAGAAATGTGTAAATATATGGATGCTTTCCAAATGCCATTTTATTGGGACTCAATATTTGATGTGCCACAGGCTGAAGTAGCCTTTGCCATATGCCGATAATGATTAAGGTCTTTCAAATTGGCTACAATTATAATACTATTATTTTTTTAAATGACTAAGGAGAGAAGCTCTAATATCATAAAAACAAAGTGATATTTTGCATGAAACAAGATTGACTTGTTTGGTTCATTAACCAAGTGAACAAGTGAGTAGGTTATTAATTGAATGAACAAATGGCTTGGTGTTGTTGAAAGCATGCCTCAAACACCTAATGCTACAGCAAGGTGTGTCACTGCCTCCCTCTGGTACTGTGGGGAAGCACAGACCTCACTAACAAGCAGGAGAACTCCTATGACAATTCTGCCTTTATGGACCCGGAGTATACTGCATACCACTATATTTAACTGTTACGTGAACTGAAATAAACCACAAAGCATTTTCATATTTAGTATAAAATTAACAGTTAACAAACTCAGTCTCTTGTTGAGCCTTTATGATAACCAGAAGAGAGACAGTCATATCAGCCGCATGGTAAGCTGAAGAGAAACTGACTGTATATCTGCTTCCCTTATGCAAGATATCTAGAAAATGGGCAGATATAATAGATGACATAAGGGTGTGATTGCACGAATCAAATATTGGAGGTAAGGGGGGGAAAGAGGTTACATTAAAATGCTGATACCCAAAATAAGCTAACTACATTTGCTCCAAGAATGAATGTGGTACTGAATCCACAGATATGTCATTTAGTGGCACTGATAATAAACAGGTGGAACAGTAAACACCATTTTTCTACTCTACCCGAGCCCTCAAAGCACTTTATACAACATGTCTCATTCACCCAATCACACCCATTCATACAAGCACTTTATCAATGCTATCTAACGTTCACACACATTCACACTCAAGCTTTATAGACAAGTCTGATTATCTGAGCACAATAATGATTCAAACAAAACTGCTTCTCACCATAAAAAAAACATGTTTTTTGCGTGCTTAACAAGCATCCTGAGAAAATCCAGCCTCATTCGTTTGCTTTCTGTGTCATGCTTGCTAATCCCACTACAGAATATCTGTCCCTGTGTCTCTCCTTCAACCCGTGCTCTTGTTCTGTCTCCACAGACTCTATAATGACATTTGGTCACTGTAAAGAGCCATGATGGTGCTGTTAACTGCAAGGAGGGAGGCGGTTGTCACGGATACCTGATGCAGCATGGTGCTGGACCATCTGCCATGCAAAAGACAGCTCCCTGCGCACTGCTGTAATTACAGAAAACCCCAAGCAGCCAGCAACCCATGGCACACATGAGGACATGAGGTGTGCGCGTGAGTGACAGAAAATGAGCGCGCAATAATTAGGGAGGGAGGGGGGGGGGGACTGAAAAATATAAGCAAAAGAAGAAAATGCTTAAATAAAATAAACTGAGCTATTAAAAACTCTGTAAGGTGAGCAAGCTAGTGTTATTCTTCTGCTGTAAAACAGAATGCAACAAACAGATCAGAGCAGATAAAAGGAGCTTTAAATAGACCCATCCATTCCATCCACAGTAGAGTATACAAAGCATGTTTCATTGCCATTCCTTTGTTTGTTGTTATGCATTGTGCTCCAAATAAAACAGCTGTCAAACTCCCCACTGAGCTCTAGTAAAACACTGTAACTGTTTCCTAGTACACAGTGTACTGGGTAAGGCAACCATGAAGGGCACAAACAAATAAGAAGCAGATACAAGTTTCAGTTAATGGCATTCACACAAAAGCACCAATAACCAACAAGCAAAACTGCTTAAATGCTTAGTTTGGGAGGGAGAAAGTGTAAAAATGTTATGATACGAGGGACACATTTTTAATTATTTTTGTCAAACAAGTCTGAATCAGAAAAATTGTGTTCCAGCAGCCACAGTTTCACATTTCATGAGACACTTAGTATTATAGTTTGAAAGATTTATTGACAGAAGAGACGAGAGAAACACCCTTCAACTGTGTTACGAGTGCTGACGTTGCACATTTTGCAGAGTCATGTAAACGATTAACTACACAAACAAATGGTAGGATGAAAAAGAAAGAAAGAAAGATCAGCAAACACTGGTATCAGTATTAGACTTAAAAATCCTGTCTGGTTGGGCTCTACAGAATCGGAAGACCTGGTTTTGGAGGGGTTAATGCAGTAATTTGGCTCCCTCTTGTTAAAGCTGTATATGCTATACCTCTTTTTTTTTTTTACATCAGTAAGAAAAATGTTTGCCCCCCCTGCCCCATCCTCCAACCACACACACCCATATTTTGCTCCATTGCGGTTTATTTCACACCTCAAACATTTAGTAAACATTTAAGCAAATACAAGTAATCTGCAATAAATTACAAGTAGTAATAAAATAAACTACTAACTCTTTTACGCTACGTCCACACCTACACAGGTATTTTTGAAAACGCAGCTGTTTCATCCACACGTAAACGGCGTTTCGAATCACTGAAAACGGAGATTTTTTAGAACTTTTTTTTTGCGTTTACGTGTGGACGAGGAATACAGAGTTCGTCACGCAACGTCAAAGGTATGTGCCTTTTTTCACGTCACGCTGTGCGCCACGTTATTGTTTATATGAGATAAATTGCAGAATGGCAGATAGAGACAAAATACTGTTAATCTGACTATCTGCAGGTTTTACAGCTTACATATACACACGCAGTTACTGTCCCTCCATTTACAAAGGCAGAGGCGTCACGGTGTGATTATTTTACGTGTAGTTGTTTGTTTCCTGTGTAATAATGTTCAACATTGCTGTCAATACATTTTTCAAAAATGCCTCTCTGTGCAAAATGGGTTTAAAAACATAAACAGCTGTGGGATACTGTTTGTCCGGGATTTGAACCGAGGGAACAAATCGTGGCAGGATCAGCCTGATATTATTTGTATCCCGCTGTAACTTTACTGTATAAAGAGCTAACATCTCCAAAATGTCAGGAGTAGTTAGTCATTACAACAAGTGTTTGTGAGCTAAAAATCAAGAATGTGGGATGCCGTTTGTCCGTGATTTGAACAGCCCAGCGCGTGCTCCTGACGAAGGGAAAACCAATTCTGCAGGGGAGACCTACCTTGGCACTTGTGCAGGTGAAACCAAAGGGAAGATTTGCTTCACCATATTTTCTAATCTTTGGTTTAGAAACATATTCAGCTATGCTTCATCTCCTGCTTTGCGTTTGTTTGGGCACCCCGTGCTAGCAGTGTCCAAGCGTTTTGGGTTTTTCCCCCCACCTTTTCATACCGCGCACCCCCTGCAATGGCTCTGCGTCCCCACTACAGGGCGGGCCCCACACTTTGGGAAGCTCTGCTCTAATGTAAGCTTCCTGTTAATGTTGGTGGCGTCAGTTACACAATGGACCTAGAGCCACCACAACAGAGCCAGCAGTGCACGGGCAGAAATGCGTTTTTCATACTTGGAAATTCCAAAATCACTTCACATTAAAAGAAGAAAGGGATGGGCGAAATCTGACCGTGCAATACAAACTCTGTTTGCCAGCAACCAAGCTGCTCTCAGCGTCAAAAGACTCCAACCTAAAGAAACATCTGGAAGTACGTTCAGCGTTAGCCTGACCAGGCTACTCGCCACCGAGCTAACATTGTTAGCTGGCGTTAGCTGAGCTTAGTGCATTACCAACCTGCTAGCTGCAAATAATCATGTACAGTTCTGAAAGCAGTCTATGAACTAACCTCAGCTAACGCCAGCTAACAATGTTAGCTCGGTGACGAGTAGCCTTTAGTAATAGTAATAAATCACACAGTAATAGTACATTCATGTAATTGTAAAAAGCATGACAATATATTAAGTAATCCAAAGTATTCAGAATACGTTACTCACATTGAGTAACTTCACGGAAACAAATGTCACATGACACACATTCATAAAAACATTTGTATGATGTCACTGTTTCAGTAAAACAAAAATTTTCATTACACTGAGACAGGACTCGTTGTCCTGTTCACTGGTACCATCCTGTTTCAAAGCAGCAACCATCGTTCCCATCCCAAAACAGTCAAATGTCACATGTCTGAACGATTTCAGACCTGTGGCACTCACCCCCATTCCCGCCAAATGCCTGGAGAGACTGGTCATTAAACACATCAGAGCTGCTTTTCCACCATCCCTGGACTCGCACCAGTTTGCATACAGGGAGAACCGGTCAACCGAGGATGCGATCGCCACAGTGCTGCACACATTACTGAAGCACTTGGAACACAGGAACACCTATGCACGGCTCCTCTTTGTAGACTACAGCTCGGCTTTTAATACCATCCGGCCATACAAACTCCGTCCCAAACTCCACCAACTGGGACTTAACTCTTCTCTGTGCAACTGGATTGTGGACTTCCTCACTAACCGTAGACAGAGTGTCAGAGTGGGTAAGAACACCTCTTCCACCCTTGTGGTCAACACCGGTGCCCCTCAGGGGTGTGTTCTGAGCCCTCTGCTATACACTCTCTTCACCCATGACTGTATTTCCTCCTGCGCGTCCAATCTCATTGTTAAGTTTGCAGATGACACTACAGTGCTCGGACTTATATCCAACAATGATGAGACAAACTATAGGACAGAGGTGCAACAACTAGAGTCATGGTGCCACGACAATAACTTGGTCTTAAACACCAAAAAGACCAAGGAGATCATTGTAGATTTCCGGAAGAGGGGTCATAACAACCATCTGCCTCTCTTCATTGGCAGTGAGGCGGTGGAGAGGGTGAGCAGTTTTAAATTCTTGGGGGTAACTGTGACCGAGGACCTGTCCTGGGGCAACCATATCACCTCAGTTGTACGGAAGGCCCAACAGCGCCTCTACTACCTGAGGAGACTGCGGAGCGCACACATTCCCAGATCTCTGATGTTGAACTTCTACAACTGTGCCATCAGCAGCGTTCTGACGTATGGATTTCTAGTGTGGTTTCCCAGCTGCACCAAGGCCGATCAGCAAGCACTCCAGCGGGTGGTGAAAGAAGCTGGCAGAATTATTGGAACAAGTCTGCCAGAGATCAGTAATATCTTCCCCACTCGCTGTCTGAGGAGGGTGCACAGTATCCTGCGGGACCAACATCACCCTGCGCGCCACCTTTTCCATCTGCTGCCCTCAGGGAGAAGGTACAGGTCTATACAGGCCAGAACATCCAGACTGGCCAACAGCCTGTATCCACAGGCTGTGAGGCTCCTGAACTCTCTGCCCCCCTCTCACGGACAATAACCATATCCAACTTCTTAATAGCAATGAACTGGTCTGCATTGGTGCATCATATCTTTATTCTCTTCCCCCTCCTGCCCCCCCCCCCCCCCTCTTTCTTAAATAGATAACTATCATATCTGATATCATATCTCACAGTACAATAATATTGAATGGGTTGCATTGTTGTATTTTGTCATGTTTCTCAGGTCTTTGTCTGAATTTCTACGAACATTATTGCTAAGGATTGTCTTATTGCATTGGAGTCACACTGGGTTAAATATGTACACTTGGGTTTTAAGGGGTATTTATTATTTTCTTCTTTTTTTGGGGTTGTATGGAAGCCCCAAACGCAATTTCATTGTTCTTGACAATGACAATAAATAAATAAATACTTAGAGAGATTCAGCATCATCCCTTTGATTCATTAGGCCTCCTGTTGAGCTCGGCTAGTATTAGCTTTCAAAACTCTGCACAGTAACAGCAGATAATGAAATCAGAATGGAAATGAATTCACTTCACTTCTTGTAGCCAATACCAGACAGTATATTGCTGCCATTTGGGTGTCATTTGCGATGCCCAGATCTATTTTATGGATAAAGCTGTGGAATAAATGTGCTTGAATCAAAGTGATATTATTTTAGTGGTTTTGTGATTCATCTATTATTCACCGTATTAGCCGACTAGACTTGCGTCACAGTATAGTCTTAAATATTCTACACATAGCACAGAAAGGGGCTTTTTATACGTTTGTTTCTGTCCATATGGAGAAAAATTATTATTTTGTGGTCTTTACTGAGATTTAAACTATTTAAAGTACATATAAGCCTTGTGATGTGTTCAGGGTGTATCTCACCTTTCATCTTATGAGAGGTGGCATAGGTAATCCTGAATCTG
Source organism: Aulonocara sp. 'chitande type north' Nkhata Bay (assembly GCF_057382095.1). Lineage (NCBI taxonomy): Eukaryota > Metazoa > Chordata > Actinopteri > Cichliformes > Cichlidae > Aulonocara > Aulonocara sp. 'chitande type north' Nkhata Bay. The sequence continues at coordinate 13,811,852 of NC_141364.1, forward strand.
ATAATTGGTTTAAAAAAAATGGACTAATTAAATATATACATTTAACAAGCAAAAAAATATATCAATCTGCTAATTTTGATCTGAGGGTTAGATTTGCTCCATTTTGCCTCTGTTTATTCACCAACAGTCAAGAAGGCATGAATATAAAAATGACTTTGGATTACAAAAACACACTCTATGCTATAATATTAGCATTCTTCTCCATAGACCTGGTCCATGACTGGGAATGACTCAATGACTGTGTGTATACAACCTTTGCATTCACAGTAATGTAGCTTTTCTCCTACAACCCCATCTAACCATCAGAGAATGATATTGTCAGGTACAGTATCTATATGCCAGAGTATGTAGTCTTTGTTAGGTGAGGTAGCGCCTCCACTCTATTTCTCTGGTAGTTAGTGCGGTACTTGTTTTGTTGAAACCTACTTTAAGTGTGTTGATGCGGCACAGTCATTGCATAAATACATCAGGTAACACTGCTGTTGACACCATGATATGACAATCACTTTATGTCATTAAGATTTACACAGACATTATTAGGTACTGCTAACCCCCTCTCTTCACTTCCAGTCACAATCAACAGCTACTTGAGCATCAGACTACACCTTATTTCTCATCATCATTAAAAGCACATACACACTTCACTTATGCTGGCAACTGCTCCACAGTGACAGGGCAATTATTGGGTATTACTTGTTAATACAAGCGGCTTTTATAGCCTGCATTCTGTGCAGCTACTGTCATGAAAGAAGTAGCAGGAAAATGCAACTCCAGCTGTGGCTCAGCTCCTTTCCGCCTTTTTTCTAATATCCTGGCATCAGCAGATAGTGAGGAAGAGGGGACTGGACACTGGACCAAGAACCACAAACTGTCCTTGTGGGTGCAGTAACCAAGGACAGCAGCATAGGTCAGACACTTGAATCACTGCACAGCACTGACCAGGGAAAGAATCTGGCGAATAGCTACTACTGCTATACTATTTATTATAAGGAGGAAAGAAAAAGCAATTAAGAACCAAATGTGGTTTAAATTGCTTGGTGATCCAATTAAAACTGAAGCCCTGCAGATAGCACTGTGCTTCTAATGAGGTAAAATTAACAGCATTAGCGCTGCCTCTTTCCAACTCCCATATAAGAACTTCCTTCTTTTTTGCCTTTTCATATTTTTCTTCCTGTGGGCATGTCCTATTCTGAATGTCTGTAGAAAATAAATATGTGTATTTGGAGTTATTATCGGTCTCTAATTTACCGTAATGAAAGTGCTAGCCGGCGCTGGCGGATGAGCCATTTTAATTTGAGCATCGAATGCAGGCCTGCATATTAATGACCTTATTTGCATAAATCATGTCACTCCACTTGGGATTCCAATTAAACCCTTGATTAATTGCTCGGCTGACCCGTTAAATAGAATCCTTTAAGTGGTTCAACAGGCCACCAAAGCCTGTTGACACACACGTACATACACACACACATGCGTACAACTGTAAACTCACACGACTTCCCCAGAATAAAATTAATCAGAAGGAAAGGATCTACTAATTTGGAAATGTGAATATGTTCTGAGAAGTGTGAAACCTGCGGAACAGCCCATCTCGCAGAGTCAAGATTCAAGCGTAGAAGAGAAACGCTGTTGCTCAGCAGAAGAGAAACCACATTGCAGAAAGGTGCTTGTGGATGTGAAAGCTTTTTTTCTTTTTTGTTAGATTTCCTCATTCACTGATAAAGATCCTGAGCTAGGTATGAAGAAAAGCTGTAAAAATAGAAAGCTGGTTTACACAGATTTAACAAATACTCAGCTATTCTGCTCTACATATTAATATGCTAAACACAATTAACAAAAACAAAAAAACCAAACAAAAAAACAATGACACACACAGTTGTTTTAAGTTTAGCCAACTGTCAAAGCATCTTTGTTGTGGCTGCCCTTTTATTTTTCAGCCATGATTTGTAACCTCTGTTACAAATCATGCAAAGCAGTATGAGATCAGACATACAGATAAATGCATGTGCTTATTATTAACACTAAATATTAGAGATGGACCGATCCGATATTACGTATCGGTATCGGTCCGATACTGACCTAAATTACTGGATCGGATATCGGAGAAAAATAAAAAATGTAATCCGATCCATTAAATATCACGAAAGCACCTCACAAAACTTGCAACACGCCGTAACTCACCTCAGAACGTTAGCAGTCGGAGCAGTATGCATCACGTGATAGAGCAGCTGTGGCATGCCGGACCTGTCGGTGGTCTGGATAGCATGTGGAGCTTCGCTAGCAACCTGGCATTTCATCTCCGACAAAGTTATCCCCGAGAGAAGTAAAGCAAGTGTGTAAGTCCATCTCTGAATGTTTGTAAAGCATTCCCACGTTAAGCTTAACAAGCGACTGCCTCTCGCTCTCCGGCTGCTACTTCAATCGTGAAACTGCTTAAATGATCAGCTGATCGGCTTTTCTGTCGCGAGTCCGTCTCTCTTGTTTGTTTTTGGCCCACTTTGCACCAGAAAGAGGAAACCAGCGGCTGAACAACAGCAGAACGTTTAAGCTTGATAAGCTGTTGTTAGAATTTATTTAATATTTCTTTCTACACCAGGATCTTTTTCTACGTAGCTGACGCTGGTAACTGTGCAGGGGCGGATCTAGCAAAGTTTAGCCAGGGGGGCCGATAGGGCATTAACAGGGAAAAGGGGGCACAAAGACATACTTTTCTTTCTTATTCTCATTTAAAATGTCGAGCTTTTAATAAATAATTATCTGACACCCAAAGTTTTAATTTGATGTAAAATGAATAGAAGTCAATTACTGTATATAGTGACTATTAAGTCTAATATATACACCCTAGTAAGCTATAGTACTTTTTACTTTGGGAATTTACTGCATCAAATTAAGGTTGATTACGTCGATTAAGCATCATGAGGTGGCGCGTGAGGGGTGGTTCCTTATTTTTTATTTATTTATGTTTGTTGTTGCTGGGAGTTGGAACCCTATTAGTTAGGTTGCTTAATATTTACGCTAAGTACTCTTTAAAATACCAGAATAGGGAGGATGGTGTAGATCTAAGTTTATTAGATTGATCAGTATTGCTGAACTATGAAATATTTTTTTTGTATACAGGTATAACAGAATAGCTTTAGTGTAGTTGTTGTTTTAAACTTGAGTATGAACTTGCAGACTTGCAAAATGCAGCAAGATATTTTAAAAAACAGTTTTGTTGATTAAAAAACACTATATCGGATTCATATCGGTATCGGCAGATATCCAAATTTATGATATCGGTATCGGTATCGGACATAAAAAAGTGGTATCGTGCCATCTCTACTAAATATACAGTCCCCACTAGAGCTGCACTGTGTTTGAGACCAATGCACTAAATGTGTCGGAATTTAAACAACGTAAAAAAACCATTGCGTTCATATATGAAAGCACATTATCGTCGCGGCCAATCAGACGCAAAAGCAGTGAAACGACAAACACCAGCTTAAATATCAAATAATGACAATTTAATGACAAGACATTGGCAGCATCAGATCCCCACTGTGTACAAAGAATGAAGTTGTTGCTACAGCATTAAGAAGTATATGGAAGTAAACAAGCCATTTCGATGAATACGTACGATGCGAATGTATCTTGGAAAACCTAAAGCCCTCCATGTTGTTTCCAGTTAAATAAGGGTTAAACAGGCTCACTTCATGTGCAGTGCAACTGATAGTGCTAATGTTGCTACTGTTTTTAGAGACACTCAACGTCTCAGCTAAACATTCATTGATTTCTTAGCATATGCAAAAAACAAACAAACCAAAATAAAATGATTAAAAGTTGTTATAATATATGTTCCAAGTGTTCTGGATGTTTCCACCAAACAGTGTTGCAGACGGGGCTCAGAGTGAACTAGTGAATGATACAGATTGGCTGTAGCAGTTCTCCACATCCACCTCTGTGTGTCTGCATGCCTGCTGTCTGTCACTGACTCTCAGGTCACAGAGCTGACCTCTGGCAGCCTGACTGATATAGAGGGCCACATGTGTCAGTATGTGTGTGTACCTGACTACTATTCTCATTTTATCGACCTGTTTATCTATCTCTATATGGGGGAGGGAGAGAGGGAGAGAGAGAAAATGCAAAGAAATCTATCTGAATACACAGGAAAGAAGGAACTAAATAATCTAGTCTGCCTAAGCTTTATCTAGCCCTAAACAGAGCAGAATAACTGTGAGTGTCAGAGACAGAAAGCAGCGACGGATACTAACCAAGTGTTGGCTCAGTGACCACAAACTGGCAATAGAACACGAAGACACAAAATGTCATGCCAACCAAAAGGAAACAAAACATGTGATCACTGTTTGACAGGTGAGTCTGATGCAGAGATGCATTTCCTCTTGCAATGTGAGCCAGTCAGTGAGGCTATGAACATTTACTTTAACCAATTCAGTGCTGCAACATCTGAAAAGTAAAATTACTCACATATATCGACATGAGGGGCAGTGAATACAAACGATGCATAGCTGTTTAGTTTGCATACTCAACCGAGTTGAAATTTGATTGTCCATTTTATTGTTCTCTTCTATTGTAATACTGTGTAAACTGCATTTCGATGTTCTGCCAACACTGTTTTCAGAAACTGTGCTGCTAATTAAGCACACTTTGACAGAGAGAAAAAAATAATAAACATGTACTAAAAACGGTCTAAATTTTTCTGTTTCAGATTTCAAAAATTATAAAATTTTCTTTTCTAGAACAAATATCTTGTTTACTGGAATATGACTGAGTCATTTAAAAGGTATTACTTTAATCTCAGGTATACTTCATTGACAATTTTCACTATTTAAAAACTATCACACCTTTTATCAATGCGTTAAAATTACAACTTTACTTATTCTTTATTGATTTCACTAGTCAACACAATTACCGCTCTCAGATTTCGTTAGATGATGGCTGTCAAAAACCTTTGTTGAAAAATGTATCTTACTGTGAGAAACAAAGGGAGATAGACACATGTGCAAGGTATATGTGCCTCTCTCCATGCTGTACCTGCTGGATTTGGCAGGAACACGTGCTGTTATCTGACCCCGTTCTATCTTACCCTGGCTTAAGGCCAACCTGCCCAGGCCAAGCCAGGCACATCGGATTAATATCTGCTGGCCTGTTACGTGGCTCTGTCCTTACATCACAGTTTTCTGCTGCTGACGGGACAGTGAAGCTGCGAAGTTTAAGACGTGTGTCAAATTGCACACAGAAGCACACTGAGGTGCCAGGTGAGTGTCAGAGGTGCCACACTGGATTTACTGACAGAATAATTCCTCACATTTCACTTGCAATTACCATTTACTAATTCAATGCATCAGTGCCAAATGCCACACTCCATAAAGACTACATCAATACAAAAAAATCTCCATTAATTTCTCACATATTGAGATATTGAGCTCCTTTTTAATGCAGCTCATGCATGTGCAAGTTCCTGCTAATGCAAGCTATACTGGATCGCAGCCAGAAGCTTCAGGGTGCCAAAGTGAGAATCATGGCATGAAAGAGGCAAGTGATTGAGTAAAGCTGTATTATAGACTTAACTTTTAGAATTTTATTTTGAAGGCTAAAGAAAAGGTGGCGTGGAGGCCAAATCCAAGTAACTGTGGTAATTCAATTATAATGCATTTAAGAGAAAAGAAAAACAAGTATTGAACATAAAACAATAAATACTGCTTGATGTGGCTTTCTGTGGTTACAGCATGTTTTTGCTGAGGTATTGTGTTGAAGGTTTGCAATTTGGACTTGGCATCTCTAATCAAAGAAATGTGGACATATTTTTGAATTCTTCCTAGATTTTTCACCAGGCAATTAAAAACTACACAAAAACTATGCACATTTAATGTGCCTTTAGCGTACCAGCTCTTGCTCTCGGAATTTTATCATGACAATAGAGAAGCAGCCTCGGGGCCCTTTTAAGCTTCCCTCATTTCATTTCCATGTCTATTGCTCTCCGAGTTCACTTACATTTGGCTGTGCATCACCATGGCAGCGGACACTGGCCCTCACGTCTGACTCAGACATCATCCAGAGCATTTCAGCTCTGAGTGAGTCATAATGAGTCCCACTCTCCGCTGCTACAGCGCTGAAAATAGGCTCACTTTCCTCCTTAAGATTTCTCTAGGGAGAATGTCTGTGATCATCTCTCAAAACACTCCTTTCATTCTGTAACAAACATGTCCCAAAATAAGAGACAGCCAGGACAGTTGGGATCCAGCCAAGGCAGTTTTAGGCAGTAATAAAGTGTGGATAACTGCACTTTTACAGATATACGGAGGAAAATAATATATGCACACACTTAAACTGCACATTAAGCGACCAGCTACACTTACCTACTCTTCACCTCTCCACACATAACCTAGAGAAATTAGTCTGAAATTGCTGACTGCATGCAAGACTGATTGAAACCACAGCTTTTCAGTAGACTGTTTTTGAACAAATGCTATTTATAGCTATCTAACCACCACTCAAAGTAATGCAAACAAAGTGAGTTTAGAAACTGACTTGTTTTTTTATTTTATTTAGATTTAGCAATATTTAAATTACACTCCCTTTGTTATTTATGGCAGCTTTGTTCAATGGAAGTTAGTTACGCACCTGAATTTTAAACAAGCTGTCAGTCTGCACTCTTCTATGTAAGCAATGCAAGTCCACAGAGAAAGCCTATCAACATGGGTCATCCAGAATGAGTTAATATCACCTAGAAAAAGAAACTGTAAAACTAAGGATTTTTTTCCTTGTGTGTGGTGTGTGTTTGTGTGTTGTTTTTGAGACACAGCCTCCGGGCTCATGGTTCTGCTAAGTATGAAGCATTTTATTGCGATGGGAGGGGAAGACAGAGGGAACACAAGGAGAGAGGGACATTTCCCTGCGTGAAATGTGTAAATGAGATTTGCTAAACCTGGGCATGACATTCATCCTGGGTTCCACGTCTGGGGAAACTAGACATGTCTGTATCTCCTTTTCCTTCATTTCTGAAATCCATATACTTCAAATAAGATTTGCTGGTCTGTCACTCATATAGACATGGGTAGTTTACCATTCACACACCTTGCCAGGTGCTACCTTAAAATACTTCTTGGCCACTTTTGCAGCCTACTGCGACAACCTCGAGGCTGAACTTTACCTCACTGATAAATTTAAGATATCAGTTAAGAAACCAATAGATTACATATTTTGCATATTTTGCAGTTCCTAAGCTACAGGCCCGTCATGCAGCACGCCGTACCTACCAGATAATACAATTAAAAAAAGGAGAAGCTAATTTCAGTCCTTAACAAGTCTAGTTTATAACAGGTAACCTGTAATTAACAGGTAACATTTCCATTACACTGACCAACACGACATGTAGTTACCCAACAAGCAGTTTACTTGTTCAGTTTGTGTACTTTTTAAATACCACATACATTTTTGCACGTTCTTTTAATATGCTCTCTGGAGCCATGCCATTATCTTCTATTACACTTTGTTAAACATATTTATGTAATTATATGCAATTAGATGTCACATTGCTATCCTTTCAATCTCAATAAATCCTTTCACGTCAATAAAAACAAAAAATACTTTCTACACAAATCGACACAATCTGTGTGCACGCAAAGATTTAAAGTGGTTCCACTGAGAATGATTAAGTATACGGAGCACAACTGCGCAACAAAGAGATATCTTTCTGTCCAAGAAAACCACCCTGTGTGCTAAAAAATAGGTCCATTCAGAGCAGTGTGTAAAGAGGATCTGCTACAGCTCTCCTGGCAAAAGAGCCCATGCTCCCAATCCACCCCACCACCCTTCCGATGAGATTTGCTAACCTCGTGCAAATGTGCCAGTGACCGAGTCTCCTCTCCCCTTCAAGACCTGTTAAGGTCTCCTAAGACAGTGATTAACATCATTACAAGTGTTACTTAAATCTGCTGCCAGAGAGGAAGAAAAGAGCAGCACGATGCTCATAGAAAAGATACAGTTTATAGCACTTAAATGTTTGTCTGATTAAATAGTATTATAAATACTGATGACATTTTAAGATATAATATGTGCAGCGAGACTAATAAGAGACTGAGGGATATGACTCGAGAATGCCAGAATGAAAGTATAATCAGGCAAAATGAGGGAAGTCGATCATTTATGGGTGTCCGGGGCCTTTCCAATAATTCTAATGATTTGAGATCATAAGAATTTTAAAGAGACAGACTGCATAAAACTGCTGAGAAATAATGGAGTCAATGGCTGGAAGAGGAGAGTGTGATTGGGATTAGAAGGCAATCTGGATTAGGTAGAGGATCTGCGGCTCATGCTGCTGCTACTGCAGGCATCGGATGACACATGCACAAAAATGCCAAGTCAGGCTGAGAGCCTTAGACAAGAAATGCATGAGCATATCAATTGGCATTTGTGCTGTCATTTGTCTTTTTTTTCTCCACAGGCTGAGTTTGTCTCTTATAATATCTCAATTTTCACAAACAGAAATCCCTTCAGAAAAAGACAAGATGTATATAGCGTACGCTCAAATTATACACTGTGTAATAGCTGTTTGGTTTAATATCTATAAAGTTAACAGAGCTGTGGCACAGAGTCAGATATGTATTCCATCGTTTTCAATACAATTGGCTCGTATAACAAGCAGCCTAATAATACTTGAAATAACTTAATTACTGTTCACTCTCCGCAGCGCTCTAATTATAGCCTTTACAAAAGAGCAGCAGTAATGCACTTTTAAGTGTAATGGGAGTTTACCTAATTAGGCCTATCACACACATGCATGCACACACGCACAGACACAGTTACACACTAGTGAGTAAACTGTCATTCAGTAATTAGTAATGGTGATGAAACCCTCTATTACCATTTCATTTACACACCATCACAGAGCACAGTCCGCTGACCTTTGTGCTTACACACAAGCCAAGCTTTTCTAACAGCTTTTAAAACAGTAATATCTTTATGACATAACTGTAGCACGGCTCAGCATGATGCATTAACGGGGATGTCATTTCGCCAATCAGTTAAAAGCCAGTACGGTATTTTACCATTATCCACTCTAGTAATGACTTGTGTTATGTCTCTATCAGTAGTGTTAATGAGTGGGCAGGTGCGGTCTGAAAACTGCAAATAAGAAGGCCAGTCAAACAGTCTAATGAGATGTGAATATATATATATATATATATATATATATATATATATATATATATATATATATATATATATATATATATATATATATATATATGCGTGTCTGTATTACAGACCTCAAGGATCATTATGGAGGTGTTGGCTCTTTTTTATCAAAGAGCTGGTGGGGTGCCCTAACAGTGCCCCTTTGAGGTATACAGCTAACCACACAATCACCCAATGCGGATAAACGGATGAATTCATAAAATGATTCACATGTGACTTAAAAAGAAAAAGAATCTATGGGATATCTTTCATAGGTATAGCTGGGTTTTTTTAACCTTCATTTGACTGATATGAATGTCCAAGAGGCCAGGGACCCCTGGGACCTCAAAAAATTTTGATTTTCAAAAGAAACATTAAGCAAAGCAGAAATAGAAAATAATGATGTCAAATCATGTCAAATTATGAACAGAGCAAAAAAATAAATAATTTATTAAGATGACGGTTAATAACAACAAGTTACAATACTCCCTCTTAAATGTTGAAAAGCCACTGCCCACCATGCTAAAAATCCAAATTCGGTCCCTGAATGATCCTTTTCCTAGTTGTGTTGAGTACATTAGGTAGACGATGATACTGTTAATAGGCAATGAAGCTTCTGCACCATTAAGCCCTAGTATTAGAGTAAAGTAATGTAGCGGGGTCGGGATCCATCTATCCATAATACATTTTTTGCTTCAAATGGAGTCATCGAGAATTTGCCCACTAACTAACTGGCTACTTGTGCTCTTAACAGTAGCTACCACACAAACCATGAAATTAAATTTATTAAGTGTAGTTTTTCTTATCAGTCTTCAAACATGATCCTGAGGTCACTCATCAAAAATATCATCTGTAATGTGTCCTTAAGGAATATTTTCAGGTGTCTCCTTGATTTAACAAACAACTGACATAATTCCATCTAAACATTTTGGGTCTCTCACTAAAGTCACTCTTCTGAAAGAAAAGAATGAATTTGCACTGTCCAGGTCTTGACAGATCAAGAAAATCATGTTGAGACGGTCTTAAAACCCGATCAATAGACATGAAACTTCATCACTTCCATTTATTCATTTTACAATTATCTCTTCAACGATTAGATAAGCTTACACATATGTAAAAACAAATACAGCATTCAATAAAATAAACACTAGCTCTTAAACCTACAAACTCCAAGGAAGTTTTATATTGTCATGCAATTTGAAAGAAACTCAGCAAATGATTAGAAGCTCATCAAATAGGCTGCATCAACCACAATAACGCACACTAATAACTGTGTATAGTAAATATATGTTTTCAGTTGTGCAACATGATAGGCCATCATTTACATGGTCTACATGTGATGCAAAGCCTCTAGCTCTGTCTGGCGTGTGGAAAGAGCAAAACGACTCCATGTGCTATCTGACAGTTTATGAGTGTTCATGCTGTGAGAGAAAAAGACTATTTCCATTGGTTTTAAAATACTGTCGATTAAAATTAGCATTAAGAAGCACCCAGCTATAACCAGAACTGATGACAGTCAAAAATTTGAAGTGTGAACAACTGCTCTTTGTGTGCTTATGTGTCTATAAGAATAATTACATACCACATTATCCTATTGCAATAGAATCAGCATTGCAATGTACTCAGAAACACTACCTGGCAATGCACGAATTACTCTTTCTGCTAATCCCCAATACAACTATGCATGCCATTGGCCCTAGCACTTAGGACAAGTTAACATCAGACCACCTGCAACATCATAGTAATATAATTTATATAAAATAAAATAGTGTAACCATGGCCATCTCACATGTGTGATCAGTTTTCCTTTGTGCACTTGCTTTTTTGCTCCATAAGGTTTTAAACAACAAAAGCTGTTATCGGCTGAACTATACATCTAATGTCTACGCTTTTGTTTGCCATTCACGGGCAACTAGCTCGCTAACGCTATCAGTGTCTATATCTAGTATTTTGGAAGCTTTCCATCTGATATGTAATCAGTGTACATTCAGACAGGCATGCAGGCTGGCTCGCCATCCAATCTTTGCATTTGGTCAGAAGACAACATTTTATTTTTATTATCAGAACAGTTGATTTATTGACTGTAGATGTAAAACCATTTTCAACAAATAAAAAAAGAACAACTTCTGGAGCATAATTCACCCTCTAGCTTTAATATAAAAGTCAACAACTATTTGTGATGTCAAACTGTGTGTGCTGTAACCTGAACTTCTCTATATTATGTTTTGATAACTTTGTGTGCATGTTAGTGTAGTCAGGTCTTTTCATTCATTAAGATCCAATGTGTGATTTAGAAGCTTCCCTAGTTTTTTAACATACGGTATGTGCACTTGTGTAAGTAAATTTTCATGCTTTACTGCTTTCCTCTGTTTTCTCAATCACCCTGTGTGCATGTTTGAACAGACACAGCGAGCAGAGGAGCGCAGCAAAACAGAAATATATGGTTTCATCATGATTGTGGACTCGACGTCAGTTACAGAAGCATATCTCATCCAGCCGTTGTATACCCCAAGGCTAAGGTGAGCAAATGATAGCAACTGCACGGTTGTTTTTTCCTTTTAGTGAAGTGTTATGGGTGGTCAGACATGTGGCAGATGTTCATTTCTGTCTGGGTTGGAGATGTTTATACTTTAGTACAACATCCAGTGGTTTTGAATCTCTCATATCACATCTAAGGGGAAGAAACATTGCCAAAGCTGTTTTGATGTGTCTCTTTTATTTATGTACATTTATTTGGGCTCTGGCTGTTGTCAGTAAAGCTAATGTTGCACCAAGACCACCAATACTTCATAGCCAAAGCACAGTCACCTGTTTCTTATCATTACTTCCTGTTAATTCTGTTAATGTGTAAAAGAGCATAGATATGGAATTTTCCAGCGCACAGCAGAAATTATACAACAGAAATTGGAAGAAAAAAAGTTTTATATGTTGTGATTTCTTTTTCTGTTTTCCATTTGGTTGGGATTATATGTATTCACTAAAACGTTCGAGAAGGGTGTTATGAAGACTGCAAGCCAAGTCTCATCTAAACACTGGAAAACACTGATGTAAGTGCTCCATAATAATAATTAATCAAAACACATTTCTGAGTAGAAACAGATTGTCCTAATGGAAATATTTTAGCACGTGTGTCACTACCAAACAGAGTAGCATCTGTTTGACTGGACTTAACAGCGCTGAGGTCATCTTCCCATGTGAACGCTCTCATCCTGAAGATGGTCTGAAAAGCCACTAGTCTATGTACGGACATTTCAAGCTTACAGTGACAAGAATACACATTCACACATGGGGATGATTTGCATCATTGACAGTAAAAGGGTTTTGTTGTTCTTTGCAGCATTAAATTCATGTAGACACTAATTTTAAGAAAAATAAATATGAATTAAATATATACACTACAAAATGATTCCCAGTGTTCTGAAAAATAACTAACATTTTATCCACAGCTGTGTTTAAGTTCTAAATCTGAAAATTTCAACACTTACTTGGACCAGTTTTCAGCTGGAAAACCAGGCACCAAGTAAACAGATATAAAGCACAAGCAGTTTGCATAAGTAACATGAAAAAGGGATAAGTAGTCTTGATTTCTTCCTACACTGTTCAACTGTTTGGAAAGGTTTTGTCCGTTATGTTATCCCTACGCATATCTTTTGTATTAGAAAATGGCAGAAACACATTAATTACCTGTACATACTGAACTCCCTATAGCAAGCTGCATTTTGCTGACATAGTTTGTGCCCACTTGTCCTCCCAGAGTAAAGGGTTGCTAAATCAATACAAGGTTGTTGTTAATGTGCACCTTTATTCTATAATGAAATATTTAAGTGATGGGAGCAGCCATTTCTGGGATAGCATCCCCCACCTTTTCTAGTGTATGAGTTTATCAGTAAATGGGGGTCGTTTACAACCACTCACATTCACACCTGCAGCAAACTTAGAATTGCTAATCAACTTAACCCCGTGGATGTCTTTGGACTGTGGGAGGAAGCTCGAGTACCCAGAGAGGACCCATGCAAGCACAGGGAGAACAGGCAGATGCCAACCAGCTGGCGGATTCAACCCAAGACCAGCCCTGCTAGGTACTGAATATTACAATAATCTGAATCATGTGCTATTGACTTTGTAGTCAGCAGCTTTCAAATCAGTTAAAGACCTATGCAAGGTTTTGGACAGATAGCAAATACACAATGAAGCTGTTCTGGCAGCACGTGGTAGTCCAACACCTTTCTAAGACACTTTTAATTAGATTTTACCTTGCAACAGAAATTCACACACAGAAAACAAAACACTTTTGCACAAACATGGAAAACAGAGTGTTTAACTAATATATCTAATACGAACATCTGGTTTATATCATTATTCTTTTATTCTGAGAGAATACTCTGTAACTAGCTTTTCATTTAAAAAAAAAAATCAAATCATCTAAGACTAAATTTGCAAACACTGATCTTTTTCTTTCCGTCTTTAAGATGGTTTCTGCAAGTGATTTGCACATCAGAAGCTTCTATCTTGATATTGCAAAAGGATTAGCCTCCGTCATCTGTGATATAAAACAGCAACAAAACAAACTACATACTATCAACTAATATTCCTATTTTTATTTTTGAAGCAGTGATCGCCAAGCCCTACTCTATGCTCCGTTTTGGTTTTTTTGGCTTATAGCCACATTTGACAATACTAAACACATTTTCTAGCAACACAGAAAAACTCCAGAGAATTTCACCCTATGGAAACTAGAACTGACTACTGCTAATCTCGCACATTTGGCAATTCTGCACAAGTCTTCCTTGACCTTTCTTTTGCTGCCAAGTCATCACAAACACAGTGAACAGTTTCCAGCCTTGACACTGAGTCAGACACAAACCACCAACAGCATGCATACTTCTACACAGCTAAAGTGTGGCAGACACACAGCAAACATCCATGGGGTCTACAATTCATAAAAAAAATGCAAGAGGCAGTTTGTTTGTTTTTTTAATCACAGCGAAGGATTTTCCAGATGGCCTTCTAAATGGGGCATTCTCGTGCTTATGTTAGCATGCCAAATTGCCGGCCTGTAACTCAAGCTGCACGTCCAACAAATATTTCATTATGAACTAAATCTATAACAGCAGCGGGGTTTTTATTAAGGCAGTTTGGTTTAAAAAATTCTTAGAAAAAACAAATATAATATGATAGTACAGCTGTTCATGCTGTTAGCAAGTGTACAGGTATAAGGTCAACCGGTTACGAAGTTAAAGACAAGCAAAACTGGAGTCATGACTGGTGACACTTTGGTCATCTGTGTCAAGAGGATTAGGAGCAGCTAGTGATCCCAACAAAGCCATGTGTCATAGCCACTGAGCTACACACTCCAGCGAGCACTGATCCCCTTAACTGACTCTTTTAACTGCCCCGGCAACTAAGGCGAGCTGACAGCGGGGCTATTTTCAGGCAGAAATCACCCTGGTTTGCACAGGGCCACAGAGAGAGGGGGCCATGGCCCATGCCATCGCTTTCCATTAGGAGAGAATGCAAAACACAGTGAGGACCTCACTTTGCCACTTTGCAGCAAAGAGCAACCTTTTGCTCACGACAGCTCCCACAAACAGATGAGGGACAAATGTGTTGTGACAGCAGCTAATAAGTTGCCTGCGATCTGCTGGTAGTGTGTCACCGTGTGTGTGATTGTCACTGTGAACACATGAAGGTCCATGCGTTGTCTATGTTTATACTGAGAGTATATGCTTTGAATAAAGTAGCAAAACACACCAATAAGAGATAAATAGAGCTGCTAAGAAAGGTTGCATCTTGATACATGAATGCATGATACGCATTTGACATGCTTGATCAGCCTCTGTACTTTTGTATGACAGATTAAAGAGCCAATAGACTAAAATAGCAAGCAGGAACACAAATAACGTCTACAAATAGCCAGGGGCCGTCATAAAACACATTAGACTGCATACCAGTCACACTGATAAGCTTTTCCTACTGTTTAAAGTATAGTGTTACAGGGGTTATTACAGCATCCTATAAAGTTTCCTGAAAAGCGCTATCTAAGCAAATCTATTACTATTCATGCAGAGATTCCATTTGCATTTAAATGTGCATCACTATTTTCTTCAGATACATCAATTCCTGGTCAGCTGATGTTAACAAGCATCCATACAGCCATTATAAATAGAGCAAACAGTTCAAAAACCAAATGGCAATGCCGTTCCAACTCTCCACTAATGATCATCCGTCCCTAATACATGAGCTCATGGGCTAAAGTATGACCTTGGTCACCAAACCAGGAGGTAACCCAATTACCTTATGCTCTAGGCACTCCATAGAAGATATATTTACTTCAAATAACCTGACAGGGACACAGAGTTTAATTTTCACTGTGGGGGCCTGAATCAAAAAAGTGTATCAAACCAGATGACAGATAGTTTTTATTTTTTGATTAGACTTTTTTAACTTCCTCTTTCAAGTGACATCTCTTTCTGCCTTATTTAGAATCACTCAGCTTTAGCACAATGGTTCCCCGTGCAGAGCTCTGTGATGCAGTTTTTCTATACTGGGTGCTCATATGAATACTGTACCATACTAAACTGAGGCTGGAAATTTAAGCAGTGTTGCAGGAGTGCGTCATTAGAGTTGTACTGATGAATAAATTGCAGAGGTTAAATTCTGGTATTGAACATATCACTAAGTTACACCTTTTCTCTTTTTATGATTTCCAGTACTAAAGTCTCTGATGCAGGAGAGATGGCCTGGACTTAAAGAGCCAGAAATGAGCAATGAGAGTTAGAAGATTCATATGTGATGATCAAATGTAAGCCATTTTCAGTGGCTACATTTTTATTGGTCATAAAAGTAAAAATCTAAATATCAGTGTTCTCTTAGGGCTGAACAATTATGAACAAAAAAATATTTGATTGGTGTGTCATGTAATATAACACTGCCATGTGCTGCTGCATTTGACCCATGTAGAATTGTTAATGTAAAAATAAAATATGGGCTTCTTAGTCACCTAAATTTGGTGCATCTCTTAGAAGGAAAATAAGAAATATGCATAAAACTCCAAAAATTGTACTAAAAATGAACACCAAATGAAATCATCAGAGGACAATTTTTACCTGCATTGTCCTACATTCCTGTTAATTAAAACTTTGCAGAGTCCATCTTCTAGAACTAAATTATACAGTTTTCACTGTACCTGCATGATGGATGTAAACAAAATTCAAAAGTACGCCACAGCTGTGAAATCCCTCTACATTTCCCCTGCAATGTTTTGCATACAGCGCAATTATTGCCACTGAAGCAAACTAATTGCTTGGTGGGGACAATGCAACTTGTGTCCACTATGCTGGCCATTTTACAGAAGCCTTCATTACTTGCAGTGTTTAGTGGACATGTGTGTTTGATCTAACTGAATGTGATGAACTGGGGAGTTCACTTGTCTTTGTGAGCTGATGTGATGTCCGAGATAACGTTGAACATTTGACGTGTCCGCATTAGAGATCTTTGCACTGTTTTTCTTGGCCTTATGCACTCATCATACTGCACTTTGTGGTGTGTTTCCAGGCAGTTGAATAACTCAGCTGTGTTGCGTTGGGGTGCAGACGCAATTCTACACAACTCTCAGCATATGATTTGTTGTTGGTTAACATCACTTGCCTTAAATCTGAGCTACTTTCAAACAGCCCACTTCAAGGGATGAGCTTCCCCTTCCCCCTGCTGTGCCGAACATTTGAATTTTGCCATCCAGACTAGTCAAGAAAACTTTAAACTGTATGTTGCAGAGAACAGCTTTGATTGGCACATGTACTAATCTAATTCTGAAAAAAAAAAAAAAAAAAAAAAATCGAATTTCCCAGAGGAACCCACCCGAGGGATTAATAAAGTTCTATCTAATTCTAATTCTACTCTAGGCACATGGTCAGGTGCTGATTTACAAAGAACTTGATTTGCTTTTTCTTTGCGTTCTTACTGGTGGAAGACACATTTTTAATATCACTCGATCATCTTAATTTAATTTTGGGAAGTCAAAATCCTGATCGAGATTAAAATTCAATTAATTGTGCACCCTTATGTTCTATTCAAGTGTGACACTGAACTGCATAAACACAAAATTCAGCCAGCATCAAGTTATTCACACCTATTTCTACTGTCTAATAATTTATTTTAGAAAGCCCTTCCATTAAAATTGGAAGGTGCATATTCTATATATTCACATCTTTTGAAAAGAGATACACACACTCACAAGTGTGAGGAGAAGCAACAATAAAAAAAAAAAAAAGCTTTATCTACCCGTGCCAATATGACAGCAAGCCAGCAGGCACCTTCCCAAAGACCTGACAGTAAACCAAAATTAAATAGAGCTATTACTGATGCTATTAGTTACAGCTTTGTTTGACAAGTCAACCTGTCTATCTTGATACAGGTCTGCTCGTGAAACAGAACACAGCAGGATTACCAAATATTTCATTATTCAATCTGGACATTATTTTTATGTTATTCTTTCTCCAAAGAATAACAGACAAAATGCTTTCTGAATACACTTATATATCAAATTAGCTTTAAAAAAAGCAGCTTCCTATAATACTTAGGGATGCATTACAGTAATGAGATTACCACATCTGCTTGAGATGCTCTGCCATCATACTCACCTCTCTGCAAAATGACTGTCTCTAAAGACACTTTCCTTGAAATGCTCTGGCGCGTGGCAGTGAATATTTGTGCTGTCAAAGGATTAAAACATCACACCATATCTAAAACTATTATAGCTACCACTCTTCCAATTTATTTTACTTTCCTGACACAGCTGAGCAGATTTTAATTTTCTCAAAATAAAAAAAAAACAGCAAGAAAGAAAGAAAAGCAGTAAAGACTTTTTAAAGGTCACTATTATGAGGTCTTTGAACTGTCATAACTGCAGTCTTCACACAGGAAGCCATTTAGTTATAGCAGGTTTAATTTGCTGCATGGGGGAAAAAACTGGAAGCCCTTTGTATGTGTGAATGTTTAGTATTTGACAAGGTGCCAGTTCTCAATTTATGCACTTGCAAAGAGCACATTGTAATATGCTGTTTAATGTGCATATTACAGCTATTTGCACATTGTGCTGTTCCTATGATAAGGCACGCTGGCATTTTGATTAACCTGCGCTTTAGGAAACCTGCAGAGGTTTGGGACAGACTAGCCCTCCTCCCTCCACAACCATCAGCCCACCTCCACTACCCCTCCATATCCGGAGGAAGGGTGCGGGATCGATGGCATGCCGGGATGCTATTAGAGCTGAGGCAGCCAGGCAGCTACAAGTTCAAAAGCAAAGTGTGGGAGGAGAAATAACACAAGGTAATTATCTGGGCCCCGCTAGCTACCGCCAAGGTAATCTGTAGAGTGGAGGACGAAGGGGGGTTGCGGAGGTGGTGCTCAGGATGTCGGTCCATATTTGGCTCAACTCACTGCACTCAGTTCAATCCAGCAAAAGCTGATGAAGACAAAAACTTTCACTTTACTTTCCTCACATATTCTTTGCATTTTGATACATTAGCTATTATATCACCTTTCACTGGATCGTGCTGAACTTGAATGTTAATCGAAAAAATTAGGCACCACAGATAATGATATATATAAACAGAAGACATCCCAAGCTTTCGCACTGCAGCTGAAGCCACATTGCCTAGCAAGGTGAGATGCCATCTGCTTTTTTACAGTTATCTTAATAATCACGATGAGCAAGAAGTAATTAAGCAAGTGCACCAACAGCATCTGGACAAGTCATCACAAAGTCAAGAAAGTTCCACTTACCTGACTTGAGCTCGCTCAGGTTGATTTTACAGTTTAGCAAACATGAAATTCATTCAAATCTGGACCCAGTAACATTTGCACAGATTTTAATTTTCGGATCGTTCATTTGAAAGTGCACACAAATTCAGTCGAAGCAATTTAACATAATTTGCTTCCTCTGTTCCTGAATGTTTGTCATTTGTGTAATCAAATACAACAGCAATAATCACTGGTACGACTGTTCCACTCCACGCATAAAAGCTCACTCCCCAGTGACTCATTTCTAATGGAAAGAAAACACAAATTACCACATCGAGGGAGGAATAGATCAGTCGGTTTTACATTCATGAGAGATAAAATAAACTGTCCGTAAAAAATAGAGTGCACACAGGTACAGGCATTAACACACTCACGTAGACAGCCCCTTTAGAAAACTGTAGAGAACAATTATAAAAACTGCATGCTCAGCAAGCTAACTCCTACAAGCAGCCATAGGCTTTGCACTGCCGACTTATTTTTGCTTCCAGTGCAGTTAATGAGTTAAAGGTCAGTAGGCTGTTATGACACCAATTAGTGCAATATTTCAAATCAGCACTGGTGCTCATCAGCAGTGGTGGGCCGATGCTTTGAGATTTCAACAGAGCTAATTGGAGAATAATCCGCACAAGGCGATTCATCATGGTGAGGGATGCAACTGAAAGAATCCCTCAGGGTCGTTTAGAGGTCACGGACTGCACTTGAGATAGTGTCACGGATCAACGTGGGGGTAAGGGCACAGCAAATATCCGTGCGGGACCACGTTAGGGTTAAGTGCACGATCAGATTCAGCACATTATAAATCAACACATTATCAATCACCACAATACTTGAAATGTGCAATTCACTTGTATTTTTATTTTTATTCCTATTTATTCTATTTATCCCCTTCGTATATTTTATTTATATGTGTCTCTGTATTTATATATGTGTGTGTATGTGTGTGTGTGTATATATATATAACTGTAACTTCTGTCGGTGCTGTGCTTTTTGGAAATCGAATTTCCCAGAGGAACCCACCCGAGGGATTAATAAAGTTCTATCTTATCTTATCTTATCTTATCTTGTGTTTCTTCTACAAAATGCCTGGGTGCTGAGCTGAGACTTTTCTTTCTCTCTTGTCAGAGGCTCTTCGTGGGCGTTTTTAATTTTTCGTTCCTCCTGACAGGTCATTTCAGAGAGCCATTTGTGGTCTGAACACTCCCTACATTAGTCAGTTACTCCATACACATCTGGGCACACTGCCGAGGGTGGATCAGATGCTGTGACTTTTGACTGTCTGGTCATCAGCTGACCTTTAGCAGAAAGACACCTTACAACAGCTGGAGTCTCTTCTGTGCACAAATGTCCAAACAAAGGGCCAAACAAAGTAGCAAGCTACTGCAGAAGTAGCAAGCTATGTTAGTTACCTTTCAGTCTGAAATGTTTAGTTATGAACAAACACCCTAAAATATTCATGTAATAATAGTACAGACGCAAGATTAAAATAGTGAATCCTGGTGTCTCTGATCTACTGATACGGATTATCAACGGTGAATCAAGTGGGGTCAAATGTTAAATCCAGGATACCAATTATATATTATTAAACGTATAACTCAGTTTATGGTTGGTCAATTGACACCATGGTGTTAATAGAAAACAACCAAGCTGAAAAAAAATTTGGTGAGACATTTTAAATGCTCTTTTTGAAAAAAAGCCTGCTCAAAAAGAACAGCCTACAGTTAGCATGCAACATTAAAAGTACAAGCTTGGGATTAATTGCTCACTAAAGGGTTTTTCATCAGGTTGAAACAAATGTTAAACCTTTACTTTCTTATTCCTGGGAATACAGGGTCAGTCTGGGGATTCAAACGGGAAAATATACTTTCGCCACCTAACTTCCTTAACCTTTATGCAACAGCTGACTGAACTCATGATGACCTTATATGCCACCGCAGCTCTAAGCCTGCGCCCACAGGCCAAACTGTGTCACCTCATTCTGTATGATGCATCACTAATAAACAACAGGGCAGGCGAGAGGCGAGCACCCTTTAACAAGGACAGAGCAGTGGTCCATTTCCACTGATGACACCTTGATGAATTAACACTCCAGAGGAATCGATGAATCCACGGCCGCAGTGGCCTGCTTGCCAAACAGTTGGTCAGGCCAGTGGCGCTGGGACCCGCGGTCCCCAGGCGATGTTTCTGTGAAAATGCACCACTTATTAGAATTATCTACTCTGCTAATTAACAACAGAGAATGGGGAAAAAAATTAAAAAGGACAAAAAAATGCCCACTTCTGCTTGCTTCAATTAGAAAAAGGTTAAATGACAGCGACAGTGGTCTTGTTGCATGTTGTGGTTTGTTGTCTGCTTATGTGGAAACACCCACAGTAAAATTAAAAACTAATGTTTAATGTTGCCTCTGTGAGCTTGTTAGAAAACCTCTGCTCTCTGAAATGTAAGCCTTCATGCCCCATTGCTTCACAGTGCAGCACAAACAGCTAAACACTGACAAATGCCCCTGTTCAACATTAACAGACTGCACTCAGCCTTCCAAGGTGGCAACATTTATCATTACAGCCATTAATGTAAGATATTTGTACAAAGGTTTTGATTTGTCAGTAGACAATAAAAGCAGACATGGACGAGTCAATGTTGGATTTAAAAGGCATAGGTTGAGGTTTGAAAAATTAAATCTTCACACCAACTGCGGGTGGTAGACCAGTGTATGTGTGGAAATTCTGATGGTCTTATTGTGCTGAATACCTCAAAGGCAGGAGATCTTCTATCCAGTCTTATAGATGGTGTGTATTCATGTGTATGTCAAAGGACTGTAATAAGAGACTTTAGTGAACTACCTGAAAGAATTCAGATAGCGAACATAATCTAAGTTTGCATGGTCACAAAGTATGTTATCCTACAGTACTACTGCACAATTACAACTTAAGATAAGATAAGATAGAACTTTATTAATCCCTCGGGTGGGCTCCTCTGGGAAATTCGACTTCCAAAAAGCACAGCAACGACCGAAGTTACAGTTACAGAATTGTTATATATATATATATATATATATATATATATATGTATATATATATACATACACACACACACACATATATAAATACAGAGACAAATATAAATAAAATATACAAAGGGGATAAATAGAATAAATAGGAATAAAAAATAAAAATACAAGTGAATTGCACATTTCAAGTATTGAGTCTATTGCACTGTTGACTATTTACAAAAAGTATTGCACAAGGTATTGTACAGTGAGGTGAAGAGGCACTACAGCTTAGTTGTTCCCCCCTCCTTTGTCCTCCTGTTTCCCCTCCCTCTCCCCTCCAGAGAGGAGTTAAACAGTTTGATGGCGTGTGGGACAAAGGAGTTTTTAAGTCTGTTAGTTCTTGTCTTGGGGAGAAGCAACCTGTCACTGAACAGACTCTTCTGATTGTTTATGGCCGTGTGCAGAGGATGCCCAGCATTGTTCATAATGTCCATCAGTTTCTTTAATGTCCTTTTCTCTGCCACTGTCACCAGAGTGTCCAGCTTCATGCCGACCACAGAGCTAGCCCTCCTGATCAGTTTCTCCAGCCTGGATGAGTCCTTCTTTGCTGTGCTGCTCCCCCAGCACACCACAGCATAGAAAAGTACTCCAGCAACCACCGACTGGTAAAACATCCTCACGAGCTTCCTGCAGATGTTAAAAGACCTCAGCCTCCTGAGGAAGTACAGTCGGCTTTGGGCTTTTTTATACAGGTGCTCTGTGTTGCATGACCAGTCCAGTTTATTGTCCACCCACAGCCCGAGGTACTTGTACTTGTTGACCACCTCCACCTCCTCCCCCTCTATCTGAACCGGCAGTGGACCTTCTCTGGACCTCCCGAAGTCCACAACCAGTTCCTTAGTCTTTGAGGTGTTGAGTTGCAGGTGGTTTGTGTGACTCCATGCGACAAAGTTCCTCACCAGACTTCTGTACTCCTCTTCCTGATCATCCCAGATACACCCCATGATGGCCGTGTCATCTGCAAACTTCTGAATATGGCATAATTCAGAGTTGTAGCAGAAGTCAGAGGTGTACAGGGTGAAGAGAAGAGGGGACAGCACAGTTCCCTGTGGTGCTCCTGTGCTGCTGACCACAGTGTCAGACGTAATGTCCTTCAGCCTGACGTACTGTGGTCTGTCGGTGAGGTAGTCGGAGATCCAAGCCACCAGGCAGGGGTCCACCTCCATCCTGTTCAGTTTTTCCTGAAGCATACAGGGCCGGATGGTATTAAAGGCACTGGAAAAGTCAAGAAACAGTATCCTGACCGTGCCTTTTCCCCCATCCAGGTGTGAGTGGGCTCTGTGTAGGAGGTACAGGATGGCATCCTCCACTCCGACACCCGCCTTGTATGCAAACTGTAGTGGGTCCTGGGCATGTTGTACCTGTGGTCGGAGGAAGTTGAGGAAGAGCCGCTCTAGAGTCTTCATAAGATGTGACGTCAGTGCCACTGGTCGGAAGTCATTCAGCTCATTGGGCCGGTTCTTTTTGGGGACCGGGACGATGCAGGATGTCTTCCATAGGGCGGGCACTCTCCCCAGTCGCAACTTATACAAGAATTTGTCACAGACTGCAGTAACTGCAACAAAGCAACTAGCTCCATGAGCAAAGGGTGTTTTTGTTACAGTTCCATTATTCCACAGGTCCATATTCAACATCCTTTGTCCAATACATTCACCATCCCTCCTCTTGCACATGTCCAAACCATGTCAGCCTTGCCTTATAAATTGAGCTGTTCCACTGACCTCCCTCTCATTTCCACACACGTATCCACTGGCTTTCATTCCTCTTCTCTCCAGAGTATACCTCCTCCTCTCTTCCACCTCCTCCCCACTCTCACTACAGATCATGTCATCTGTGAGCATCATAGTCCACGGAGGCTCCTGCCTGATCTCATCTGTCAACCTGTCCATCACCGGTGCAAACAAGAAAGGGCTCACAGCTGATCCCTGATGTAATCCCACCCCCACCTTGAACCCATCTGTCAATCCTACTGCACACCTCACCACTGTCTTGCCCTTACATACTTCTCTGCCACTCCTGACTCCTCGTGCAGTACAGTTCTTATCATCACTTTATTATATGCTTTCTCTTAGTCCACAAAGACTCACAGCAACTCCTTCACTCTCAAAGCAAATATCACATTTGTAGTACTCTTTCCTGGCATGAGACAAAGGGCCACAAGCCAGTGTAGTCCTAGTGTCAGTCACAAACCAGAGGGATGCATCAGGAAGGGCATATTCGCCAGTTCAAATATGTAGATCATCAAGAATGAGGTCGCTAGCATTAAACGTGAAAGTAAAAGTACTGAAGTAATAGTTGCTTTATTTGATCACAGCTGCAGAAAAATCCCCTAACTCATTAAACTGCAGAAATTTTAGACATAAGTGCAAAGACTTCCTTCAGGTTAATACCTAATATTAAGTAGAGTTAAATGCTACAGTAACAAGCTGAAACTCAACCTAAAATAACTGCATTGTATGATTATGACTTTTTGATGTTAGTTTAATGCTTCAGAGGCCCTTTCACCTCACTAAGTTGGAAACCCTAAAGCGTGATGTCGATTACTGTACGCTCAAACTCTGCTCAAAGAACTCAAAATTGATACAGCAAGCCATGACAAGCAACCCATTCAGAGCTGCCAGTAGCAGTCAGTCCAGTCATCTAGTGAATGTTTTTGATATCTGTTGTGGTTATTCTGCCTCTATCTCTTCTCTGCTCTGAGGCGTGCAGAGCCTCTCGGGCTGATTGACGGAAAGAGGTTCTGGCTCCTGCCAGAGAAGCATGATTGACATCCTTGAGATGGAGCACAGCCAGTGAGGATTTTACTGTCACTCTTGGACGTGCAGAGGGCTCCAAAATGCACAATCCACTTGGGTTTTGATAAGTAATAGGAACAGGTCCATACCACAGCGGTGCTTGATATTTTTGCGTTGACTGGACCCTTTAAAACAACTGAGGCATGAGAGCAAAAGTAACTATAGTTTTGAAGCAACAATGCTTTGCAAACATGTCCTTGCAGAACTGGAGAAGTGTCGAAGCTCATGATTGAGGACTGACAACGCTTAACACTAGAGACGGTCCGATATAGGGTTTTTAAGACCAATACTATTAATAGGGAATTTAAAAATAAGATATTGGCCGATATTTATTCTTTCAGGCACACAAAACAAGCAGGTCTCCCAAACATTTCTTATAAGCTGTTATTTATGAGCCATTACTTATATAATATGGCAATGTAGGTTAAAAATAAACGTGTTATAATGTTGCAACAAGTTATGATTATTCATTCATGGCCTGCCTAACGCTCTAATGTGTTTGTCGCATTCCAATCACGTGCGTTGCAAACAGGTAAGCTGCAGAGCGCCCTCTGGTGGGCAAACAATACAATGTACAACACTCGCAACCTGGCTGAAGGGTGTTTCGCCTGTCTCTTCTTTACTTCTCTAAATTTAAATTTTATACGGCAAGAAATTACAATTATTTGCTGATACCAATATATCAGCAAATAGCTAGGATAGGCTAATATTGCTAGCTGCCAATATCCATTGTGCTCTTCCTAACGCCCCACAACATAAAAAAATGTATTGGCAAAAAATGCAACTTGGCTTTTAAGCACTGGAAAATAAAACACACTCAAAGTACAGGATATTTCCCACATAGCTCAACAGTCAGGCAGGATCTCATCACTCAACACACACATACACATGTACAGACACACCCAGACCCAGCGCCTGCAGATGTGCAGCAGTGGGAGCCTGTAACTCACTTTTTTGTCGTCTTTCTGCGTTGCTGGCTGTGCATCTTTACTGTGGTTGTCAGTGGAAGGCCTGCCACCGGCATCCATCTGTCTGTCATCCACTTCATTCTGCTGATCGGCCCCTGACCGAGGAGAGCCCAGAGGGCAGGGCTCAGGCTGCTGAACACCACTTTGGACCTCCATCTTCCCCTGCAGTGCCTTTTAATGGTAGCACGAGATTGCAGAAAATAATGACGAAAGAGTGGATGAATGAAACACTTGGACTGACTTACAAGTTATGGTTGTTTTCACAAAATCTCTGCACCAGTGTTTGTATTCTGAGACATATCTCAGTCTGACATCACTATCGATTTCCAGTATTTATTACAAAAGTCGTTCGAGCTTTTCTGCATTATAAGTCATATCACTGGAACAGAACTGTGGGGTAAATATAATCCCATCTTTAAAATTTTCAAAAACAAGGGAGACATTTAGACATTTCACATCAATAAAGGCACGGGTGTAATCACTAATATTAAATGGCATTAAAGCTGGAGTCTGTTTATGTAAGTTAGCCTTTAGGATTTGGGTATCATGCATGACTAACTGGAAAATTTGAGGACACTCAGTCATAGTTAACAAGTAAAAGGTCTGTCAAGGAAATTCCCATCAGGCTCTGGTTGCCATTCTCTCAGCTACAAATGAAATAATTAAAACTTAATAATAATGATTATATCACAGCACAAAATGATTTGCTATCCTTCCCATGGCACTGCACTGTATCCTAACCTAACCTCTGACTTTGCACAATATTATTAGTCCCCATGTGAAAATGTAATTTTTATAAAGGGAATTACCCAAGTGCTGTTAAACAAAGCTTAAAAGTTTTATTCTGAATGTAATGGATCACTTTAATCCATGAAACCCTGAAACTACCAGAGTCAAAATGATTAGCCCACCCAACGCTAATAGTCAATTGTGTATCCTATCTGCTGGAAAACAGCGCATGTCATTTGTTGTAGTTTTAGGTAAGTCTCACACACGTCTCCTGATCTGAGCCTATTCTTTTTTGGTGAATTTTACATGCTCCTCCAAATTTGTGGTCTTCTGGCATGGACTTCCCTCTTCAGTTCACCCTACAGATTCTTAATGGGATTCAAGATAGTGCAGGCCAGTCAATGGCATTCACTTTGCTCTTATGGAAGTAGTTCTTCACCAGGGCTGACGTATGTATTGTGTTGCTATTGTGTTTTGGTGCTGGCTGCTTGAGGTTTTCTTTCAGAATCTTCACGTCCTTCGTTCTTCGTGATTCCTCCCACATTGATAAAATTCCCAGTTCCAGACGCACTGAAGCATCCCACAGCATAATACTCCCACCGCCGTGTTTCACCATGGGGACTGGGGACAATAGTCTTTGGGTTTTACACCTCTCCCATCTTTCTCCAAACTAAAGCATCTTTGTGGCTAAAGAGCTCCTTTATACACTGGAAGAATGTGCTTCCAGCATGCATAATGTTTCTCTTTCTTTAATTTGTCTTAAAAGTGTCTCTTCTGCAAAAGCAGAGTTTATCTTGATCTGCAACCTTGCAGTCCACTCTTGTGCAGGTTTCAAGTGATTTTCTTCATTCAGACTACAATTCCAGACTTGGTTAAGTCACTCACATCTTGGCTGTTGTTCTGGAGTCTAAACACATCATTAATCACTAGTTTTCTTTTAAGGGTCTTTGAAATCTTTCTCTTCTTACCTCTGATGGGCTTGTTCTGTACACCGTGGCTCTCTTTGAGTTTTCTTAATGATACTTCTCACTCCAGTTGATGACACTTGGAAACAGTGTCATAACTTTGCATATCCATCTCATCCTTTGTGAGCATCAACAACTCTTTTTCTCGAGTTAACTGATTTATTTTGTTGTTGTCATGAGGGTTTCTCAGGTGTGAGCTCAAACCTTTGCTGAAGTGTTTATACTGTTTGTAAATTGGAAGATAAACCTCAGTTTTCATTTTATTTTACAAGCTTTGGGCAACGTTAAAGCACATAATTGCACAGCAGTGGTTTGTGCTACGGCTCAAAAAAAGGTCAGTTTTCAGTGGGCTAATAACCCTGGTCATTTGGGGTGGGTTTTTTTTACCCAGATATTATGCTGTTATTGTGTGGAAATCTAAAGCGAACTAATATTTTTAGAAATAGGATGTTGAAAATCCCTTACTCTGTTAAAAAGCATTTGGGAAGATTTTGAGAAAAACTTTCAGTTTGGGGACTAATAATTCTCTCCTAATCTGTATGTGTTTGTCACACTGAGAGCACTTAAAAAAATAAACTGGATAAATAACAGATGTTTAAAAAAAAATTCTGATCAAACAACATGTTTTAAATTGTAACCTTATAATCTAGAACAAAAAAAAAAATCATTTAACAGTGTGGTGCATGCAAGGAAGCATTATCTCAGTAGTGAGGACTTGTTTTTCCAGGTCTCCGAACAATAAAGCAGAGGACAAACAAAGTAAAGACAAGTGACCTCGTTTGAAGGACAGATCTGAAATCAGCATCGGGTCGATGTTTAGCATCTGAGTTGCTTCATTTTGCATTCTGGGGCCATTAATAAGTTATGAGGTCAGTTGGTTGTTCTTGCAACTGAGATGAGCTGCCTCATAAATACATGTCCTGAAGGACCTTTCACCGAGCATTATAACGCTGCAGCCCAGTGAAAACTGGCACAGACACAGACAGGTGAACTTCACCTGTTGGTCCCCGTTAATGAACCCTTGTGATGTTCCTCGAGTATTATCATTTAATTGTTATAATGCAAAAAGGTTACAAAAGCACTAAGTGGGACTAGAAGTGACTAACTCTGCAAAGATTATCTTAGCGTGTGGCGTGTCAAAGGATACACCTCTTGCAGGTCTCTCTATGTTTGGCACCTAGCAGGTGAGGCCCGAGGTCAGTGCAACATTCAGTGTTCAAAGTTCTCCTTCTTCAGCTGCTAATGTGAACTCGCCTGCTAGGTCTTCCGTTCACGCTCACAGCTAAAAATGAAGCTGCAGCTAACCGTGGACGTTTCACTTAATGCACACCAGAGCAACTCAAACATTTTCTAACGTCGTCCCGACTTCAAGCGACACAAACATCCTCCCGAGGGGGTTGTCGCTCCTAGCGCTGTGCCTGTGATATTACAATGGCTTCAACAGCGTAACGGCAGCGGCACACCAACACAAACAAGTTCCAAAAGAATGCCGAAATACCTCTGTCACTTCTTGGCTCCTCGTTATGTCAGAAGCATATCAAGAGGAAGATGCGGTAGTGCAAATTGCTTTACATCTCTGTTGTTGCTCTGACGCGGAAAGCCACAGCAGTCTGGGGCACAACAACAGGCAACCGCTTCATTTAGTTGTATGAGAAGTTATTCCGTCAAAAGCTGGCCGCGAGGCTTTGAGACGCTCAGCTCGAGCCCAGGAGGCAGTGCACGATGTCAAAGCCACACAAGCCGCTTCAGCTGCTGCTGCTGTCACGGCGGGCGTGTCCCCGCAAGCTGTCATCAAACAAACCCACCTCCCGGTTACACCGAGCCCGTGTCAAAAATGCTGCCTTCAGGTACACCTCGAAATATCCGAGAGAGCTGACGTTTGACATCGCTGTCGTAGAAAAGTTGCTATAAAGCAAGCCGCTTTTCATACTGAAAAGTAGCAAAAAAAGATTAAAACGTTAGTTTTATTTTTTTGTTATTATTTATAAGAAACGTAGTCATTTGAAATCGTAGCGAGTGTCCTCTATGTTGCACTTTTTTCACACAAATGGCAAAAAGAAAGCAGACATACTACTCTGCACGAAATGAGAGTATAACACAGCTGCTAATTGTAACTGCTAGTTCTACTAACAATTGATTCTTTTTCCTCCTTTAGGCCTTCTAAGCAGACATTTCCTACAGTTTGTAAAAGCAGCAAAAGCTCTGTTACAGTGGGAGGGGCCGACCTACACGGCTGGGGGTGAAGTGAAGCCGGGCCAGTAACACCTAAGCAGGCAGTGCAGGTCGAAATAGATTTATTATGTAACGTGTGCACTGCAAAGCTGTGATACTTTAAAATGATAATAATCACCGTCATGGTGACATGGTGATCTTGGTTTTGGCTGAATAGGGTAAGTGTGTGGGAGTAAAAGAAACGATATGGTTATGGTATGTTTTACAAGTAATCTGTAACCTAACACAAATGAATCTCATTTAAATTCTTACATACAAGCTGTTAAACAGTCATCCTTTTTTCATTGATTATTTCTTTATTATTTTAAAAATATTACTCTTCAATTTTGGACACACGCCGTCTTTAATCCAATCAAAACAATGATTGATAAATCTGCTGAATCTATATAATTGAGCTTTGTGTTGCGAATTTCGACGTACATTTCCTGAGAATTACTGTGGACAAATAATTAGAAAGCCTCGATGATGGCCACAAGGTGGCGATATAAAATCAATAAACTCTGAGAAGAGCATGTCAAAGAGGATGCATGCTTAATGCATTGCTGCTTGAATTATAAAAGGTTTTAAAAAAGAAGAAGATGGTAACCAAATCACAACCAAACTAATAAGTGTCTGATATGCTATCATCTGTGTGCCAGTGTTAAAGAGTGTAAGCCTATCTGTGTGGTGGAGGCAACTATAATAAACCAGTAGGTGCTATTATATGTAAGCAATATACAGTGTGTAGTATTTTAGACAGATTCACTGTTTGCCCTAAAGATGGGACAATAACGTGAGATATGCATAACATGGGTCCATTGTGCTATCTTCATTGCCTTCCTTTCGTCCTGCTATACTGTTTCTCTGTTTCATCCAAGCAGGAGGGATTTTACCCAAACGAACAACTGCTCTAACAGGCGGACCCTCGTCTGTTCTGACAGAGCTGCCGCTGCCAGAGAAGGCAGACAGGCAGTCAGAAAGGCAGGTGGATCGGCGGGCAAACAGGCGGAGGGTTAGGCGCCACAAGGAGCAGGAGACTGGGGCCTCGTACAATCGGGCCCATCAGCCATATTCAGCCAGGCATGTGTCCCCTGCCTAAGCCAGCAGGGACACACAGTCAGGCATGTCGATGGCCTCAGCCGGCACAAGCAGATGTTTTCTGGGTATTGTTGTTCCGCCTCTCTGGTAATTGTTTTCCTTCAGGACCAGCCAGTGGGACAAGGTGCCAGGTTGTGTTGTGGGAAGGAGTTATGAGGAGATGGAGAGACAGAGTGTATTATCAGTCAGCAGCGCTTTGCAGGCTGCTGTATGCAAGCTGTCCAGCTTTTTCTTTGTGCTCCATGCCGCTTGAATTACAGTACGAGAGACTGAAAAGAATTAAGCATTTGCTATTTGGGCTTTGATTTTGCATTTCAGTGTTGAAATGCAAGTATCGCTCTGGCTGCAGCAGGGTGGCATGCAAATTGAGCATCGAGTAGCCTTTTGAGGCCTTCGTTTTTAGCACAATTTCAGTGTAAATGTGTGTGTTTCAGAGCATAGCGTGGTGCTGAGGCTGGAGTTATGTGTGTCTTACAATCAGTGCAGTGAATTGGTGTTGTGATGTCAGTTTACCCTCGCAGACACTTAGCAGTTTGTTGTGGTACAGAGAGCAGCTAATGCACTCAAACTGTGTTAGGCACTGAGTGTTATCCTGTGATCCCATGTTGAAAGTGCCCTCTTAATTAGCACAGTGAACTACAGAGACCTTATTATGGGGTCAGATGTTCTCCAGAGCTCCTTGAGAGCAGAAACAGGAAAGACCCACTAGGGGGCACTTTGAGACTTTGGATCAAAACTGTGAGTAACAGCCTATTTCCTAAAGTAAACTGTTCAATACTTAAAAAAATTACTGATTTAAAATTTTCTGTAAATTACTGGCTATATTTACAATTTTTAATCATGTGCGTTTGCTTTGACTGCTAAATGATGGAACTCTTGGTTGCTTTCTAAAGCTTTTATCCCGAAGCTTCATGGATGTTTTTGTCTGTGCTCGGACTCTACAGCTAGAGTACACGGCTCCATCCATCACTCAAACTGTTTGTCATTTCAGTGCTGAACCCAAAAGCTGCTCGGCATCCTCTCCCAGCAAGGAGCACTGACTCAAAAGAAGGATCCTGAGGTATGATGAAGCTACTCTTATCTGTTGCCATAGCATGCCACACTCCTGTGAAGATGCAGCCCACACTAAAAGCTAGTGTCAAGATGTTAAGCTTTTTTTCAGACTGACGCAAGATGTAAGTAATTTGGTCCAGTCCTGTTTTCTTTTTCTTAAAAAAAAAAAATATATATATATATATAAATATATAATTGTAGGTGTTAAGCGCACTGTTAAGAGCATGTGGGGAAGGCAGACAGAAAAAGCCGTGGAATCTGCTGTTCACGAGCAGAGCATTGGATGAAGACTGCATTTCATAATCTGTCCTTGCTGCCAAAAGATGCAAGTGAAAATAGAGCCGATGTCACATCTGTCTTTTCACTATTTTCGAAGCCATGCAGGATCCCAGCGTTTGTGTAATCCCGTTGCGAACATCATCCAGGCCAGGCGGAGAGTTTAGACCTTGTTGCTCTCCATGCGTGTATGTCTGTGTTTCATGTGCTTTTTTGTTTGTTTCCACCGCGATTTGTTGGGCCTTTCTGCCACAGTGCAGAACCGTCTGAAAAACGAAGAGGCATCTGAGGCCCCCGTGGCCATGGGGTCACACCGCAGCCTTGTGAAGCTGTGGCGGTTATCAGCACGCCTCACTGTACGCTGCACAACAGTCCAGCCTGATTACAGAGTAGCACCTTAGCCTGCCGTATTTTTCACACCTAGGATGAAGGAGTGACAGCATCTGTGGGATAAGATTGTGCTGGATGAGATGAATTTGCACAAGGAAGGGTGGGTAGCATACCTGAACAGAAAAAAGTACATGTAAGGAGAGAAAGTTTGTCTTTTTTGGGCCTATATAGTGATATATTCTTTTATTAAAGAGGGGGCAAAGAATTGATTCTCTCCACGACCTACAGACATGATTTTACATCCTAATGTTTATGTGTAAACTTTAATCATCGTGTTTATGTGTTTGCTTGTGCACATGGATGCCTGCTCCTTGCCAGTGAATCATACCTGTCAAAATCATATTATCCATGACTCAAACCCCACCCACTGCTGGCATAATTGACAGTTCAGGCACAGATGAAAAACCACACGACAAATAATCACCAAAATATAGCCGCTGCGGCGTGAAAAAAATAAACGCCTCTGAGTCACAGAAAGGGACCTTGAAAAATCTTAGTCATACATTGAATTTTGTCATCGCTGCGATCAATGGAAAATACAACGAGGAGAATTGGGAGGGAAAAAAATCAAATAGGAATCACTGAATTGTTTAAAAGAGGGATGAGATGGAGAATAATAAACGTGATTTCTGATTTTTAAACGGTAGCCTGAAAGCTTTATTTTGATTTCTTCTCTATACTGGCGTCCTATGTATTCAGGACAAAAGCATGATGTGTTCCAAGAGTATTGGTGTGGCTAAAACTAACAAGAGGACAAAAGAACTGCGCCTGCTGATATACCATGTGTCAACTGCCCTGTTTGTGTGTGCGCGTGTGCGCGCGTGTGTTTGTGTGGGTGCTTATGAGCAAGCACATGCATACATTTGTGTCAGCCGCAGTGTGCATAGAGGTGTTTTTCTTTCTTTCTTTTTTTTTCTTCTCCTCGTTGGTGTGAACTGTAAAAGAAATGCAGGCCAATTATTTTTATTGTTTAACGTGTGTAAAGGTCTCACACAAGAGCCAACTAGGAGAAAAGTCAAACATTCAGTCTGGCTGATGACTGTGAAAAACAAAAAAACATTACATGTTAAGAATATATCCTAAAAATGCTTTCAAATGACACATTTTTAGATTAACGTACTTTTACATATATACATATTTAATCTTTCAGAGAAAAAAAATCCGCAGATTAAACAAAACTTTTAGACGATTATGAACACAGCAGCGAGTTAACGACTCCCTTTTACTCGTCGCGCGATTCTGTTTCGACCTTCTAAAATATATCTCGCGGCCGACCAATTATCGGAATTTAGTGACTCTTTGTTCGCTTCAAGTTTTTGTTTCGAACCTCATTGAAAAGTTTTCGTGGACACAACCGCACATGGGCGAACCCAGTCAGCTGCATCGGCTGCATGTTACTTCATGTAAAACTGCATGCCCAAGTGTTACTTTGTGTCTGTTGATGTTTCCAAGCTGGGTTGAATCATTAGGAAGTGATTCTCTCTAACAAGGGCTAAGGAGCTGTCAGGAGACATTCACAGGCAGGTTTCGCCATGGAGAGTGTGAGGAGTCTTATCAGGGTCTTAGCTGTTTTGCTGCGCCTGTTTATAAAGAGCCTGCTTTATTTGGAGTGAATGCATTCTAGCAAGGTCTCTACTGTTGCTGTGCGTTGATTAAAAGTGTTTTCACGATTACCCGTAGTGAGTCTATTCCAGCCTAACAGGGTTACTAGCAGTTTTAATGAAGGGGAGTAATCATTACATGTGAAAGGGGTTTGTCGGGGTCTCGCGCTGCCTTTCTCTGCTTGTTGTGAGTGTCACGAGCAACTTTGACTCGGGATTGCGTCAGATTTTGCTTTTCTGCTTCTGTGCAAGATTTGTTGAGTTTGCTGACGCTTTTTAGTTTTTCCACAAAAAAAGAGAAATGAAAAGTAAAGGAGAAATATGTCAGACTGTTCTACTCAGTTATGTCATTATTACCAACATTCATAAAAACACTTCCCTGCAAACGCTCCCTTCTTTTAAATCTGCACAAATTTTTGTAAACTGTGATGAGAGCCATATATCTTTATTTTTGTCTCTCTGTGTTTGGGTGTTCTGCATCCCCCTTCCTCTTCTTCAACTACAGTTGCTATGTGGCTTTTTCTGCTCTGCTCCTGTAGTTGGCTGTGGTCAGCTTTTGCATTTGCTGGTGTGAGTGAATTTCTCACAGCTTCTCGTGAATGTGTTTTTTGAAAGTCCTATTCAACATTTGGTGCAACTATAATCGGCACTAAGCCACTACGCTCATGCAGACGTGTCTGTGGATTCACACATTCAGGCTCTCAGAAGTGTTGTGCCATCTCTTTTTAATTTTTTTCCCCAAGTTGCAACGAATTTTCTATCTTTTTTTTTTTAGAGGACCATGCGTAAACTCAACGGAGGTTAAGGATGGTCTGTAGATTTCACTGATAGATCAGGAAATGTGAATTTTGAGAACGGGCAAAATTCCCTCCTTCAGCAAGATCAGACACGTAAATATTGCTTTGATTTCTTTAAACCTTAAATTTTTTTTACAGATTTTTTTTACCCCAAAGTTTTAAAACAGAACTGCAATAAACAATGAACAGTGAAAACAGATTACACTGCAGATATTCCCCTGCAAGTGAAACCCATTAAAACCACAGAAGAATATTAAGCTCTCATGAATTCCTCTATTAATTTTTGTTATGACACATATTAGATTAAGCAAAAAACTTCCACTTTTTGTTGCATCTACATTCGGTAATAATTGTAGAAGTGTCTTTTGGCACCTCTTAGGTTCCCTTCGAGCACAACCCACCAATCATATTCTCACTTCTCTTTTCTTTTAAATAAAGAACAGCCAGTTATCTTAAATTTAAACGTTAGCTCAGGTCCGAGCTTCATCTATTTGCATCCGCTCGAGCACCGTCGTGTCCCTGGACACATTATCTACTTCTGTTATCGAATCAAACAATTACTGCCGCAGTCCTCGTGTAGAAAATTACATTTTGACACAATGGTGCAGCTTTGATTAATATGTTGTAACATCTGACTCCGCGCTCTGCCGTTCTCTGATGGGGCCAATGGATAATAAATGGGTGACTTGTGAAGCTATAATGAAGTGACTGGCTTGTTATTGACAGGGGAGCCTCCGATGCTTTAGTGCAAAGCAGAGCTTCCAACGGAGGCCCTCCGGTGCACAGATTATTACACTGGCCGTTAAAATGAGCTAATGTTCTGCTGCGAGTGCTCTTCTCCAATGGGACAAAAACTGAATTGCCCGCTCAGAGCTGCAAAACAGAGGTGTAAATTAAAGCCAACTAAAGTAAGAAAAAAAAAAAATCTCAAACGCAGAATCAGGATGGAGTATTTCTGTTTATTAAAAGCAGAATTTCTTCCACCTCTGGTAGAAACAGATGCAGGTGCAATTCTTTTCCCTTGCCAAATAATGTTTAACCGTTTTTTGTTTATTTTCTGTCTGACTTTTATAGATGTGTCGAGTAATTTAATTAGCATTTCTGCTCTTGATGAGAATCTGACTGAGGTAAATGTTTCATTCATTTGGTTTGGGAGTGTTCTTATCTTTTTAAACTTTGTGTAGGGAGCGTGCATTCATGTGGGGAAGAGCCGTGTAGGTACAGATAAGCTGATTCCATAAGGGATTCTTGTTGCAGGATTTATAGCTGCTGGTCCTGATATGTCATCCCTTCCCCCAGGTACCTATTAACTATGACGGGCGATTTCTGATTTGACAGGAGTGAGACAGGTGTAAACTTCACTCACACTATTCAGTGACACACATTAAACCAATTATTTTGAACATTGCTATTTCATTTTGAACTTTCTGCGATGAGAGTAGAACAGCATGAATTTTTGTACGTAAGGTGATTTACGTTCTTTTCACTCGTTAATTTGATTTGCACCTCGACACGGGCGCTTCACAGCCCGGCCCTCCCGTCATATTTAATTTCAAATGAAAGGCATCGGTAGCGTTAAATATTGGCGACGAATGCTACAGAAAGTGAACATGAGAAAAGTAAGAGAGGGTACACGATTGTTAAAGGGTAAAAAGACGCTCTTCACAAACATCAAGGCATCTTTGGGGGTGTGGGGTTGGGGTTTAGGGGGATAACAGTGAAAAAATATTCCACTTTGAGAACGTGCAAGATCTCATGCAGTTGCCTCTCTCTCACTCTCTATCCCTCCTCTCTGTTGGCGCTAAATCACACGTTAGTACAGCCAGTGGATGTGTTGACAGTTTTACAAACAGAAATGTAAAACGCCATACTCAAGGGGGTCTAAGAGATAAGGGGGAGCTGAACAGGGCAGGAAACAGAACAAACATGGCTCAGAGAAGCAGAATGCCATGTTAAAACACCTCGGCTGGGTTATTTTAATTAAATAGGGTACGGCACCCTATTAACTACAGCTACAAGTGGTGTCAGTGTGAGAGAAGGAGAAGGAACACGACTGATCGATAACACTGGCATTTCTTAAAGACTGATGCCACCCCAAAGCAAAGTTCAAATTGTAATGAAATGCGATAATCATGGTAATTATCTTATGAATTAACTTGAATTTTCCCCCATTAATAGAAAAAAAATGGATGAAAATTAAAAATCAAAAATCCAAACTGTCAGCTGGCTGTTTCCAGTACCTCCAAAAAGAAACATTTCTAGTTGTAATTCCCTGCTGTCTTTAGCTCACTTTGAATAAGTTGGGCCAGAAGTGAGAGACATTCCCAGTGGATTCTTGCTGCCTGCTGAGGACAGAATAAAGAGGCTTGGGGACATATAGACACAGACAAACAGGGATGATTCAAGGAAACTAGAAAGGGAATCTGTCGTGTATTACAGATATAAGGACACTTTGTCAGATATGGGCTCAAAACCTGTGGCAGCATTTCCGGGCCTGAAAGATAACAGACTTGTACAAACATGTATGACATTTCTTCTCATATTTTTTATTTATATAATAGCCTGAAGGATATATATGCTCCACCAGACTGGTTCAATAACCTAAAACTGTCCATTACTACTAGTTATTGTTTTCCATCATACACCGTGATTTCTTCCTTTTCTGACCAGTTAAGGAGCAAAAATATGTTATCAGGGTTGGAGATCGCTTCCTCCTCGTAGTCTTTAGCGGCACGAACCACATACTTGAGTTCCAGTTCAGTACGCTGTGATTTTCAGCAGCGGACAGTGGATGTGTTTTGTGCATTTGTTTGTATTGTGTGTAGCAACCTGTCGGTGAGTTTTCTTGTGAGTAAATGCAAGGATTTTGGTCAGATGTTGTGAAGATAGCGATTCGTCCCAAATGATCATGGTGCTGGTAGGACCCCGGCCTTGCATCTCTGAAAAGCATCATTAGAAAGTGACAAAACTGCCGGGGGCAAAACTGGCCTCGCACAATGATCAATTCGGCAGGCGGGATTGAATTATATGGGGAGGGCGAGCTTTAAAAAGGGGGATTGGAGGGACTTGGTATAGTACAAGGCCCCCTACTGCTTTAATTACTGATGTGTGCGTCTCCCTATTAACAGAGCACCTATGGTCCATCGGCCACTCTGGAGCTGCACAAAGCTGGAGAGGAAAAAGGAGCCCTCTGCAGAGAAGCAGGGAGAGGGAAACACAGAGACACACACAAACAGGAGTGCTCATTAGCGAATGGTAATCAGCGGTCGAGAGGTTGGGCACTCACCTCACAAAACGCCACATGTCAATTTGTCCCTCTCCATTCATGAGCCCACTCTCATTTTAGTCCGCTGCCTCATGTTCCCTTGTTGAGCAGAATTGGATGGAGTGCCGTGGGGGGAAACACTTGAAGGGAAACGTAAACACGGGCCCAGAGTAGGGACTCCTGCTTCGCCAATATGGGGGGCACTGCGCTCTTCAGATGTGGCGTCTTGGCTTCTTCTGACCTGTCTCCTCTTCAAACGCTCAGAAGACACCATTCGTCCACTGCGTGTAGCTGTGCACACCTGCATTTTTTTGTTTTTTTTGAATGATATACAGTATAATGCACAGTGTAAAAATGATAGCAGATGTGCACTTAAACAGTCTCAAAATTAAAATGTTACTCTGTGTAGATGCTTTTCCATAGTAGTTCCGTTTTTAGTATATCCTTGGCATGTGAAAGAAATCCTGACGGTATTTCTTTTTCCTTACATAAAAATCATGTTGGCGTTTGGTTTGGTAGATAGAAGACTGGAACAATACCACTCTGCTACCTGCTTGCAAATGGTCAGTTTAGCTTTTTCATAAACAGCTGATCCAAAATAGGTTAAACAGTTAAAAAAACATTAAATAAAATCTACTCCAGAACTGAAAGATCACCAGTTTAAGTGATATTTCATGAGTGTTTAGTACTTGCAAAACAAGTATTTTGTTTTCTTCAAAAAGAACTCCTATCATTGACATGCACTATTTAAATTGGAAGTAAGAAGTCTCGAAGTGTGACAGTGTTTAATTCTAAAAAGTCTCTGTCTTCCCCATTTCAAGCCCCCAACTATTCTCCTCAAGTTTAGTTGTTCTGATTTCCTTGAATATGTCAGCAAAACATGATGGGTATAAGAGCTAGCCATGCACACTGTTTTGCATCAATTCATAGTTTGGTTGTACGATTATAATGTTGAGCTTTGGAAATTGTCTGCATCGTGTTTTGTTGATATTTGTTCATTTGCATGAAATTGGAAAAAATTCCCCAAATTGATTTCTTCACATTCAATCAGGATATTTCCTTTTAATAAAGAATAGCCTGCACTGATGTAGCCTGCAAAACTGTCCAATATTTCTAAGCATAATACTATATTATACTAATACTATACTACTATACACACTGTGTCTAATGAACAGAAATGAGTAAATGATTTGTGGTTCCTGGATGATCTGCTGCAGATGAAGATGTAATTTTATGGGGGAAAACTTAAACTAGGCCACGGTTTACTGTGGCATCATGTATGGGCATGCCCTCTAGCTGTGCAGGTGCCTGTGACACCAACCCTATATTCCTCATCTGTCACAGTGTGACAAAACACTGCACCCGGCACGGTCTGCTGGGCAGCAAAAGAATATAATGCACCAAAGCCAATTTCATCTGCACTGAAATTGGGGTGGGCTAGCTCACACTCTCACATTCAAAACTTAAATCAGATCTCCTCTCAGCCGAGTGGAATCAATACAGCCCTCCATCTTACTTTGAAATGAGACATAGCCATCCTCGTGGATTATAGGTGGCTCATCACGGGACGGCAGAGCTAGAGAATATCTCTAGAGATCCATCCCCATCCGCTCCTTCTGATCTCCATTTACCTATCAGTCTACCACTCAATCTCTCTGTCCCTCTAGTCATCTCTTACTGTCTTCTTCTGTGTTTGGTTGAGCTCTGTCAGTGAATAAAATAGGATAATCCATATCTCAATCAGAAGTCTGATTTCAAATGAAACCTGAAAGCCAGCGCACATTCTGAATAAGGCATACGTTATCTATGTTTATTTTCCAAGTGTTGTGGTATACCAAAATGTGCACAGTATTGTTGAATCCAAAGTGCAAAACAGTCAAGACACATTGGATAAATAGCTTCAAAAAGTGTTAAACTTTGACTAAATTTCCATAAGAAGAAGTTGCATAAATAAAAGTAGAGCATTGCTTTGATGTGTTTAGCTATTCCAAATCTTTTACACCTCCATTTTCTCATCACGGCAGCTTCAACAAGGTTTAATTGGTATGGAAATAGAAGTGGTGAAACATGACAGGAACAATCCTGGCTATTTAGACCCTTTATTACTGTATACTGTCCTTCAACCAATTATCGCCAATCTACTGCTCTGCAGCCCCCTACCATCCTCCTCCCTTATGATTTAACCAAGCTTCAGGCTGCTGCAGAGAGGCAGCTATGGGTCGATAAATACAACTTGTAATCCTGTGTGGTGCAAATTGAGTTTCTATTGGGGAATAATAGTTTGAAGCGCTTACTTGAGATTTCAGACCCCCTACCTGCTCTGCCCCGGCAACTAAACCTCACCAGATAAGCTGAAATTTTAAAAAGCCGTTCTTTAATCATAGCTTTATAATCATTTAATCAACTTTTAAACACTTGAACTACATTTCTCTTGTTTTAAATTGCTTTCATAGTAAATTATGAGATCTCTCTCTCAAAGATCTACCTCAGTCTTTGTCTGTGACAGAGTTTCTGTGTGTGCTTTATTTGCACATAGCCAGGAAATGTCACCTTGCAAAGAAAATTCACAGCTCAAGCTGTGTGTGTTTGCCACATAACGGAAAATGACTGGACCTCCAAAGAAGCAGATAAAAAGATGAGAAGTTACATCTGCATAAACAGATTACTCTTTCACATCGAAAACAAATACATTTAGGGGAATTTGAAGCGTCCCCCTGCATTGCTTGTAGAGTGCAGTAACTTTTCCTTAAGGTGAGCTGCAATGGCGTTCAAAATGTAGCTGCGTATTTGCAGTGCTGATACGCCCTCCTGCAAAAATCAAACCTTGGCATACTCACTTGGAATGATCTTCCCAGGGAGCAGCTTGTTGTCTGGCCCATTGTTAGCCCAGGAGGCTGGCCTGAGCCCTGAGGGCTTGGTCAGCGTTTAGGGTGTTTTGCAGGGTGGGGTGCTGAGGGAGGCTGGGTGAAGGAGGGAGGGGGGCTACAGAGATGGGTACAGGCCAAGACTGGACAGGGCTCATTGCCAGGGTGTCAGTGGGACACCCTCCTTTCTGGGAGCCTGCTCAGCCCCCTCCTGGGGCCCCAGTGGGGTGCAGGAATACATGGTCAGTGCAAGACAGGTCCATCTGCCCCATTACTTCTGTCCTGCTCATGCCAGCACCTTCCTATCACCTGCTCCATCGGCACCTTATGGAAATGACCTACTGCTGCCTGACCTAGCTGACACGCATGGCTCACCTTCAGCATATGCCACCATGGCCTCTGTGTCTTCTCCGCTCAGGTTTGCGCTGAGAGAAGCAACTCTTCTATTTCTCTAGCAACGCATAGTTTAACTGCTTGATATTTTAGGACGACAGGAACGAAAATGGTCAAGTGAACTGGGCACAAAATGCAGTCGTTACACATCAGGCCTAAAGACCACGAAAGCATTATTATCTCTTATTAAGGCAAAAGAAATACTGTCACACAACAGTATTGTTCTCTTGTAGTTTCTGAGATATCATCTGTAAATCTAACAGTAAGCGTGTTTTTGGCACATGAGCATGTAGAACAAAGCGTGTCTCTGATGTGGTCGATTGTCAAGACTGAAGGGGGTTTCCTTAAGCATCCTTAATTGTTCCTTAATGCAACACATGAGGTTGCGCGCTGGCCTTCACATCGCCATGCAGAGCAGGGTTTTAACATGTGACTGTGGTGCATTTTCACTGTTAAGCCACTGAAAAAAACACCAATCTCACAAGCAGGAGAAAATGTCGAGTTGGATTCTAAAAATAAGACATCCTGTATTTGAAAAACTCACACCTTCTTCAAAAAAGCTCTAGTGTGAAAAAGAGCATGGTACTTTAGACGACTTAAAAAGTTCTGAGTTGTAAGACATAAGCAGCCGTGTTTCTGAGGATGGAATACAGCCTCCCTTTTCTTTCATACATATTGCCATTAAAGTATGTGTGAGAAGCTTAATTACTCATAAACTACAGTTGTTATGTCTGTGTTCATGCTACAAAGCTAGCATGATATGAGAGAAAGAAATGCGGGATGTAATCTGGTAAAACGATACAACACAGCAGCCTCAAACTGTGTTAGCTTCTGTTTGTAGTTTCTTTTTTGGGCAGTGAGGTAAACAGACAAGGTTATGCGACTTTGTGTGCTAGGTTCTGCCTTTCTAGTTGGAGTAATTTAAAAAAAGCTACCTAAAAGGAGAACTTGAGTGCCTTTCAGAGGTGGCACTTTCACACTGAAAATAAAGTGACATTTTTTTATTATTGGTTTCCACTACTAAAGTTACTTGAGAGATTTTGTTTTATTTAATTATTACATTTCTTGATCTGCTTGGTTCCTGTGACATATGCTTTACTGCGACCTAAAATTTCTCACATTACCTCATCGGCAATGCAGAAATTGAATCTTTGTGATCGGGCCTATTTAAAACAACACAAATGTGGTAGGTTTCTTGCGTCTACAAATGAGGCAGGCTGAGTATTGTGCTGCTGTGGCTTCCACCGTGCTGAATGCGGTGAATAGCAGTCGTGGCCTCTGTGTAGCCCCAGCTGTCTTTGACTGATAGGCTAGCGGAGGAGGCGGGGGGGTAGATGGCGAGGTGTAAGGAAGTTCAGGAGGCCTGTAGATTCACAACAGAGCTGAACAGACTGTCATGTTAGTCATCCTAACTAACCAACCAACCAGCCAAGCAGTGGGCTGCGGCGTTAACACCCAGCTCCAAGGCTCAGAGCAAGCTAATTAATGCATCCAAATGAGATCAGCAGCGCAGGCCCAGGCCAGGGCCATATTGCTAAATAGCTTCCTTCAGTATGGGTCTGTGTGGTGTAATTACCACCAGGCCACTTCACAATGCCGCTTTTATGTCCCGCTGAAAGTGATTTCATGTCCCTCATTCCCCCATTAGCAGCGTGTTTTTTTTCTCCAAATGTGATGAGAGAAGCCTGTCAATGGTTATCGTGTGTGTTTGTGTGAGAGAGTGCCAGTTTGCTTTCTATATAATGGGCTGCTGGTATAGGAAGTAGACGCGCGGCCATTCAACGCATCAAACGTGAAGGCAGCACCCCGAGAAAAATGTGAGGATGACAACACTGCTACTAAGGATTGCTGATAATGTTATAGAGGTAGTTTTATAAAAGAATAAATAGATTATTCTTTTTTTTTCAGTTTCAGTTAAATCATAATCTGTCCAGGCCAAATTAGCAGCTGTGCAAACTGACAAGATATTAAAATGCAAAAAACCTGTACAAACTATACACTAAAAAACCTATACAAAAACTTATGAAAAACAGCAGATACACAAATCCATTCATGAAAAACAGCAGTATTTTTTATGCCTTTAAATCCAACCTTAGATATGTTTGTTTAGGTACTTTTGCTAAATCTTCCGTAAGGAAATTCTGATTTTCTCTTATCTTAAATTCGAGGGTCCTTTAAAAAGCAACTCACCTCTTGTTCCTATACATTTATATGGTAATTAATGATTAAAAATAATCTCTGCAAGTCTCTCCGATCAGTCAGTTTAAAGAGCATGAATGTAAAAGAAATGACTCTCATACCAAGATCAGTGACTAAGTCTTAGGAATAAACAATCACACCAGTTTTTATGCATTCAATATCAATCAACAGTTGTGTGTCATTTGCAGTCTCTGTGTGTATCTGT
Organism: Aulonocara sp. 'chitande type north' Nkhata Bay; assembly: GCF_057382095.1. Taxonomy (NCBI): domain Eukaryota; kingdom Metazoa; phylum Chordata; class Actinopteri; order Cichliformes; family Cichlidae; genus Aulonocara; species Aulonocara sp. 'chitande type north' Nkhata Bay. The sequence goes on from NC_141364.1 coordinate 13,855,682, forward strand.
GCAGCATTTTATTCACTTAGGGTACTTAAATAATAAAGGGGGGGAAAGAAAATTAGTGTTAGAAACTTGCCTTAATTTTTTTGCCCTTTATTTCTTCATCACTTTGGTTATTGGTCAAACATTTCTTAGGCTCATTTGTCTTTTTTAAAAATGTATTTAAATTTTGATTAATGATGTAAGAACCTGCAAGTTGCACTCTAATCCACGTCTTGGGAAATTCCTTGTGCATTATGTTTATTAAAAAACTTTTCATTAAAAAAAGTTTTCAAAACTGGTTTCTCCTTTCATCAACATTATAAAGTGGAGAATAAATCCCCCAGTTTACTGTCATCCTTCTTTTTCCCCATCCATACGTGGCTGTCGTGCATCATCATCCTTCATTCGAAGTCAGCGTGAGCGTAGGCACAAACAACCGTTTGGTGTCTAATGTAGCAGAAGCATCTAGCTGGCCCGCCGCTGTAGTGCCACACTGACACTGTCAAAGGTGCCGCGTTTAGCCCCAGGCACTACTACTCAGTCGCTGCCTGGTTCAAAAGGGCCAGCTCTCCAGCAGAGCCAGCTAATGCTTTGCTAACCCTCACAATCTCCACTCCTCTGTTCCCTTCCCATCTAGAGCCATCGTCCGCCTCACTCCCAGACCCTTGTGGACAGAGCTCATCCCAGAGCACTAAGGGCGAGAAGTCTGGCTGTGTTTCGCCGGATTCCCGAAGAGCAGCTCTCTGCTCAGGATGGACGGTCTCGAGGCTGATACCTCACCGATTGCTACCCGAGCCCCCTTGACAGGACATGTGTGGTAATGGGCTGCTAGGTCCCAGACCTGTCACTGTGGAACCCTGCAGGGTGCACTCACATATGCATCATCACCATCTGTCCTAAAAATCAATATAGTTTCAAGATGCAAATAGTTTAAACAAGTTTGTGGCTAAATATATTGCATTTTAGGCTAAGATTATATGTCAGATATTAGACGTGCATCTACAGGATTGTATAAGATACGATTGCACTTACAGTAAATATACTATGAACAATGATGGTTGAAGTGAACGTGTGGGGCCGTCCAATAAAATAGCAAGCTGGGGCATAAACACGAGGAGAAAGATGAGTGGGGGGGAAAAAAAAGAATCATAACAGAGGTTATTATAAACAAATAAAAGAGAAAAAACTATTAGACCAGCGCTGAGAGGAGACCGCAGAGGGCAGCATCACATGGATCAGATCTAGTATTCACAGGTCTGACTGGATAGGAGGTGAGAATCCAGGGTCAGGCTCCGACACGACTCTCTGACTTCTAATTTGGAGATTCTCATTTTCAGGTCCCAAACCGAGGGCAAGAAATCATACCTGTGAGAAGCCTTCAGGCAGAACAGGGAGAGGTGTGGAAGAATCTGTTTCTGTCAGAGACGAGGATGCTCAACTACATGTCTTTGTTCCATCTATTCACTGAATCATTGGAGTTGTAACTATATGCACTTGGAAGAACCTGTGGCTGAAGTACTTCACATTTAGAGTTTCACACAAGCACTGAAGAAACCATTGCTAAAACCATGCTGTTGTATATGAAATGCATTTGGAAAATACAGTATGGAAGTATGGTGATATTATTTACTTTTCTAACAATAAAAAATATGAACGCGAACAGACCAAAACCAACAATAAAGTGACCTTTTCACCTAGGTTCTGCATGTGTAGCTTCATTATTTCTGCTATATACAGCGTTCAAAAACCAACATGACTTAACGATCCATAAATGAGCGACACTGCTGAACTGAGTGCAATGTTCTTTCATTACCATGCACATGGGGAATATTCCAGTGACAGTTAATCCCACGAATAACATCCTACCACTGAAAATACTTACTAAGGCACCAAATGTTGCACAGAGCTAATGTTAAAATGAAATTTATAAGACTTACTTAGAGACCAGAGGGTTTGGGGCAAAGACAAAAAAGTACACGAGAGAATTAGTTTGGATGTCAAGAGACTTTTTTTAAATTAAAAGATTATGTGAGTAAAGTAAGTGGTTAAAGTTTAAGATATGCCACATTCAGCTGGTCGGGTTTAGGAAAAGATTGTGGTTACTGCTTAAAAAGAAAATCATGTATACGTATTTCCCATTTAACCAGTATGCAATTGTTATTATAACTGCTGCTTAACCAATCTAATTTATTATTGCACCTTCAAGAAAACTCTTACCATTACTGACATTTAGTCTTTTTTTTTAACCTCACAATAATCTGTTTGCTATAAGCTCTGAACTTGCTTTGTGTAATTTCCTCACAATGGAAGCACAGTCAGACTACCATCATCAAACACACGTTCACATTTTGCCACGCTTGTAATTCAGCTTAACACAAACTTCTAATTAGTTGCGTGTCATGACACACTAGGACACAGATGCATCCCCACCACCTCTTCATGACAAACTCGCACGGCCTGACTCACCCTTCTGAGTTTCTGATACTATTTACCATCTAACGGCCGCAGTGTTGAGGTCAACTCGTCATAAGCGTGACCTTTTCGTGTCAAGGCCGGCCTTTCAAGAAGACCCTTTTCACTTCTGCATTTTATCAAAGCATCTTGCACATATATACAGAGGCAGCGTAGCTTAATATTTCCTGTCACTGTGCAAATGGCAGCATTTGGTTGTTTGTTTGTTTGCAGACACTTCTGCAGTCCACCATTTACTAATCTTGTTTTTTGTTTAGCTGAGCAGAGAGGAAAGGAACCAATCAGTTATTCAGGCAAACAAGATCGAAACCCAATAGCAGTGTGTTTCGACACATTACCATGGTAATCCTTTTAGTGCCTACAACTAATGGGTATTTATTTAATGTGAGTGTTTGTGCAAACTTCCCATAAGCTGTTTCAAAAGCTAGTTTGATGCGTTAGTATTGGATTTGATCTAGTCTGGTTTCAAACGTTCTACCTCGCTGCAAGTCCATGTGTCATGTGCGACTTGCTGTAGCTTGTGTCATTATTATATACATTATACAGTCATCTTTTTTTCTGCTTGTGGTGTTACATTTCCTGATTTTAGTGCTTATTGTCTCAGCTGATGTCAGGGGATTTGGTTTGTCATCCTCCCTGTTAGCCCTTTGCTCTGCAGGGCTGCAGGGTTCACTGAAGCAAAGACACGACATCTCCCCTTTCCACAGAGAGCACTATGTGTCTCTCCAGAACCCCAAAGAGGAGACAGAACACACACACACATATGTGCACATCCACGCAGGCATCCCTAGCCACACACTCTCTGACCCCTCCACCCCAAGCTCCTTGTACTCCCCCTTCTTCCCCCCAGCTTCTGCCCCTTATGCCCTCAGAGGAGAGGAGCTGTATTGAGCGGGAGCTTGAAACTATGCATGTATTGTCAAAGGACTTGCTGGCACTTACCTCCACTTGAACATTTAGTGCTGTCTTGCTGGGCCTGGACAGAGAATAGCACTATAGGGTCACTGATGAATTGCTATTTTTGGACAAGGGATAAACACCCTGCTTTGTAGGGATTATCTCTTCAGAATGTGAAGAGCTGTGATTTTTTTTTTATATTTTCAGGTTTAAACCAGGCCAAGTATGTTTGAATTTCTAATAATGTGCTCAAAGACACTTCGGATTCATTTAAGAGTAACTTTATCTACCAGACCCAGTGTATAAAGGCAAGGCAAGATTCAGAGTATGCAAATGTCTTTGCATTTGATCCAGATATGTAACACAGGAAAAGGCAAGGTGAGGTAATAACTGAAAGAGAAACAAAGTGGAGAGATGCTTCACAAATATAAAAATAACAGCACAACAATGATAAGCTCAGCTGAAAATTGTTTGAAATTGTGTGGTACAATGTACCAGCTTGATTAAATACAAACTGGTACACTGACAAGTGCGTGGATTAAATGAGAAGTGTGAACTCAGAAAGGCTCCTGAAGTCTGTTGTCTTGAGTAGATTTATCTTCATTCAGCCTGCAGCTTCACCGAGATGTGAGCTGCTCTGTTGACCGTCTGTACACAAATCAAAGACTGTTACTGGGCTTTATGGAGCTGTTGGAGCTCGTTTATTTAAACAAGGTAGAACAGAGGGGAGCACGTGCAGCCTAGTGATGCTCAAGTCTGTCAGTTAGTATGTTAGCAATCCACAGACACTTAGGTTCAAGCACAGTCAGCTGAGAGAGAGCTTGAGTTAGCTGTAATACCACAAGCTAAAGTCAACAAACACGATGCTTGCACAGGTTCTCCACCTATCCAGATACTGCAGGATGAAGCACAGAGCTAGGCTGCACGGAGTCCTACAGGAGGTAGGTGTTTAAGTCAGTCATGGCCTATTAATAGTTTTATTTTAATACTTTTTTTTTGCTTCTGTTCAAATGTAATCTGAAATGAACTAATTAAGAAAATAACTGTTCTTTTTTTTTTTTTTTTATAAATGATTGTCATTATCATTTGCTAACATTTACTCTACTACTAAAAGTTACTGTAATACTGATTGTGAAGTTTCACTACACATAACAGAAAATTAAATAATCAAGTCTGATATGAAAACACTCCATCAACCACCAGGTAACTGAAATAAATGCACCATTGTTTTGGTTTTATCATACAAACAGGCTCCGACAGTATAATTATTAATGTTAATATGTGTAAATTCAACATTTTTATTCATATTTATTCTTTTCTTATTCCAAATTGGCACTTCCAGCTAGAATGACAGCTGTCCTGTGCCTATCATTCGATTCTGTGGTTTTTATTCCAGATGCCGAATCATTAGGATGAATTGTTCAGCCGCAGCTTTAGTTCATCGATCTTACATGTTTTTCATTAATTTATGTTGTTTTTGATTATTAGTTTTGAATAAAATGTTTGGTTTTAAATAAGATCGTCAGCTTGTGCTAAATCTATAAATGCAGAAGGAAATTAATGTATCTACATATGCAGATACAAAAAACGGAAGCTAGCAGGAGTGTCATTCTGATCAAAAGTGTTTTCATTACAGAAGTTTTTGAAATTGGAATTTAATTTGACGCAGAACTAGTAACCTATGAAAGCTCAGGAGTGCGTGAGACGCTCTAAACAGCTGTCACTGTGCATGTGTGTGTGCACATGTGGGTGTCTGTGCATTTTAATAATAAGGTGTTGACTCTGCCCTCTAAGCCTCACCTGTGGGGATTTCCAGTAGTGTGTGCTTGTATGTGTTCTTATTAATGTTTGTGCGTGTGTGGGTGTGTGTGTGTCACTTTGGGAAACACATATCTGTGCACTACAGCGCAACACCTGCCAGAGGCTGTGGCTGTTTATGACAGAGGCTGTGTGAGCTGGAGAGGACACAGTGGAGCTTTGCCAGCTCCATGCGCACACACATGTTCATACACACGCACACGCACACACACACACAACAAGGCGCACAAAAACTGTTGTGAATTTTATTGCAATTATTCATATTGTACAAACACAAAATTCACACAAGCAAACACTTCTTAATGGCCAGACATCGCACCTAGATTGTAAAAACTATGGGAAAACACTCTCTTCTACTCACACACACATACACGCAAAACCCACACTTGCACACACACACAAACACACACACACTCGGGTAAATGTAATAACCACAGGGCCGGTGTGATCTGTGTCTCTCTCCCTAGGTCTTGCTGGCTGTGCAGGTCCCCAGCAGCTCCTATATTACAGCAGTAGGCAGGGGAGCCTGGCAGAGCCACCGGTCTACAAAGTTCAATATAAATGAACAGTGGGATCTCCCAGGGACCTGGCAGGGAAAAGCTTAGCAAAGTTAAAGCCTCACCAGCCCTTCCTGGCTGCTCTAGCTAATGGAACAACACACACACACACACACACACACACACACACACACACACACACACACACACACACACACACACACACACACACAGCAAAGCACACCTATTCTGCCTTGGAATGAGTTGCGTGCCATTTATGTGAGGTTGCAGGATGTGCTTTGTGTTAATTTGCAAAACATCGATGGATGATTTAAAAAAATATCTTCTGAAATATAAAATAATAATAACTATGACACGTTATTATTTATCATAATGGACAAAAAACACTGATCCAAGGAGTAAGTTTAAACAGAAGTGGTAGTCAACCAAGTAACTGTACTTGTCCAAAATTAAATGTATTTTTATTTGTTTCTTTGTTAATTTTTTTTGTCATAATGTGGGACATCTAAAGTGAGATCATGAAAGGCATGATGCTAGAAGCAAGTCTTGGTCAGCACTTTATTCTGGCTGAAAAAAGGCCAAACAGAAGTTCAAAACAGAAATCAAACTATGCAAAGTATTAAAATCTTGACAATGTAGATAAATGCATGAGGAAACAGCACAATGGGGGGAAAGAACAAATGAAAGACACAGTTTGGGCAGAGGAAACGGGCGGGAAATGAAAAATGCAGAAACTAAGTCAGGGGAAGTACAACAAAACAACAAAAAGCTACCAAAATAAAATAAGAAGTCAGAACCTAAACATAGAGAACACTAGCAGCTATAAACAAATAAACCCTGAACACAATTCAAATGGAAATGAAGATGGATGAAACCAAATAAAAGATCAAATAAATAAAAAGAATACAAAGTCCACTAAAACTTTGGGTGCAAGACTTAGGTCCATGACATTTTTTAAAACTGTATTCTCTCAGTCACAATCACTGGAAAGCAGAGGGGGCAAACCCACAATCATTCTGTTATCATTCATAATACAACAGAAGGAGAAGTGAAGACTATAAAAATGCAGATAAATAGCATTACCTGCTTTATTTAGCTTTGAATTTATCTTCCTTTCCACTATCTTTCTCCTTGTGTGTTACAGCAATACAAAAAATAACTCTCTGACTCGATTTTATCCTCCTTCTTTCCCTCTCTCTGCATGCACTCAGCCTTTGCTTTGCAGGGTTGCTCCCCTGTTCAGATGGCTGCAGATGCAATAATGACCCAACAGATGGGTTTATTAGAGGGCGGTTAAGGCAGCCAGTGGGTGGTTTGTTCAGAAGGAACCAAGAGCCGGGATGCCAGGAGCTCTGGGTGAAAAGGAGACTGACAGGAAACAAGTGACTCTGCCTCTTTCCAGTTGTTGATCCAATTGGCAGAATCTCTTCCTCGTAATGATCTCAACCTGAAGGACTGAGTGCAATTGTCTGTGTCAGTGTGCGCTTTTGTGTCACACCCACACATATGTGCACTCTTGCTTATGTAATGCATTCATGCTTTGGATTTGTACATGTTTGGTACATATGCCTCGCCCCGAAGCATGTGCGTCTCTTTGACATGTAAATGAGATTGAGCTGGCTTTGTTCAGTACCTGCGTGTTAATGCTTGTTTAAGATGTCATCTGTCTCTTTTTGCCTCTCCATTCAGTATCGCTGGTGGCATGCCTTGTGTCTCCAGCCCCAGGTGTCAGGAGAGGTTCTTCGACCCCTCGTTAGTGTCGTAGAGTGGGCGTGTGTGTCTGCATTTGTGTGCGTGTGCGTGCCCTGCTGGAACATGCCTCTCTAGATCACAGGACAATATGGGCCACATCAGATCATACAGAGACCTCATTATTCACTTTGCACTTCAAGGCCTCTCCAACAGTTGTTAGCTTTTACTGGTCAATTGGGCTCAATGGGGTTGATTTAGCAAATAAAAGCAAAAAAGTGCGATGCTAGTTCTGGCGCATGGATAGGATCCAAACATGAATGGAGAGGACATTTGTAAATGAGCTCGTAATTACCAAATTAAAAGAAGATCACAGGTTTTGTTTTGAATGAACTGTAATGAAATGTTAGCAGTATCTGGATTCTTTTTAAATTCAAGATGCAAAAACATTTTCCTTTAAAAAAAGTAGAGATGATAGGAATTACAAAGTGTTCCTTAAAAGACTAAAACTGCATCAATAATGCTAATTTGTAATTAAAGTAGCTGTGATGCAATTTTGAACTGCAACTGTGACAGAAGTGCAACAAGCATTGTCGCAGATTTTATAAAAAACGTATAGCATTTTGTGTTCAGTAAAGGTTGATCTATATTTTGTGCATCAGTTTCTCCTCCTGTATCTGAACTGCGTAAACACATGTTTGTGTTTCCTACAGAAGCCTATGCTTGAGTTTGGTTTCATTTTACACTTACTTTTCATGTAGTATGTAAATTTATACTACTTTAAAAAAATCGATCATTTTACTAATTCCTAACTTGGAGGAAGTCATTAAATAGATTCCTGAATTCTTAATTTTCATGTGAAATTTCTACGCAAAAGTTTTTATAAAGTAATATTTCTTTTACAGTTCTTTCTTAGTATATTAACAATAACAAAATCATAAGCACAATATCAGTAGATTTAGTAACTGTTTCCACCCGTCTTCTGTGGCGTGTAAGGCACACACAACACCTGGAGGGAAAAAATCAACCGCTTGTTAAGGCTCGGTGGAAGTCCCTTCATGGTCTCTCACCTCCAAAACCTCAGCCCAGGACCGACCACCCCCAACCCCACCCGGATGCTGGTGACCGCCCCCACCCTTCCCACTCTTCTACCGCCCCCCTTCTTCCCTCTTCAAAGGTCATCCAGCCCTCACCGGTGCCCCACACCACCCCCCAAAACCGCGGAGAGAAACGAAATGAAGGGTATGAACACTGAGCTTTTAGCCCCTTGTCCTCTCTAGCTGTGTATCTATCTCCTTTGTTGTCACACTTGAGCAATGTATACTACACCATCACTCCCCATCTGTCATTTATGGAGACCATGATCTTTGACTATCCAGAGTCTCTCTTCGCATAAAGACTGAGAATATGACAGGAAAACAAAAACAAACAAACAAGAGGACTCAATTCCAGGCCCCATATTCAAAACTATACACCTTATGGGCACCCCTGCAAAGACTCAATTCATCCACGTCTGTAATCCTCCTAATCTGTCACTATGACCCAAGGTAATGCGATGTCACCACAAGTGTTTTGGCTTTGCTCTTGACTCAACCATGTTGACACCTTACGTCTCCTCAGAAACTCTCCCTGACCCTGGCTGTAGCCCTCTGGCCTCCCCTCGGTGACACCATGTCTCCGTCTGCCCTGTCTCAAACAGCTACATCGTCTCAGGCACAGTTTGGCCTGGAGCCGGCGACACAGTACACAGCAACCCTCGTTCAGGTAGCGTAAATGTAGTCTGGCATGACACTGAGTGCACACTACGTGCACCTAAGATGTAAACAAACTTAGGAATCAAACAGCCCCAGCCTACAGCATCGCTCACAAAAGCTTACAATATCCACCCTTGACACAAGACGATGCCAGACTCCCTCTCGCACCTCACTTTTGCCTCTTCTTTTTCTTTGCATGACACTAGCGTTTGCACCGAGCACCAATTGGCATGACAGTGTGACCCCCAACCTTTTTTCTGCTTGTACCCACATCTCGTCCCCTCCCATATCTGTTCTCCTTCTTTTCCTCATCCCCTCATCATCCGTGTCTCCCCTCCTCCCGCCTTACCCTCACCCACACCCCTGCTCTTCCCTCAGTGACAATATCCTGGTAATGGTGGCCTTTGTTTTTCTTGGCCCGGGCGCCTGGATTTGTCAGGACGCATTTCCTGCCCGCAGACTGAGGGGGCTGCTGCTGCGTGGCAATCTGGGCTCACTTCTCAGGCAGCTAAACCCTTTGACACTGTGCTTTTTAATTAAAATTACATTATGATTAATCAGGCAGAAGGAGGGGCCCTCCCCCTCACTTGCACTCCCTCCTCCTCCTCTTCCACCTCCTCCTTCCCTTCTCTCCTCTGTCCTCCCGCTCAGTTTCCAGGCAGGTTTGATTACAACCTGTGACGGACGCTCCTCACTGCCAAGCCGCTAAAGATGTGCTGGCAGATGCGGTGGACTGGCCAGCTTGTCAAGCCCCGGGGTTGCAGGCGGCTAGGGAGAGTAGGACAGAGTGACAGAGGAAGGGAGTGAATGGAAAAAGAACAGAAGGAGCAGCAATTGAAAGAACGTGGAGAAGAGATTGCATTGAAAGACCATTAAAGTGGCAAGAGAAGGAAACAAGGAGAAAAGAGAGAAGACAGCCAGAGACCTAAAATCATCCAGAAACTCTCAGGCTGGTTGACAGGCAGGCTGGCAGGCAGAGCTCCTGGATGGCTATATTGATCTGAAGAGTACATACACTGCTTCCCAGAACAGAGAGCTGAACAAGATGAATGTGTACAAGAGGGTACTTTGGGTTGCTTGTATCACAGGTGGCATGGTAAAATGTACCCTGGGCCAGTGCGTATGGGTATGTGCTTAATCAGGCTGAAATTATCATGTTAGAAGTGTGCGGAGATCTGTCAACAAAAGGTAGAACAATTGAAAACACGCCAGTGACAGACCGCAGCAGGACTTAGTGACATACGATGATATGGGGAACGCAACAACCAGGCACCCGTCTAGCCTCGCTTTATTTCACACAATCCTTCAACATTGAATAGTTTTATGATAACGGAAGGTATATTTTTTCTGTTCTCTTCACGTTTATAGCAACTCATGACATTAGCTGCTTTACGCTCACTGTATTAGGCCATATATCATGTGTGACAATATCACCATGGCACGTACTTTTTGGGCTTTGGGTATTTAGGATAATTTAGGAGGTTCTCATCTTGCACTTGCATCCATGAACGTCTGCGTAATGCTCATTTTAAGGGTTAAGTGAGTGAGATTGGACAGTTCAGTCTCACCATTTAATAGATCTCTAATACTCACTGAAGTCTACCAGTGTGTAAAATTCACACAGGATATTGCAAAGGTCTGAGATGTTATATCCTGTATCACACCAGTGCATATGCATATAAATTATATTGGAAAGTCTTTTGTAAACAATAATCAAATACAGATGAAGACTTTTAAGCTCCAAGTCTTTAATTCAATTGGTCTAATCACAAGCAAACAATTTGGTAGGATATTGTTTTTGATATATTAATTGATTTTTATAATTTCATGGTTGCTGTGGAAGGTGATGCTGCATTACAGTTTATTTCACCCCCCAAAAAATTATATTAGACTGGCAACTGTTCCTTACAATTAAAAAACAATCAGAAACAATCAGCAGCAGAATTCATTTAAAAAAATCAGATCTGTTTTCTATTTTGTACTATTTTCATGTTGTTTTTCCATTTTTTCTCTCTTTATTTCTCAGCATTCACCTTCTCAGCAACCTGAGCTGAACAGGCCTGTATTGAATGTCCTTTGGCCACACTGACAGGCAGTATTAAAAGCCAGTAGGTGGTCTTTCACTGTCACTGGGCAGAAGCCCCTCGTCACAGCACATTAATTACACACTCTCACCAGCTCAAACTAGGCTCGCCAGTTCGTGCATGAGACAGATTAAGAACATAGCTGAGTGTGTGTTGTTTAAAAATCTGCATTTACTCCCCACGTTGTGCAAATGTTGCTCGAGACACACACCTGGAAGTGAGCAGTCACTATTTTAAAATGTGAAAAGTAGTTCAAACTCAGTGGACCTTGTGACGGTTCTCGATGAGTGGGCTGGAAAGAGAGTACAATCTGGTTGTGTTTGCCATTTTTCGTTAACTCTACAAACACCATGCTGCAGCCGCATGCGCCAAAGTAAACCACAGTCAGGTTTTGCTGAAGAAATCAATCTACAATGCCTCCTTCTTTGAGTCCATGCATATGAACAAATGTCTATATGATCATGTGCTTGTAGTTACACTGCTGTTCGTGTGTTAGTTTGTGTACACTGAATATAGGTGGGCGCATGCAGGTGTGCACATCCTTTTGTGCATGCGTGGTTTGTCACGTTGCTCCCTCTGACCTGACCCAGCCATGAACTCTGGCGCCCTTGCGATCCATACGTATCATTTACCCGCTGCCCTCCCTGCCGTCTCGCCTAATGCACAGAGGCGTGAAACACCTCGTAATGCTCAATCACAGCAGGGCACAGCATGCTAGGAACCATCCAGAGTGACAGCACGGGACCAGGGAGGCAGCCAACTGAGGGAAGAAATGCCACATCGCCCTCAGGGAAAGGAAGAGAGGGAGTGGAGGAGGAAGGGCGAGACAAGTGAAGGACTTGAGGGGTTATGGAGGCTCGGGGAAAGGGGGAATATATAGAAGGGGTACCAGTGGGGTTTAGGGTGGTCTGGGTCCTGAATAGCAGAAGACAGAAACCTTTATAAATGTTGTAGCTTCTATCTGCATGTTTTCATTGCTGCCTCCTCAACAAAAAAATTATTATTGATTAATTGGAGTGGCTAGATCAGGCCTCTTAAACCTATAGCTGTGGAGCAGCACGTGGCTCTTTTGTCCAACTTCCTATGACTTCAACAAAACAAATTAGATTAATAAGTTTTTTCATTCACACCATCAGGTTTCCTGATTTACAGGCGCACTTTATCTGCTACTGTAGCCAGAATCAAACTGAAATTGACCAGTTGTTTTTCTTTTGCTATATTTTTTAAAAAGCTATTAGGCTATATATTTGATTTTTTTTATAATAGTGAGCATGACTCAAACTGGTCTGCATAGCTTTACTCATTTTTGGAGTAGGCTCATCCCAGGGATAGACTTTAGTGACAAGGATGACATTATCAGTGTCCAGGCAGGCTCTTTTTTTGTTGCCTTTTACATGCACTTTGTCTTTATGTCTTTATGTAGCTTGGTGTAGGTGTTATAACTGACATTACTGACATTATTACAGCTCACTAGGCAACACATGGCATCAAATCAAATTTTAAAATTACAAGTAAGTGGCTATGCACTTTTAGATATCCTCATCTAATCATGCATACTACCCATTAAAAGTTGATTGCAAGGGAGTGATGACAGACAGCTTTTTAATGCTGCTATGCAGAAGTGCTCAATAACAGATAACAGCTAATGATCTTAAAGCAACAAAATAATCCTTGTTCCTTTGCTCACACTCCAACCTCGGATCAGCACATTTAAATCTATCCCATCTGGAAATGCAGTTTCTCGTTTTGTTTTCCAGGGCTCATATATAAAAATAAATAAAAATAAATATTTCTCTGATTTTCTTCGGTTGACGTGAATATGGTCTGAATTCTGACTCATTCTTTGATGGGCACCGTGATGATGTGAATGATGGCTTTCTTGCATAGCCAATGCGGTACTGGAAGTGAAAAATGGTGCTGGAAGGAAAAGAAGAGAAGCAGGAGGGACAGAGAGACAAGATGGAGATAGAGAGAAGCAACAGACGGAAGTCACACTTGTGAACTTGAAGGTGTGACAAACTTTATCATCTTTAAAGGCAGCTTTTTGGACTGCTGTTTTAAAACCCACTCTTTCTGTTCTAAAACAGTTCATATGTGTAAATATTTTACAAACTCTAATGAAGTATTAAAAAATACAGCACACTTTAAAAATGTGTCAACTTTTAGTGTGGATCTGTTGCCTGAAGGTAATTACTGAAACTGAAAGTCAGCAATATTATTTACAATTCTTATTTACACAAATATCAAACACTGAAACTTAAGAGACATTTTTAATACTAATTGTTGCATATAAACTAAACACGGGAACACGTTAACCATCACCAAGGACCATCATTCTGACTCACCGGCACCTTCTCTACTTGTAAAAACCAGACTAGCTAGCATCTGAAGAATTTTACACACAGATACATAAGCCTCAGAAAGTGTGAGACGCTGATGTTGGCAGAAAGCTCTATCTGATGCAACTGAGAACAAAAATTATTATTTTTTGCCTAAAGTCAGCACAATTTTGCAATGAAATGTAAACGAGAGGGGAGATGTGCTTCCATCCTGGAAAAACCTTGCCTGTCCTTGCCCTGTGGACTCATGCCCAGGCCATGGGCCTCTTCTAGGCCAAGTTGCCCAATGGTCCAGTTAATCATATGCAGTGCCGCGAGGAAGCTTATGCTGGCCTATGCCAGTTTGTGCCTCCATAACAGCAGGATATTGAAGCCAGAACTGCAGTAAGAGGGGGGCCCTGACAGACTGGCTTGGCATCTGAGACCTTGGCTTGGATTTGAAGATGAGTGGACCCCTCAGAACCTGAACCCCCTCCCTATGTTTTTCCTAGTGTCCAGGTCCTGCTGTGGGGCCACTAACCCCACTGACTGTGTGTACAGAGACCCTGCTGACCAGCAGTAACAGTGACATTACTTCCTCCCAGCAGGGAGACAAAACACTGAAGGACAGTGTGGGTTTATGTGAGTCATGCAAGTGTGCATTCATCAGAAATTGAAAAATGCATCAGCGTGCTAATATTTCCACTACCAGACCCAGCAACACATGCTACGCTAACTTGTTAAATGCTAAGACTTTCCCTTTAACCCTGAACTAGCTAAGTGGTTAAAAGCAAGCATGGCACTGAAGCTAATACAAATTGTTTTTACAAAGAAGGAAGAAACTTGTTGGGATTCAGCAGAAAAAAGAAGTTTTAAAGTAATAAAGTAAGTCAACATTCAATAAATGTGCTGTAACCTTTTGATTTAGTAAAAAGCTGTTAACACTGTTAGCTCGTTGGTGGACTACTCATGGCTAGAAATAGAGCATAACCCTCGTAGCACAAAGCCAAGCTAAAACACCAGATAACCCTTAGCCTGTTTAAAGTGGGCATGCTAACTAGCTAAAATGGGACATTTTTTTCAGGTGTTATTGCTCCATTTGTTGCGGTTTTGTTTTTTGTTAAAGAGTTTAATTAAATTTTTACTGTAGCATCAAGATTGCAGAGGTCAAAGATTGCCGTTCCAGGTAAGTGCACAACTTGATCTTTATGTGATAGGTCTACCATGCTTCAAAGAGTAGCAGCCTCTCAATGCTTGTGTCAAAATGATAAAGCTATGATGTATAACTGGTAATGCTTGTCATGATCACTTTACTTTTAATCTAATATCTTTCAAAAGAGAACAGATGAAGCCAGTGCATATGTAATTAATTTAGTCAGTGTTTTAATTTTGATTTACTGAGTGTACCAAATGAAGAGATATGGTCTCACCAAAGGAATAATTAATTCAAAGTAACAACTCTCTCAAAATGTTCTTTTAATGGTGTTAGGGGACCACAAAAGTTTTTACGTAGTACAAAATTTGACACCATCACGCCATATAAAAAAGATCCTGATGTCTTCAAGTTTTGCTTTTGGGAGAGTGCCAATAAGGCCACTGCTTATGTTTATACAAATGCTTTTTGTTCATTTACAACTACCAGATTTGAAAATGGCTAAACTGAACCTGTATGACACTTTACAAAGCACACAGAAAGAAAGACATCTACATTGCGGCACCTGTTGCTGTGATTTGGCGCTACAGAAATAAAATTGAAATGAATTGAATTACCTGCTTACAACAAATTAATTTCTGACAGTTAAGAAGAAATTGCTGTATGTGTAAATACTATGGATGTTTCTGGAACCGATACTTACTATTGATTACTATTACTACCTTTTGATACCCAAACCCAAAAAAAAAAAGCTAAGTTAGGCCTACTTTGTCTAAAGAAAAAACAAAACAAAAAGAAAACCCACCATAGGTACTGTAGGCAGTGTATGTACTTCAGGCTATATAAATAAAATTGAATCGAACTGAATTTAATTCAATTGAATCTTTGTGTGACGTAACCTAAGTGGCGGACATGGAAACAGACAGCGCTGGAGATGATGAATGAGTAGTTAATCCTGGTGTACATCTTTGAATTCAACTTGTAGGCCTTGGGCACATGTGAAGTTGGTGCATTCTCTGCAGAAGTCCCCAAAGCCACAAAAAATAAGCAGGCATGCACACACAAAATGTCACGCCTGGTGGACGTGTGGATGGTACAATTGAGGCTTAACAGAAATGACTAATGTCTGATTTAGACTTCTTCCCTTTAATTCAATGCTGTAACTATCCACGTGATCTGACTACATGTCAGGTGGATGCAGCCGGCAACGGCTGAATGACTTGAAAGATTAGGGCATAGGGTTACACCCTTCCTGGTTATAAGATAAGATAGAGAAAGTATAATCAAGGCTTTAAAAAGGTGGGAAAGGTCAGGTATGGATGTATTTTGGCTTGTTATCTAATTTGCAATTTTTTTTAGACAGTAGGAATTTGCAATTGTGTTCAAAATTGTTTTGTAATGGCTAATATTTTATATGCTTAATTATTAGATATGCATATCTTCAAGATAAAATTATGTTGCAAACATTATAACTTTTAGCAACATTGTTACACTACACAGCAACTTTTTAAAATACATTTTAATAAATAACAGGTTGACCAGCATGTCAGTGATGTAAACACTACATTTTAATAAGTGAGTTTATGGTATAATCCATTTAATTAATATTTTTTTATTTTCCTGTGACATCAGATATTACTGATATAATCCTCCTGGTATTAGTACTAAATTTCAGGTTTGCTTTCATTGTGACCTTCTGAATTCATACATGATTATTTAAACCACCAGTATCCTGAAAGTGGATTTGAGGTTTTATACATGCATCAGTGATGTGGTGTAAACTAAAGGTGTGGTAAAAATAGAGAGGTGTAATAAAACCATGAGTGCATTGTATCCGTCTGTTGATGTGTTTTGCATCAATGAACGCTGCAACAAAAGAGCAGCTTGGATTGACAGCGTAGTGGGGCTGGCCTCTGGCCGACTGTGACCTTTGACAAGTCTCTGTCACTTCTCACCTCTGCAAGATAAGCTCTGTCATACCAATGCACACAACATCACATGCTCCTTTCCCCCATCCTACTGTCTCTTCAATTAAAAGCTTAATGGATGTTTTAGCACTCTGCCACTTTGATGACAGCATCCTAATCTGCCACTGTTGGATCACTGAGAAGCTGAAGGAAGGGAGGGAGCGGAGGAGGCAGAGGGGTGGGGATATCTTACAGGTTAGAAGGGGGGCACTGACAATATAATCATGCCGAGACACTGCGGCGTGAGGATTTTTTTTTTTCTGTTTTCACACGAGGCAGACCCAAAGGGGTGGTCCTGGTCCGGGCATCTAGCCGGAGAGGCTAGTCTCACCTCACTGACATGGAAGCCACCCTGGCTGTCACTTTACATCTCTGACGCCTAGAGAGGGAGACCATGACCAGGCTGACAGGGGCAGCGGAAGGTGAGGACCCAGAATGCTTGAGACACCCTTGGCTCACAGCCAAACTCCGCTCCTCCCCCTCTTTTTTTCTTCCTGACACCTCACAGTGTCTATGCAAACTTTTATACTTTATGATATTTCTAACCTTTACATCTTAGGATTAAATGCAACAAGGATTCGAAAGACTGATTAGTTTCTCTCTTAAGCGCTCATCGTGCTTTTTGAAACCTTGAGAACTGAAAGTTGTTGTTTTTTTAACATTAAATAATACCTGTTATATATACGATAAAGATATTGAAAGAAAGAAACAATTTTTTTAAGCACTTTAAAAAATCTGACACACTGAATACTTTTAACTCTGGGTAAAACTACTCTGGGTGTCATATGAGTCTGGTGTCAAACCCACAATGAAAACTAGCATTATTGGTAGCATGTGACTTATCAGAAATCATATGAGAAAACCTAAACCTGTGTGAAAGAAAACACACACACACACACAAAGCAAACACTTGTGACACTGGAGCAACCCCTCAGGACTAGCAGATGTGACAATGACTAATGTTTTACCATGTGGGTGTTGCAATGCGAACAAGGGATTCCACATTTTCTGCAAGGCAATCTAAATGCTGTAGGTGGACCAGTTTCTGTGGTCTGTTTGATCAACTTTCTTCTGAAAGTACAAAGCTGAACACTTTTTATGACATCAGAATATTTTAGGATAAAATTTAAAAAATTTAAAATTGACTCCACCGCATTTGAAAATGAAAGTCACATAGAAGCTGATTAGCATAAAGGTAATTGGCAAACAAAACAGCATTGGGCATGACTGTTTTTTTACTGTTAAAAACATACTTTGAAAGTTAATTTAAATGCACAAGTGAGAAGTGAGACTAGTTAATGTGATTTGTTTAAACATTACTCAGACCAAGTAAGAGATGTGAAAACCTATTATCTCAAACAGTAGTAACTTCTAGCAAAAACAACAGCTTAGACTTGTTCATTTTATTTGCAATTTAACAAGCGAAAACCCAAACGGTAACTACTGGGCAGAGGATGATCGCATACTCGAAAGCACCCCTCAGAAACAAAAATTCACCTGACTCAGAGTAAGTCAATACACAGAAAACCGGGGGGAAATTCAGAGAGCGTGAAAAGAGTCAGGTATTCCAGGAAAAAAACAGGTACATAACTGATTGTTTGCCACACTTGCAAAGCAAAGGTATAAAGACAACAAAGGAAAGGGAGATGCGCAGCTATACTAGAAAAGGAGTGATGGTAAGACACAGGCCTAACAAGGGCAGGAAACATGGACTCCAAAAAGGCAAAAGAAGAGATTTTATCGAAATAAGAAATAAAATTGATCAGAAACTTGAAAAAAGGGGGGAAACAGGAAAAAGCAGAATGAGCTGTTCCAGAAAAGTCCCTTGCACCAAAGCTTTTTGTCAATTGATGCCACTTTTACTGATTCGAAATTGTTTGCACAGAACACAGCAGCTTATTTTTTTAATCATTTATTGCGGAAAAGAAATCCGTTCAACCTCATGTTGAAATCATTAGTCCTGATACCCAAATGACTGTTCTAAAATGATTCATGCGAGAAATGATTCCACCTATACGGTTATGATTTGCAGTCATCATTAAGAGAAACCAGTAATCAGTTATCTGTAACTTTTGGTCATAAACAGCAAAAAACGCCCATGTGAAATGTGATAATCCGCTTAACCCACCAACCCAGCTCTACCTCTCATTACTTTAGCCTCAGCCGATGTGGAACAAAGGCACAGGACTTCCAGCATCGTGAGACGTGATTTGTACAGTTTCTAGTGAGGGCGTTCTGATTTAAGTTTCAGCATAAGCATGTGTCATAGGGGAAAATTTGCTGAAACAGGTGATACCTTTGTTTGTCTTGGAAATCCATGCTCATCAAAAGAGTGAAAAATTACAACAAATTGCCCAGATTTCACACAAATGCAGTTTTCCCTTATCCATCCATCCACACTTTATTTCATTCATTCATACGTCTCCACTCCTCCATTCCTGATCCCGTCATTCTGTGTTGCACAGTTGAACTTGTGCCCCCCTGCCTTCTTGTTGACCTCCTTGCTAGAGTGCTGTGAACCCTCTGCTGCCCCCTCCCTCCATCCACTCCTCCTCTCCACCCGCTTGTTTGAGCTCTTTCAGTGAGGCAGATTGCTGATCCCGCCTGGCCGCCCCTTGCCGTCTCGCAGAAGTGCGAAAATAAGATGGCATTGGATCTATTAACACATTGGGCTGAGTGTTAGTGAGGGGGTCCCAGCCGAGACCACTCTCTCACAAGGTCCGCCGACCGTCATCCTGGCCCTCCTCTGGCCGGGGGCAAGGTGGAAGGTTGTGGAGGGGTGGGGTGAGGTTGGAAGGGTGTGTATTCTGTAGGCAATTAGAGACATCAGAAGGCCATAGGAGGGGGGTTAACGAAGAGCTAGCGGTAGTGCTCGAGTGTTGCGTACGGGGCATGCTGACACTCGTCCACTGGAAATTTCACCTGTTCTTCAACAGCCTACCAGCTGATCGATTGATCACCATAAAATGATAGCTGCATGTCAGGACTT
Source organism: Aulonocara sp. 'chitande type north' Nkhata Bay (assembly GCF_057382095.1). Classification (NCBI taxonomy): domain Eukaryota; kingdom Metazoa; phylum Chordata; class Actinopteri; order Cichliformes; family Cichlidae; genus Aulonocara; species Aulonocara sp. 'chitande type north' Nkhata Bay. The sequence goes on from NC_141364.1 coordinate 13,875,317, forward strand.
GCGCGGATGAACAATGAGAGAAAAACAGAGTCGCTTACGTTTGTAAAGAAATTCAACAATGTGACATTTCTATTAATTTCAAGGGGATCCCAGGTGGTTGTCGATGGGGGTGTGCCAAGGTGTATTTGCAGGCATGTATTCATAAGAGCGTGTGTTGTTCACTTGCGAGCGTGTGCGTGCGCGCATGTGCAAAATCCTCCCAATCAGTCAGCATATTTTCTATTCATGAAGGTAAAACATAAACTGCCGTATAAACTGCCATTTCTCAGATAACCTTGTTCCAATGTTATGATGACTTTACATGTGCTCACATCCACAGGATTTCACTCCTGAACTTGTTGGCACGGCGAGATGTAATGTGTGCCTCTCTTCGAGTGTCTCTACCTCGGTGCGATTACACGCCCACAGATCTACCAGCTCCGTCGCAACAGCAACAAAAAATAAATAAACCTCACAACTTTTTGTCACACTTCAATCACATAACATTACCCAACCGCATGTTAGCAATTAATAGATGGTGTTTGCTGCTATTTATTTGACTTTTCGTTTTTAGCAAGTGATGAATGAAAAGACTCGCGGCCACAATTGCTAGACAGCGAAACAAAAACAGTTTTTGTGCATGCGTATACATAAATACATACATATATATATATATGTACAGCTCAAGATCTCTTTTATAATTTAAGCAGTGCTATGTACAAGATAATTGTGTGTTCTCTCTTATTCTGGCAGCAGAAGCAAATTCCCCCGTCGCCCCTCTGCTGTACAGCATGTGGCCCTCCTTCAGAGGGGCTGGTTACCAAGCAGATTAGACAAGATATTTACAGGTGTGAAAAGATGCATTTTTCTAATACAGTGTGAAATTCTTCTGTTAAGTGCGCTCTTTCCAATAAGCCTGTTCACAATGGGATGAGAGAGAGTAGGAGAGAGAGAGAGACAGAGAGTGAGGGAGAGACAGAGAGAGAGAATCCAAGAAGCGAGTTGTCTTGTTTTTTGGCTCTGTATTTTAAAAGGAGCTGAGGCGTAGCTGAGCGCAAGTCTTAAGAAAAAGTGATAAAATATACAGTGAGAAAAGCTTTCAAAGTGTCGGGAAATTAAAGCGGAGTGCAGCAGCAGGGCGGGGGACGCGGGGTTTGGGGGGGGGGGGGCGCGTTGGTTGGATGTCGGTGGGTGGTAGTAGAGCAGCGTTCAAGATGACGGCAATCTGCTTATGTGACTCCAGAGAGGAGCCGTCCTCTGCGGCCTCCGAGCTCTAGATTACTGACATCATGCTGTCTGTACAGTTTGGGTAAAAATAAAAATGTTCTTGATCTCAACAGTTTACTTGCAGCGCGTGACATTGTTTTACAGCGATGCTGAGACCGACAGCAACGGAAAAGGCCTCTCTTTTTATTATTAAAGAGCAGAAAGAACAGGGGCTCGATCCAAATTAGAGCGGAAGCGAAGAGGATGGGAGGTTGAAGGAGATGCGTTTGGATTTGGGTGAAGGCAATAGAGTGGTGGAGGAGGGTAGGGATGCGGGGCACAGGAGTGTTGTGACCACACACCCTCACCCGTAGAGCATGGCTTGGAGCCCAGACAAGACTATGCTGGGCCTGCCTGTCTCGCTATGGAGAGAGGGCCATTCTGTACAGGAGTCAGGAACAGCAGCGTGGGGATCAAAATGCCGCGGTGCCAACTCTCCACCCTGTGAAAAACAAACAAATTATCCTAGCTGGTAAATTCCTGTGACTACAATTTGCAGCGAGAAGTCTCAAGGTGGAGAAAGTATTAATGTGTAAGCGTGATAAAGATAATACTCATGGCAAATAATGAAGAAAAGTGGGGAAAGCATCAAGAAAATCAAAAAAAGAACAAAAGAGTGTAACTTTAAAACCTTTAAAAGAAAACTTCCCTGTTTCCTTCTCAAGCATCACGTCTTCATCTTCATTCCTACCAACATATGAGTTTTTTTTTTTACCAAAGAGCAGAGTGCACTGAAGCTTGTACAAGCATGCTTTCTTTTGATGCCTTGCTCAATAAAACTCTGGCTCCTCTTTTATCCATTTCTGCCAGTTGTATTAGCAGTTTGTACGGCCGGTGGCCCCCTGTTTCTGCAGCCCTCTCCCACCATTTAAAAGCGGTGACACACGGCTTGGCGGGCAGCGCTACGGGGCAGAGAAACCCCCTAATTAATGGAGGCAATCTTGCAGCTTTCAACCAGCCTTACATTTCTTTTAATGAAAGGATTAACGCAGTGCATTAAGATGTATTTAACCTCCAGCACTAGCTCTGTTTCAATAAGTATTAAACAGGCCATTAAAAGAAGCGGGGGGCTCAGTTAAAGCAGACAAAGGCTAGTGTGCTGAATGTGGTGTAAGGGGTGGATTTGGGGAACAAGGACGGAGTACGCTGTTCACGTTTAGCATCTGCCTAAACAGCTCATGTTGAGCTGAAAGAAAAATGGGAGCTGGCTTGACACGGCCTGCAGATTTATAGCCACAGATTGCTGAAGGCCCACCAGAAGCGACATAGTGGTTGAGAGAAATGTAAATACAAAATTAAAATGTTAATGCAAATTAAAGTCCCTTTTGAGGCTTTTTTCCCCCTGTTAAAGCCATTATTTGCTTCCTCTGTGCAGCTTGCGTGGAGAGGTGACATTGTTTTAAAAGATGTATGTAGCCTACTCACTTTGCAAACCAGAGCCAGAAATCTCAGAAATCTATTTTCTAAGTTGTTGATTTTACAAAACAATCAGCCGCCACCATGTAAGCCTGTGCCAGAGCCCCTGCTGAACAATGTTGGTATTGTTCACTTGGAAAAGAAAACTGGCGTGGGCTGCTGCATTTATCAGTTTTCCCTTTCTCTTTTCGCCCACTACTTGTTTGTCATGGCATGGCGAAGGCCCATTTTGGGCCCAGCAGGTTGTCCTGTGCGCATGGCATCACCTAAAATTAGTTCAAGTCAGCGGTGGCCGTTTTGCAGTTTTTCCACTGCGGATGTTTGCGGATCCAAAAAAACAGCCATGTCTCACTTGCTTTTCGTGTTTGTGGCAAGCCTTCTTTCCTGTTTTTTTTTTTCTTAGAGGGAATACATTGGAGGAAAGTAGTGACAAGTCTGACAAACTATTACAGTACTTATAAAATGCACTTAAATCAAGAACGACAGGAAGTCACTCACGGTATATTTTATATATATGAACCGAAGAAAATGCAAATTGAGAAATCGAGTCAGAACCAAACTGTTACAGTCCACAACATAACAGACGTGACAGCCTTGTCATGTACTTAAGTGTTAATTAGTTTTCAGATGCGCTGCTCCCTCCCCATCTATGTTCATCATGAGTGTATTGAGAATGACAGGGCTCAGTAGTTAAATAGATTCCCTATCGCATGTCATTAGCCCCCTCCTACTGCAGGATGTAGTCGAACAGCTTTTATCGGGTTGTCTTCCATTGAGATGATTAGCCTGAAACTATATTTCAAAAGTGTTTGTCAGGGTACCTAGCATGCTGCAGCAAATGTGAGTAACAGATGGATTTGCTCATGGAAGAACAGGATGATCATAGTGTGCCTTAAACGAGCTTAGGCCGTGGCATGAATGCTCGGTCCATATTACATTTATGGTTGCCCGAAGGCACGCGTTATGGTGCCTCATCTGGAGCTAGAGGAAATGAGACTGACAAGTAGCAGCGAGAGTGAATTACAAGTGTTATGGATGAGCAGACATTGATCGGATAACCTCCAGTTGTGTTAAATGCCTTGTTTGATAGCTTTTTCATGCTGGTGGGTCATTAGAAATCAGATGAAGAACTTGTTAGCACTGAACAAAATGAATCTATCTATCTATCTATCTATCTATCTATCTATCTATCTATCTATCTATCTATCTATCTATCTATCATTAAACTATGTTTTTTATTAGTGAGAGAAACTGGAGTTTGAAGAGAAAAGCCACTAGGACAGTCTTGCAGTGAGGGAACAGCAATCACTGATCTTCACAAGTCACTTTCTTCTAAGCAGATGAAATATATAAGAAATCTATGATGGTGCCCCAAAAGAGCAACCTTTACCATAGCCTTAGGCAGTGATGGATTTGTACCCACAGTGACAGAAATAACAACCAAGTGACTTGATGATAACTTATGAACAAATTCATTAAGCAAGATTTGTAAAGTGATAAAGGAAATAAGGTTATTTTAAAAAATACTTAAATTTAAAACTTGAACTTCCTGCTAGATCGTGCTATGTTTATTATATTAGACAGCAGTGGTGGATGAGGACTTTGATTAGTTTTCAGGGGAGGATGTGCTTTAGTGTAATGAGAGTATAAACGTAAGTTTTCATTAAGAAAAACATGCTTAAGAGACTGCAGTGTTTGAGTAAAACAGAAAGCATCTTGTGATAAATCCCGTTAGGTTATTTTCACTAACCCTTTTCACATGCTCAGTGCACCTCTGAACTTTTCTATGTGAGAGAACACGAATATCTGAATTTGTCGGGTCAGGTATTAAACGGACCTTATCCTGCCAGCTCATGAGTGCAGTGTCTGCAATTGGGATCATACTCGAAGCAGGTAATTGTCCAGCGTTTACAGTACATATGGCATGATGACAATGTTACATATTTGATTCCAAATAGAAAATGTAACCTTTTTTCATTATGAATTCAGCTTTCCTATCTAAGATGGTGCTTCTTAAACTTGTTTTCTGGATTATCCCACTTCAAATGCTAAAAAAGAATTGCACCGACAATTTATTTTCAACCATGACCACAAACAAAAATTAAAATTTAATTTCGGTGAAACAAAACAAATCTTTTCCCTGAAAAAAAACCCCCATATCATATATATCAGTATATCATATAAATGTCTTTTCACCACCTCTTGCTGTATACCTAATTAGTGGTATAGATGCCCAATGACTCAAGATAATATTCAAACATACAGGAGGACTGCATATATACATTTCAGGATCCATGAAAGAACTCTGTTTTAAAGGGGTTTTCAGAGGCAGTTCAGAATGAGTATATTCAGGCTTTAATGGAGTTGGCTGGGAAAGTGCCAAGACTGGCAAATACCACTCCTGCTGTGTTCTTTGCACCCCGGTCGCAGCTCTCAGAGGTATTCCCAGCCTGTTGAGCTTGTGAGGGAAAGAGAGAGGACCAAACGAGAGGAAAAGGAGGAGAGAGAGAACATATGATATGGGAGAGAGAGTGGGCAAGAGAGAGAAAGGGGAGAAATGGAAGTGTTAAACAAAGAGATGCGTGATGAGGTAAGACACACCTTGTATGCCGCTTACTACAGCCCGAGCCCTTAGGTCTGAGTTTTAGCTCCCTCCTCCCTCTCTGCTGTTTCTCTCCTTCCCTGAGAACTGTCATTAAGTCATATGATAGTGTAAAGTGTAAAAGTGACCCACTTAGCAGAGTGCCAACCATATGTGTGTGTGAGTGTGTGTTAAAGGCCTCTTCTTCTGCTTAAAAAAAGGGAAAGGACCGAAAAGAGAGAGAAAAAAAGATTTTCTCATCCTTGTATGCATGTGTAAAATTCTTAATATTTCCATCAATTTACCAACAATGCGCCTGTACTGTTAAGCAAACAATTAATCCATTACTATAATAACATTTTTTGTAGCCTAATACTATTAAGTATTGTAAATTAATGAGTAACACAAATTTTACTAACCAAGCAATTATTACTCACATTAGAGAAGTTCTTTGATTATTTGTATGATGGGTGGATAAACAAAAACAATCAAATGTGCCAGTTTCCTGCATGCATGCTACAGTCATCTGGCTTTAGTTTGTGTAGTGAAAGGAGAAAAGCATTTTAGATATGAACATTACTTTCATGGTTTTCGCATGAAAGGTCAAGAATATGGCACCCGAGTGCAATCTCCACCCAGGCCAGAAAAAACTATCCACTGTTGCTAACACACTTTTGGAAAAGTTGCGTACTGAAAGAAAGTAGTAAGTAAGCCTGGTCCCAGGAAGATTTTGAAGCAGTCAGGTAGCAAAAGCAGTGATAAGAAGTAAGGCCTATACCCACTGTCAGGCCATCGTGTGGAAAAACACACTAACAATGTAACGTGGAAGCCTTGCCTGCACTGATCTAAGATGTTCTCCACCTCCATGCCAGATACACGAATGGATGAATGAATGCTGTAACATGAAGTGTAACAAATTACCTCGGGGAAGATATAAGTAAAATAATGTAGTGCTTTTTTTTTTAAGGAAAAATAAGGCATCGTGTAATTGCTTTTTGAATAGTGACTCAAACACTTTTTAGACATCGTTCCTACAAATAATAAAGTCAAACTAGCCTCAGAAGTTACAAGTGTAGTAATTCAAGATTCAAAGCGTTTATTGTCATGTGTACAAAGAAAAGTATTTCTCTCATGATCCCTTGCTGGCTTGCTGCTGGCTTAGCACCAACAAAAATTGCCACTTATGATTTTTGGCATGCAAAGCCTCAAGCCGCCAGCAGAAAGTGAACCTCACCCTTGCTGGTGATAGGTGATAATTTTTCTCGTGCATCCTATTTATAGCATATTTATAGCACAAGCACACACATATATTCTAGCTGTCAGCTTTGTGATGCGTGTCAATAGGCTGCTACTGATTGACTCGTTACTGACCATCCAGAAGGTAAAGATTTAATCAACACTGTGACTTACTGGGGGAATAAGGGAGAGAGAGATGCAGACAAACATATAGATGTGTGTGTGTGTGTGTGTGTGTGTGTGTGTGTGTGTGTGTGTGTGTGTGTACTGCAGTGTGCTTGGTTGAACAGAGAATCAAGCGAATAAAAGGAGTGAAGTAGGGATTTATGTTCTCCTCTATAAAGTTCTATGAACTCTGACAAATCTGCCCGGCTTCCCATTGTGTCACTGTGCTGAACTGTAACAAAGTTGAAATGGCCGAAGCCAAGACTGGAGGCCTCAGCTGTGGCTGAGCTGAGCCAAAGCATGGTGAAGGCCTTTGCTGGGGTGACAAGAGCAGGGTGCAGGGAGCCAGTGCATGTTAGCTAGCTAGAGCGTTTGGTAAAAGTGCAGACAGCTTGGGAGGTGCTAATGAATGCCGGGCATTGCTAACTGTACTGTACCCAGGCTCCGGGCGCAGCCTGGCAGCCTCCTGTCCCTCCTGCCCGTGCAAAATGTGAAAGATCAACCGGTTGGAGGGAGCAGACGGAAGCAAGCACACACACATACGCACACTCCCAAATGCACACATACTTGTTCGACTGCACACACGCGTGTGCATGTGTGCACGCATCTCTTTGCGTACACATAGACAAATGCACCCACACTCTGACACAAACACACTTGGGCCTGGCTCACTGTGGTATCACATCATGAGGGCTCCAGCCAGGCCAAGCCATGAGGCCTCAGCTGAGATGATTCAGGACTCCCCGCTGAGTCCTCACTCAATCAGCCAGGTGGAGCTCCACAGCAGAATGGCAGCACAACTCCAACACTCCATGCCGTAGTCGCTAAGTGTGGAAATAAGAACAAGAATAAGAAATACTTTATTTATCACAAAAGTTGGGAAATTACTGAGTTTTAGCAGCCAAAACATAAAAAAGCAAAGCTCATGGAAATAAACAAAATATCATGAAACGAAATAGCTCAAAATACACAAAAGAAGGAGGTTGACTAAATAGAAAATACAAAAAGGGTTAATAAAGGCATATAAATAAGTAAAAAATAAAAATAAAGAAATGCCTATGAAAGTAGATGTGGGGGATATTTTATAATAAACGTATGATATTTCATATCAGGCAGTGCTGGAGTTTGTACTCAGTAATTCATTTCTATAAATTTTAACTCTTGCTTTCATACTGAAAGAACCAAGAACCGACCTCAAACCTGCTCATTTATTTTTGCTATTTATAGAAGGAAAATTAAACTAATAGATGACTTTCAGTAAGTAAACAATTATTTCAAAGGCAACACATTAAGGTGTACTCATATTAACTACACTCATATTACCCCAGAAGCATCCAAGTGTACAAATATTTAAAATTAAAGTCTAAAGACTACACTTGATCCATTACTTGACACATACTGTAAACTTGTGTGATAGTGAATAGGTCATACAGCTGATTCTCCTTATTCTGCTGTTGTAAGTGTAACTATCAAAGGAAAACAATCCTCACTTAAAAGACAGGCAGCTAGTGTTGCTCTCCTCTCAGCAAGCTGCGTTAGATTCGACTCAGCTTTGAAGGGGATTACTGCAGAAGCTTTGAACTCTTATCACAAATACATCGTTCTAGAGAGATCAGCAGCTCAAATATGTAAGAACATGGTGATTTTTTTCCATTTTGACAAGCCGACAGGAAGGCTCTGCTCTATTCTACACATTGGCTCTGTGAATAATGGCCAGCTGTATAAGATGAATCATGTTTACCATTTTTTTTTACTAATGAATATTCATAATGTAATGTTTTGCATATAGCTTTTCTAAATAGAAATGGATGGCGGAGGGCTTCAAAATCACAGTTATGATCTATATCCTACCATCTGTAGTGTTCTTTCATATTATTACAAATTACTGGACATTTTTTTTTTTAAACAAACTTTTTATTCAGTGTGAAAAGAAGCGCACGTATAATTTAGTCCAGAGGAAGCACTGAATATGCATGTGGACCACTTTCCGGCAGGTCATCGGATTTGTTATAGTTTAAATGATGTTATTGAATTATCAAGTTTTAATAACTCTCACTTGACTTTCAGGTACAAATTGTAATGCCTCTGATTTTCTTCCTTGACTTTCTTCACAGTAACAAGCATTCTTGAGTAAGTTGGGTCTCATTAAAAGCTCTTTGCGAGTTGTCTGGAGATGTATCTATTCATTAGCTTCAAAAGGGTGTCATGTGTATGAATTATGCTAACAGGATCTAATTAGCAGATGCAAATGAGGTTAGTCAAAATTGTACTGAAAAGACAGAAGAAAAGCTCCATGGGATAGTTGGAGCTCGACAGCTCACCAACCGCCCCCACGCTGGGCACCAAATGTGATGGTTCGCCCCTGCTGCTGAACTATACAGGAGACAGGACTGAACCATAAACACAGACACGGGGAGGACGGCTGTTCAGAGGTGTTGTCATCGAAATCAAAAATTTTCTTTCATTTTAAAATGCTCATTTTACTCATATTTAGTTCAGGATTCCCTAAATGACTCATTCACGCTAGCTTAAAGCGGCTAAATGTCCACTTACACTGCTTAGCGTAGAGCCAAAAGTTAGCCCCCAACTCGTCATGCCTCCCCTCCTCTTGAATGCACAGAGTAACGCACACATCCCCCCGTCCCCCCGTCCCACAAGAAACAAGTTACACAACCAGCTTATGGAACTCCAGAATCCGGCGTGAAGAGGACTCACTAATAGCAGCCGCCTACAAGCTCCTGCCATTCTGACATCAGTGGCCCCAGACTGTGGAGAAGCTGGCAGGACTTGGGGAGCATGCCTTCTGGCCTCGGCAGGGAGGAAGGCCAGCAGGCTGCAGCATCACACACACGTACGGCACACACACACATGCACTCAAAAACACACTCTTTTTCCTTCAGTAGGAGTTGCGATTAAGCTCGTTACGTTCAGGGTTAGAGCCTAGGAACAAGTGACACAGTGTTTTGAAGGAATCAGAGAGCTGCAAAGAGCAGATTGTGGAACATTGTTAACTGGCATGAGTTGCTTGATGCTTGTTTACCTATTGTGTTGAGCCCCCACTCATGTCAGCTCTGCCAAGACTGGTAAAATGTCACGAGTGCACAATGGCCTTAAGCCTTCTATGCCAGCTGTGAAAGTGTAGCTGCTATTGGTTTAACCTTGTAAGTTTGTGTGGGGATGTGTGGATGCGTAAAATGTTTTCTTTCAGTTATGATGTTGCATTGTTGACAGTTCGGTAGTTTTAGGTTTGCCTCTGTAAACCACTGCAGGGCATTTTAAATTAAACAATCAATTTGTGATTGAAGTGCAGACTTTAAGCTTTAAGAGGTTTAGCAAAGAAAACATTAGCATTAGAAGTTCACGAGTTGCAAACATTTCTGTACACAGTTCCCAGGTATAAAATTTCTTTATCTTGCTTTTTCATTTTGTTTTAGGAAATTATCTGGGTCTAGCCCAGGTTTTTAATCACATATACACAGTGGTGTAAAGAAGCAAAACTATAAATATCAGCTCATTATCCAACAAATAGTAGACCTAAATGTACCTTGCCTCATTAACGTTCAGGTTTAGTAGGTCCTACACCAGTTTCCAATAAAGATGCTTTCAATTGCTCCCATATAAAAGTTTATAAGAACTTTACAGTTCAGTTTTTCTTTTTTTTTTTCTTTTTTTTTTAGCTTTGTAAACTTGGTTAGATGTGTGATGGCCATGACATGTAAGCTCCAAGTTCAAAGATGTGTTTTGTGTGACCCATGAGCACAGGCCGCTAACTATCACAGTAGTAATGAGTACAATGATGACACTGCTGGTGTGATACTTCCACAAGAATGTTTCCAATCAACATACTCTCAGAGCTGATAGATAGTCCCAATATTAAATGAAAGGTCAAAGAAGTTACATGGAGACAAATAACCAAACATGAAATAAAATAAATAAATAAAACTTTCCCATTTGCACATTTGATGGACCTGATGATCAAATCAAAGAAAGCTCCTGGGTTTCATTGTAATCATTAAAACCCTCATTTTCCTGGTATCCGGTCGTTAAGTCTGACGTCACTAGCCGTGTCTGGGCCTAAACTCCGCTGCAGGTCCATATATCAAACGATCACTATGGCATTACTGAGAGTTGAAAAACTGTCTAAAGTCTTTCATCTTTAATAAAATGATCAGCGTTCTGCTCTACCAGGTGTAACAATTGAGTTTAACATCCAGGCATCCGTGAAAACGGAATTTATGACATTTAACGGAGTTAGAAGTTAGCAGGGAGTTAGCTCGCTAGCTTCTATCTAAATACAATATAGCATGTCCTGACTGCGGAGTTTTGGAAACAAATTAAAACGTACAGCTCTGTTATCACTTCCAACATAAATGAAGACAGAAAACTAAACAGCAGTGACGTTTGTAGGGTTACTGAAGTTTGGCTAGCTGGTATTTAATGATGTGTTACGTGACCGCTAGCGACACAGCTATATTAGCATAATATAAACAAGCTAACTTTTTTTCCACTCCATAAAAGTTAACGTGAGTGTTCTCTGTGGTCAGGAACAAATGTAATCGCATGGCAGGATGCTGTAAAAGGACCAAACTTCAGCCAGGAGAACAACTGAGATAATCCATCCACAATACGAGGTTAGTCATTCATATACTGCTGCATGGGCTGGGCTGTAGTTACATCCTAAGGTTTTAAAAACTGAGCTTAAATAAATGATTAGTGGTAATAAAAGCCGAAGGAGGTCAACAGTGATCACTGACTGTTTTAGGAGCTTTTTGAGATTAAATAGAAGAAAATACAAAACATTAAACATGTTAACAACACAAAAGCCATATTAAACGCAGACTACTTTAGGCCCGGAAGTAGGATTCGTCACGTCATCACTTAACGACCGGATTCTCACATCTTCTGTGCTACTTCTATCAGCAATCACATTATAAACACTACTAGCCCAGGTCTTTTTCTGTTTGAGATTTGAGTTTTACTTATGTTCACCTGGCACACTGTATTCCTGGCAGTCTTGTTTGGAAGAGTTGCGTTTTTGTTGCATCTGTTAAATATAGCGACTAATTTGTAGTTCTTCCCCTTCATGTTTCTGCTATTTACTATGGTCCCAGAGCCAACTCATGTGAAAAAAAAGATACATTGTTATGCTTTACATCCTTCTTGACACTGTTTAAATTACTGCATTCTGCTAGCTCTGAGCATTTTGACAGAAATGAGTGTGAAATCTTGTGAAATGCGCTTCACTAGTCTTTCTCACAGACTGATGAGACGTCAAATTCAGCCTCGAAGCATGCACCTGAAGCAGGGATCTTTTAGCAAGCCAGACAATGACGTAAATCCACTAGAGTTGCAAGAAATTTAGGTTTTCCTGCTGTAACTCACATAAACACTGCAACAAATGACAAAAAAGCAATGCAAACGATAAATCATTATTTCAATTTGATGTATTTGGCGTGCCTTAGTAGAAGAATCACAGGTTTCAGTCAGCTTTTCTTACAGTACTGATGATTCTGCCTACGCAATATAATTCTGTATAAAAAATTATGATTAAGAGTAGATCAGACTGCCTTAAATGCTTGTGTATCAAAGTTATGGCTTTGTTTTGCAGTACGGTGCAACAGTCAACTCATTACATGACCCACCACTGGAGCCAAACACAAAAGGGGAATTAAACATACTGTGCTGTGCAAAAGTCTTGAACCACCCCATATCTCTGGTGTAGCAATTTATTAAAACATGTGCAAATATACATATATAGTATCTAAGGCAAAAACAGAGCTTGTACAATTATAATGAGCTTGAAATTCAATATTTTGTGTGACGTTCAAGGACATTCAAAGCTCTTCTTTGGAGGATGGCTGCTTTTTGTTTCATTCCCTGTCAAGATGATGCTACTTTAATAATGTTGAGGTCGGGGCTCTGGGGAGACCGATCTATGACTAAGGCGTGGATATGGACAGTACTTTTATTTTTATTGCACAAAAGGATGAGATGGTAAAAAATGGTGCAAGCTGCGTTCAGAACAGAAACAGCTGTATTATGCTGCTAACACAACTGAAGCTCTTTGCAGGCATCTGCACAAACAGCATGCTAACGCTATGCTAGCCAAGATTCAAGAGTGATGTTAAAGCTGACTGAATGCCAACCGCAGCCCAGCAACCAGACCCTAAACTTCAACAGGTAACAAAAGCAGTGCTAAGCAGTCAGGCCGAAGCCTCCGTTTCTACCTGTTCATGTTTTTAAAGCAGAAGCACTGTGGGATTACTTTAAAGTCTCTTTATGTTAGTTTTCATCTTTTCTTTGTGCTGTTGGCTTTGTGTTTATACTTAAATACTAAGAGAAAGATCATATTTATGGGATACATATGATCATAGGATAGGGATATGTGTTTGTGTTTGTGCATGTGACTGTAGCTTATAGGTTTATATTCTCTCATTGTCGCATAAATTATGACACATTACGTCTTAGTATATTTCACAGAGAAATGTAAAAGCAATGCAAAGAGCAGTATAACGAAGTACTTTCTCCTGGGAGTAATTAAGTAAGGTACTGCATTACTTTTAAAAAAAAGTGTTCTGTGTAATACGTGACTTTTTTTGAGTAATGACCCCAATAATGATCACAGCAGAGAGGGGAAGTACCTCCATCTTGCACAAACATTTCAGCATTCAATTAATTGGCATGGATATAATCTCTTTGATATGTTGTTTCGAAGCGGAGCCAGTGAGAAACTAATGAGAATCGATAAGAATATCAATAAGGAATTGAACTGAAAAGTGATATTGATAATGGAATCTGAATGGCTAAATTCCTATCCTACCATCCCTAACGATGGGTCAAGATTTAATGCTACTTTTTTTGTGTTCATGTTTCCATCATTTTGACAATATCCCAACAGTACTGACGGAAATGTAGTCCCAAACCAAGACAGAGCCTCCACCGTGTTACAGTTGTAACTCTCTCCTGGGCTATTCAGTAGATATTGATGACAATGTGAACCAAATATTTCAAATTTTGATTAATCAGACCTGTTGCAATTGACTTTCAGTCCAGCTCTTGTGTTTTTGGCATGCATCTGCCTTCTTATACCCTGCCTTAAGAATGACTTCTTGGAAGCCAGCCTTTCACTAACCATTTCTGATGAGACTTTGGCAAACAGTTGACGGATCGACAGAAGAGTCAGGACGCCTACACTTATTCAGTTTCCTCATTTTTTAAGAACACACTGCACACCGTACTGAGATATGACAAGTTTTCAGCTATGGAAAATGAAAATGAAAGTGAAAACTATGTTATCTTTGGTTTTTTTCAGAGATTAAACGGTGTTTTTGCGACAGATTGCTAGTAATAAAGTGCCTAAATATATCATTTCAAAGTGGTTTTTTGCTAAATTGTTTTTTATATGTAGACATTGGTCCATTCCTTGAGTTAGCTGGAATTTTATGCTTGAAAGACTGGAAGATATATATATATATATATATATATATATATTAGCAATAAAGAAATGAGGGCTGGGTAATGACTTTTGTTTAGTACTTTAAAAAGAAAGCATGTTTTAAGTTTGTGGATGAGAAAAAAAGATTTTAGCGACTTTGCAGAGCTGTTTGCTTGTCTTTGGTAGTCAGTACTGAAAGTTGACCCCAGGCCTTGCTCAAAATGTTTGTATATATATTCATATACATTTTAATTTCAAAATGCATCTCCACCTCAGTTGGGTTGAATTAAATTTAGTGAAAGCCACTTGAGAAAGTGAAAGAAAAAAAAATTGCTTTACCATCGTACGAGCCCACCCACTCAAATCCTCCCCCTGCTCTGGGTGAGTCACTACCAACCACCGCTAACCACACAGGTGAAATAAACCATAGCTCCATCCCACCAACGCCTACGCTGCTCACTTCAAAAGAATAACTGAAAAGGTCAAAGTTGTCAGGCGTATGACACTGATTTGTCCTCTGTCACTTGCACCTCTTTTTTGTTAGGCATTTTATTAGGCTGAGATTCTTTTTTAGGGGGGGGTTGTTGAAGCATTAGTAAAAGGCTTGCAATACACTGCGACTAGTTGATCAGCCCCTTAACATTTCTGACAGCTCAACAGGCAAACAGCAAAACCCCCAAAAGCCTAACAAAAAACATAATTAATTGCAACTGCACAAAACACAAAAACAAGGAAAAAAGCAGCTCTCTTCTTTGTTCATTTTGACTGCAGCAGATCCCCTGTCTTCACACCTCCCACATTGGTTTAACGTGTTGCATTGTCCCCCACACAGCTATTCTCATACACACACACACACACACCAGAAACACACGTAGACCCACACTCACACATATATATATATGAAGACCACATCAGCCTGGGGCTCCCCTTTTGTCTGCCTCTGCGCTAAAGGTGTGATCGTTGGTTGCACTGCTGAGGAGGTGGGGGGACATTCTTTTACCAGGGGTGGAAGGTATTAGTCCAGTGTCCTCGTCTGGCATATCATTTCATTTTGAATCAAACATTAGCCCCGATTGGGGATCCCCTTTGTGCGCTCGTCACAGATGTCTAGGACAGTTAGTGGGTTTTGCCAACCAAAAATGTGCTTCCCTGGAGTGTTGTGTGTTTGTGTCTGCTTGATTACATTTGTGATCTCATTATCTGATAACTAAAAGACAAAGACAATGAAGTAGGTAAAAACATTTTAAGAAAAATTATTACTTACTGTGTAGTCATATTTGTTGCAGCTCACCACTTGGGGGAAATCTGATTATTCACTTTCTTGCTGAGATGTTGATGAAACCATTATAAGTGTAGTTAGAAACTGTGTCAAGTTAGCGAAGCTTTGCTCCGGCAGAAAGTAATAAAACCAGCTTTCAGCACTTCTAAAGCTAACTAATTAACATTTAGTAGACCCACTCTCCATTGTATATACAGCTGGGTAGGTTTCAGCAAGCAATCTGTCATGATCCCTGTGCCTCCCTGGCCAGCCCAGTGTGGCCACAAGTGTTTGTTGTTTTACTCTCTCTCTGCTCCCCTCGCCTTGCTCTCTCTCTCTCTCCTACCTGTCTGCCTGGGCGGAGCTCTGATTGGGCTCCCGCCCTTGGCCTACGCACCTGCAGCTGATTTGCAGCTCTTCTTAAGGCAGGGGCTCCGAGCGACTTGTCGCTGGAATATTGAGTAACTCTTGTTAGTATTGCCTGGCTTCATTGCGATTCTGTTGTTCCTGTGCTTTCCTCCGACTTACCCTCGTCTGTGTTAATAAGTTTACCTGGATCAGCCCTTTTGTGACCCCTGGACCCCGTGAGTGTGAGTGGGCTGCTTGTGTGGAGATTGTTTGGACAAGGAGCGGAGCAAGTGCGAAGAAGTGTGTTTCCCCAGCCTATTGATCCCCGGAACCCTGGTGTTTCCCCCCCTTCACGTGTACATATCGCACCAGTGTGATTAATAAAGTATTGTTGAACCGTGCTTTCTCAGTCTGCGCCTGAGTCCGTTCCACCACTGTGACACAATCTCAAGAAATGTCACATTTTTTTTATTTCTTAAAGCACAGTACTACTTTATCAAATGCTCAAAGACAGTGAAATTAAATGGGATTCGTTTCTGTCGACCACTGTCACCGTGTTTTCTGTTGCATGAACAACCCAGTATCACGGCAAAACGCCAGTCCACCGAGTCCATTTCACATCGGGTTGGCATGAAAGTAGGTGCATGCCTTCTCAGAGTAGGTACTAAATATTTGCAAACTAAGTCAGAAACACTGCTTCCTTTTCTTTCTTTCTTTTTAACTGTTGCAAGATAAGGGTTTCTCCATTCACTTTACTGCTAATTCATTGAACACTGATAAAAGAAAAAAGAGCTAAAAGTCTGCATTTACTTGGGGCTCCATTTGCTCAGCAGACACCAGATTTTTCAAACAAAGTCTGGACCATTAACACTGGGTTTGGGTCCAGCCTGTCTCGGCTGGTCTGTTCTATCAAGGTCTACAACAGTCAGATGAACCTCGAAACAAGCGCTCCCCGTCAGACAGAATGTTTGGTCCATGTGTCTAGACCTCCACCATATCTGACCCGCCAGCACAGAAGGACACGCAAACACTCGACAGACGATCATAAGGAACAAATACAGGCAGGCTCCTTCCCACCACCATGTGACTTGGATATTCATGCACACTGCTGTTCGTAATTTCTTATCATTGACACCCACCCCTCCACATCCACTTATACACTTGTCAAATATGACACCTCTACCCACAAGAAAGAGACCAGGTTCTGAGTCCTTTTCTAGAATACCTGTATTCACTGTCCCAGCTACGTTTTGGGAGTTTTATCCCCCAGAAACTACAGTACCTTTCTCAAATGTAAAAGACACCTACCCAGGTCTTTAGTTCAAGAACAGGACGGGCTTTTTTTGTTTTGTTTTGGGGTTTTTTGCTTTCGTACTTCATGTCACTCCCCTGTTTTCCAGTAAGAGAAGGAGACCAGACCATGGACCACTTCCATGCTATGTGGGAGTCCCTGCTGTTTCAGTGGCTGCCAGGCAGGCAGCCTTTTCCCTCTCTCTTTGGAGCGTTTGGCTCCATAACCACGGGAGCCCATCTGATGTGGTCCCCCCATCTGACTAGCAGCTCTCTTCCCTAGGCCCAGACGGCTGTAGGGACAGAGCAGACGAACAGGGCCGCAGATTGTTGTAGACCATTTACATGTAAATACAGAGACCGGGCCTGGGTCTGGGTTCAATATTGAAGGTGTCCGCTGCACTGAGGTCCCTCTGTGTGTGCATATATGAGCGTGTGCGCCTACACGCCGGCGAGTGTATATGATTGTGTGAGCATGCACGCTTGTGTGTTTTCATGTATGTGCATGGCATGATCCAGTACATCTAAATTATACAGCTGCCAAATTGCTGCAAATGTTTTAATACAAAACCATTCTGTGGTCCGTAATTACATCTAATGGCTGCTGGATGCTTTTCTCCAGAGCAGAGATAGGAGGCTTTTCGCTGAATAATTTGGCAATTTATCAGTTAGTTTTTGCAGACAGATCAATAAAAAGAAATCATCATACTGACTTACATTCATAAAAATATGCTTTAAAGAGGGATAGAATAATGTTTTTGGATTTGTTTTTGGTTTTTTATTGACACACAGGGGGATCTGAGGGGCTTCGAGCACTGTGAATGTAGCCCCTAACCCCAAGAGAAGATAGAAGATGCCAAGGCAACATGCCTGTTTCACTTGGGGGGTCAACTTTAAACCATTATTCATGTCTCCATAACCCCCCCCCCCCTCCCCCCTCCCCTCCCCACTAGCATATGCCTCCGGTTGGTAGACAGTAAGTCAGTTAGGGCTTTCCTCTGTGTCGCTCTAGAAGCTTTCATACCGGGAGAGAGAAGTGTTAAAACTCTTCTCACTTCTGACTCACTGATTTAACCACATTGAGGCAGGAACAGCAGCAGAATACTCCTGTGGTGTAAATCTGTTTGTGTTCCCTGTCCAAAAAAAAAAAAAAAATCAAGATGAGAGAAAAATACAGAGTCCTCCTGAAATGTAGTTTCTGAGTCAGGGTTAGCAATGTGATAAAAGCCCAGCTTGTTTGGCAGTAATAGTGCTATGGGAAAGGACAGAGAACCAAGGGGTGAGCAGGGTGGAGTGGCTTCGTCTTAGTGGCAGTTCGCTGGTTGGTTGATGAAGCTCAAGTGTGGGACAGTCTTCCCCTCCCTACCCCAGCGCACACCAGCCTCGGCCAGGAGAGCATGTCTGTCAGAGAGGGCGTGTTGTCTTGGAAGCTTAACGCAGAGTCGATACAACTCCACCACCCTCCCTTACACCTCACGTTCTAGGGAACGCATATATCCAGTCTACGCTGTCAGACTTTTAGCACCTGCTATTTGCTTTGGGTCCCTTATGTCAATTCCTCTAGTGTTTCAGGAGGATGGGCTCCGAGAAGTGGGTCAACAAAGGTTGATGCTAAAATGGGGCTGAGGGTGAGACTAGGGCCAGTGGACTGCCGTCCACTTTTGGTGTTGCTGGCTGCATGTTCTGCCCGTGATGACGCAGTGAGTGAAAGTGAAAAGGGTGGATGTGTCAAATTCACTTCAGTGATTCATAGTAAACTGAGTGTTGGTGGTAATTACTTTAGTGACATTAAAAAATACTCCAGACATGAAAGAAATATAAGCATATGTCCTAAAAAAAACAACAACTTTGAGTCTTTGTGCCAGTTGCTACAAATAAGATAGAGACGATTTATTGGAAAAGTCAGATATATTCACACCAATACTTTAAACTCACCCTGCCTCCATAATTGTACCTGCTGCATTCCCCACAGGCCCTGGGCGACACTTCCTATAATGCAGTAATCCAAAAATCATGTTATCATACCTTGGGGGATCATATGTAGCAGAGCAGCTTCAATCCTATTTCCCTGAATGTAACCAGTATACCTTATTTCTCTAAGATTTGTCTTAACACAGTGGATTATCATTGCCCCCTGAAAACCTGCACAACACAAAAGTATCGGGCCTACATCTCCCTAGATACATTTGTGCAGTAATCCACCGCTCCTTCAGCAGGACGGTCACACACAAAACAGGCACACGCATATATGCATGCATGCACGCGCTTACATCGGGACTGATCTGTCGAGATGACGCAAAGTGGCATCCGATGGTTCCATGCAGTCTATTTTAATGCATTTTGAGGAATGCAAACATGCTGTATACAAAGACGGGAGTCCCATGGGTCATCACTCTGACTGGTTACAGCTGGAGAAAATTTCCATTTCACAATCATTTGTTCTGCCGGAATGGCATCAAACATGAATATATTTTACATATTGACTCCGAGGTTCTTTTGTATGCATACAAAAATGCAAAGCTCTTGTTTCATACAAATGTTTCTCAAACTGAAGGGCTGTTTAAATGTTGAAGAAAAAGGGCCAAGGCAGCAAAATAAGGAAGAGACAAAGTAATTGATGAGCGCAATATGCGGCCAAATGGAAATGCATGAAGCTGTCACCTTTGCATCTTTGAAGATAGCAGCGTGTCTGTAACATAAGCTGTCCCTGCGTAAAGACTACTGCTTTGATTAAATGTTCGCAATCCCTGGACGCTGGAAAATATACTGGAGGACATCTTTGATAAACTTGTGAAATAAATTCTTTCCAATAAAAATGTTCTTGAGGATGATGATTTGCGGAGGAGCGCAGCACTGGCATGGTGCACATTGCAGTCGGTTCTTTTCCCAGCACCCCTCCCTCCAGGGGTCTCGGTAGCGAGGATCTCTAATGAGACTTGCGTTATTAATCCTTGCAATGGGGTACATGAATTCACTCCTGAGCAAAGGCTTCAGCAGCCACCTTAGCCCATAAAACCTGGAATGTATTCCTTTCATGTGCTGTGTTGATGATCTACTCTGACAACAATATGGTAGGACTTCCCTTCCCCTGTCGCGCGGGCCCTGGCCTGAGGCCAAAGAGGGTCATCTCAGACACACTTGGACTTTTATAGGTAGTCAAGAAACATGCTGACAGGTCACAAGTGGGAGCTCCTTTATGAGTAAGATCTACACATCCACCTCATTTGGCATTAGTTTATTTATAGGCGGCCTATAAATCAAGTTTATTTTGTTTTCTAGTTTTCAAATGGCAACCACGTCTTTGGGGTCATGTAGGAAAAACCGACATGCTTTAGGAAAACGGCCATTAAAACAATAAGATCGTGGCTGTTTTACCAGGATTTTCTCTCAACGGGCTTGTAATCATCTCTGAAATAAAGCTGTAAAGCGCAATGACTGGCTGTGAAGAAATTAATACAAAGGAGATTTCACGTATTTTAATGACAGACTATAAAGGATCGAGAGTCTGGGCTTGTGCAGGTGCCATGAAAACAGAATTTCATACTAAATCAGTTTTACCCTTAACAGTAATCAGTAAATTGCTGACTATAGAAATGCTATGGCAAGGCTTTAGCAATGAGGTGTTGACAGCTCAGCTATAAAATGCTGGACAATGTTTCAAATACAAATGCAGCTTCCTCTGAACCAGAACTCTCTAACTATTGCATTAACCTCCAGCAGCAGTGCATCAGGGCAGCAGGAAACACAGAGACCAAGGACATAGACTTAAAAGTGTTTCATTCTGGATAAATGATCCTCAAGCCGCATCCAACTGGCTTCAGTTCAGCTCTGTGGAAAAAACACATAACTGAACATTCACGACTGATTTCTGTTCACATGAAATTAACGACTTACAGTAAACACGTTTCTCAAAACCCCCAAATATTCACTGCCATCTTTTTTTTTTTTAAACAGGTTTCCCAGAGGTATTTTATTTGTTGCAGAGAGAATAAAAAGGAAGGTGAAAATCAGGAGTTACTTATGCTGATAAGTGAGATTCTCTGTTGGGAAACAGGTCAGAATAAATAATAAAAACGCTTTCAGCATCATTCATCAGTTGAGAAATGTTTGATCTCAGTTGTCAATTTTTTTTCTTGCTGTTTCTGTCTCAGTCCGGGAAAGGCTCTCAATCTTGATTGACAGATTGTGCGCTGTATGCATGTAGCTCTGGTCCCCTGATGGACCAGTAGCCAGCTTTACTGTCCCATTTATGACACGAGCCAATCTGCCTCCAGCCGAGATTCTCCCTCAGCTTTTCACAGATTTGTATCCCCATTTTCCCCAAATTCATCTCACCCCATACTCCCCCTCCAGCTTTCTTTAAGACTCACACATGCACAAACTGCCGGCACACGAGCAGAAACACACGCACACACTCACACACACAAACAGAGAGACAGATGCAAACACCGAGCTGATGTAAAGTGAGAAACAAGTGGAAAATCCGAGAGTTAGCGGCCTGCATACCAATCTGCGTTGTTTTACTTCAATATGAGGAGTCGTGTAGCCGTTGCCCAGTGTTTTGATCGGTCACTAGAGAGCGCTGTCCCCGTGACACTGCTCAGATCCCCCTTTATCATTAGGCCTGGATACAGTACGGCGTTTGTTGTGCGACACGTTTCTTTCATTATTTCTGGTTTCGGGAGATTTTCGTGTCTCACACTCATATGTTTCAGTGTGTGTGTGTGTGTGTGTGTGTGTGTGTGTGTGTGTGTGTGTGTGTGTGTGTGAGAGAGAGAGAGAGAGAGAGAGAGTGAGAGACTTTCACAATTTTAAGTCACTTTATATTTGAAAAAAAGTTTCGTTTTTCACTTGTTTATTATTATTTGTCACCAAACAAGTGCGGTTCTACTGTTTTCATTTTGTTGGTTCCGTCTCCTTATGTATTTTGCAAGCATGCATGCAGATTTTCTTTCTTCTTTTTTTGCAGTGTTTTGTGTTAGTCCTCCATTTGGGCATTCCCTGCTGGAGCTGGAGGTTATTGGAGTTAGGAGAGATTTATCACCATTTTAAACACTGTGCTGAACTCTAGCAACAGATGCAAGAAGTAAGAAAAAAAAGACGTTTTTGTTTTGGGGTTGCTTTAATAAATCCTGCACTCTGTCACTATGAATGTGTATTTAAATATTCTAAATCCACAGAACCTGATTGGAGCAATTTAATTTTTTTTTAATTGCAGATCAAATTAAGCAATGACTTATTTTTCCTTCCTGTTTTCTCATTTGCTATTTAGCAGACTGCTTTAATGCATGAAATAAAATGGGCCTCTTGTTGTTTGATGCATGCAATTATGCAACTAGTGAACTACAATTTTAAACCTGCTGTAGTTCATGAAAAAAAAACATGCACAGAAATAGTAAAGGTTTTAAATGATGCTTTTTAAAAATGTGTTTGCGTTTATTTATTTTAGATTTGTGAAGGTGTCTAAAGCTATAGCACCATAATATTATTTTTCGCATAATCTAATAAAAAGGAGGCGCTTATCTGCAGTAAATGCTCACTGATAATACTCGAAACGTTTAAAAAACGTTTTTTTCTCTCTTGTTTTTCACTTGGTTTTGACAGGTTTTTTTTAAACCAACTGAAGAGGCACCGGTTGAAGGGGCGCAGGAGTCCAATTATAGTTGATATGGTGCACATACGATTTCTTTTTTCTCATTAGGGTTGTTTTCACGGGCAGTTGATTTGTATTTACAGATAACTACAAATGACCGCAACGTGACTCTTTATATCTGAATGCGTATTTTGTCTCTGTGCTGATCGGTGATGGCTGATCAGAAGCGATTTTCCGCCAGTGACTGGAGATGCAAAACTTGTGAAATGCGACCAAACGCTGTCAGTTTCGTGTTTGTGCAGAAATTACGCTTCTCCTCTTTAGCGTTGTTAGTACAGCAAACAATATGTTTTTGTGCACTGATTTTTATGATTGTTTTTATAGTGAAACGGCACGAAATTGCGCGAAGACATTGTTCCGTATAAGTCATATCTACTGCCGCGAAGGGATAAAAGACAAATAAATAAATAAAATAAACTTTCTCTTCTTTCTCTCGTATTCTTCCTACCGCACACTTTCTAATTGAATTAGAGTTGTGCGGCTATTGGCTATGGAGAGGGCTGGTGCCCCCTCATGCTTTCTCAAGAGCTCCTCCCCTAACAGAGAGGTTCAGCTCTCTTATAAGTCGTCTTATAAGAGGCGCTGAACATCCCCTACCCAGGCAATAATCTCATCTGAAAATCTGTAGGTGCGGTGAGGGTTCAACCTCCCGTCATTCGTAAGGGAGGGAGGCTGCAGAGACAGAGACAACCAGGGCGACTGTGGCACCTCCTTGGCTGAGATTCACCCTGGACTCTTGAAATTCTTTATTTATTGCAAGATTTGAAAACAATGCAGTTAGAGAACATCCTTCCCAGCGCTAATATCAACTTACCCAAGACCTTTTACAATCTGTCCTCGTCGGACAGCGCTAACAACAGCCCCAGGCCATCGTCGCAGCTTGAATATCAAGACGTAGACCGGACGGAATCAGAGTCCAGCAACGCTCCTAAGAAGTATCTGAGCGGGGTGGGAAACGGGATGCTTGGCGAGGGAGAGGGGGACACTTTCACTAAAGCCGGGCCCGATGGGAGAAAAGGCTCCCCGGTGCTGGGTGAGGACGATTTGACGAACGGTCGCCGGTACAACATAGATGAACTTGGCTCTGACAGATACTTCATCTCGTCATCCCAGGCGAGTTCAGACATGGCAAGCCCCTGTTCACTCTTTCCTTACGCAGGACAGACCGGGTCAGTGTACACCGGGTCAAGCAGCTCCAGGTACCCGGCTTCACTACATTACGGATCCGTCCTGCCGCCGACAGGCTTCTCCTCTTCCTCCGTGTGTACCGGTCGGAGCCAGTTTAGCAGCGGAGGGTATCAGTTCAGTCAGGGTCCGGGCTGTTTGTATCCCTCCTATCCCGGGACAGGGACGGGTATTGGCTCCATGTCTCTGCCGGGGTCTGCCGCCGGAGCCAGAGCGCAGGTCTATCTGTGCAACAGACCCCTGTGGTTGAAATTCCACCGGCACCAGACCGAGATGATCATCACCAAGCAGGGCAGGTAAGAACATTTGGTTAAAAAGTACGGATTTAACAATACAGAAAATTAAACATTAAAGTCATATTTACTTGCATCTGCTCCATAATGTATTTTATTATAATTTATTTTCTTTTAGTTACAAGAATGGCTGTTCATTTTTTGTAACATTTTATGCAGGCGCAAAATTTTAATTATTCTGCCACCCCCGACCCAACATGTCGGGGGTGGTGGGGTTTCAGTTTTAGTTTGGGGGGAGTTTTAATGCCCAATTACGCATCAGGACAATCATGACACTAACAAAAAAAATGTGTATATTTAAATCTGCAAAAAAACAACAGCAAGCACGATTAAATAATTCTGGCCAATTCAACCCGTGCAGACGTTTATCAATAAAGTTTTGCTTTGCAATTTTGTGTCTTTTGCACTGAAAGCTAACGAATTTTTCCTGTTGTTGTATTTGTTTTTTGCCCCCAGACGGATGTTTCCATTCCTCAGTTTCAACATCACTGGACTCAACCTCACAGCGCATTACAATGTCTTCGTGGAAATTGTTTTGGCTGACCCGAATCACTGGCGCTTTCAGGGCGGAAAGTGGGTCACTTGTGGAAAAGCAGACAATAATATGCAAGGTGAGTAATGCAATTAACACAGTTTTACGAGTATTAAAATTGTACTTTGTTTTAGTGAATATTTTCTTTAAAAAATTAAAAAAGAAATGACAAAGCGTTTTAGAAACGATGCAACAGATGCTATTTAGTCGCAAGTGTTTTTTTAAGGTTTTTTAAAAAACAAACAAACAAACAAACAAACAAACCCTTATGTTAAAAAAATATGTAAGTTTTTACTGACAAGAAAAAAAATCGATCGTTGTTGTGAAGCGTATTTTTTAAAGGGAATTTCCAGTGTTTTAACGCAGCAACATATCAACTTCGGTGGAGTTTTATTTAAATGGCCACGTCCTTGCCATGAGCCTGTAAGGCGTGAAATTACTCGATAAATGTGGCTTTTAAATAAGTGCTATATTTAACAGTTACAACTTTTAAATACATGAAAAAATAGCACCTTCATTTTAAAATGTAAAAGTTGAGTAGAGATGTGAGAAAATATAAAGGAAGCATTCATTTTTCAAGTGTCCATTTTGGTTCAAATAAATGGGGAAGGATTCATAAAATCATCCTCATCATCAGAACTACTGTCAGTTTTTGTAGGTTATTTAATATTTTTAAATTACAGTTACAGGCACGTTTTCATTTTAGTCATATTTTATGGATTTATTTGATTTTACTGTAACACAGGCCTAATACGATCAGAAGAATTATTGCTTCTGAAAAAAGAAACAAATACTAAAAAGCTGCATGTGCTTTTTAATATTATTTGCAGTTTGCACAGACCCGTGTTTATATTCTTTCAGTTAGTCGTGTTACTAAAAGTCTATTGATTTTTACATTTTTTAAATTTTAGGTAACAAGGTGTATGTTCATCCTGAATCCCCAAATACTGGTGCTCACTGGATGAGGCAAGAAATCTCTTTTAGCAAGTTGAAGCTGACCAACAATAAAGGAGCCAACAACAACAACACACAGGTTAGATATAGTTTTTAAATATGGCTGAATTTCTCTTTTTCTTCTTTTTTTTTTTGTGAAATAGTGTTTCAAATACTCTTGCTTTATTTATTTATATATTTTTATCATCAGCTGCAAATGCTTGGATACATTTCCAGAATATTTCCAGTCTTTGACTAATATTTGTGAACAGTGCCCCTCTCCACTGAATCATAAAGACTTGCAGCTGCAGTCGTACGTATCAGCATGCATAGCGTTGCACTTATCAACCACTTCTCATTTTCAGATGATAGTCTTGCAGTCACTTCATAAATATCAGCCGCGGTTGCACATTGTGGAGGTGACAGAAGATGGAGTGGAGGACATGAGCAATGAGGCCAGAACTCAGACCTTCACCTTCCCAGAAAACCAGTTTATAGCTGTCACAGCTTATCAGAACACAGATGTAAGCACACGATTAGTCTCTTTATTTTTTCCCCTTTTTGATACAACAAATTAAAATTATTTGATTCTAAATTTTGTTTGAAAAAAACGCAATCTTTAATATTGTTTTTCAGTCTTTAATGTAATAGTTTACCCAAAGATGCATATTATTAATACAAGCTTTCGTCTTTATTTCAGATTACTCAGCTAAAGATAGATCACAACCCATTTGCAAAAGGCTTCCGGGACAACTATGACTCGTACGTGTTTTGCATTCAAAGCAATGTGGTTTTTGGTTTTCTTTGTGTGGTGCCCTTATTTGTTTGTTCAAAACCAGTAGTAGCCTATTGCAATTCATTTTTGTATTTGTTTTCTTTCTTTGCTAAACAGGATGTACACAGCTCCAGAGAGTGACAGGCTGACTCCATCTCCTACAGACTCGCCGCGCTCTACCCAGATTGTGCCCGGAGCCCGCTATGCCATGCAGCCTTTCTTTCAGGACCAGTTTGTCAACAACCTGCCTCAGAACCGATTCTACCCTGGCGAACGCGCCGTTCCCCAAACCAACAGCCTTCTCTCCCCGCAGAGTGAGGATGCCAGTGCAGCTGCTTCTGCCCAGCGCTGGTTTGTTCCCCCAGTTCAGCAGCCGGGCTCCAACAAGTTGGATCTGTCATACGAGAATGACTATTCCACAAGTAGCCTGCTGTCCTACGGCATTAAGCCCCTGTCCCTGCAGACATCCCATGCTCTCAGCTACTACCCAGACTCGGCCTTCGCTTCCATGGCTGCAGGCTGGGGAACCAGAAGCTCTTACCAGCGCAAAATGACCACAGGCCTTCCTTGGTCCCCTCGTCCAAGCCCCCCAGCCTTCCCGGAGGACCAGCTGGGGGCAACTAAGGAAAAGCTGTCTGAGGAGAACGCGCCACCCACCTCAACCTGGATTGAAACGTCCCACTCACTGAAATCAGTGGACTCTGCTGATTCTGGTGTGTACTCCATGGTGTGCAAGAGGCGCAGGATGTCCCCAGGGGGCTCAAGCACAGAGAACTCCCCAACCATCAAGTGTGAGGACTTGACCACGGAGGAGTACAACAAGGACAACCCAAAAGGCATGGGTTATTATGCATTCTACACAAGCCCCTAAGACTCTATTTATTTAAACTAAATATAAATCTTTCGTTTTTATTGAGTGATCTCCATTCCTTGTTAATGTCTTTTTTCTCTTTTCTCTAAAGGTGCCAAAGCTTAGTGTTCCCCCCAAGCAAGCTGCACAAGGTTTTTTTCCCAGGCCAGCCCCTCCCACATACCTGAGCAGAAACATGCATAGTGATTGTTGTTTTTTAAAAATAAAAGCATGTACCAATTAATTCCTTTATTTTTGCAACTTTTTTTGACAGATGTGATTTTTTCCCCCTCCCGTCCCCCATGCATATTTAAGTCATTTTTGTTGTACAGTATTTGTGCACTTTAGAATGTGATGTATCTTGTACAAATTGTCTTCATGGAGGTGTTATTAAATGGATAATAAAACAGCTTTTCATGAAGCACTGTTCAAATGTCTGAGTATGTTTTATTTATACGAAGAGCGATCAGTAACAGCTCTCGGATGTTCACCAGCCGCAAATACAAATCTATGCGTGCATTTTAAGACGAAACAGCTCCCACGTTTGATAAAAACACTGCATTTAAGACATTTTAGTACAATTGAAGAGCAAGTTTCTCATTTTTTACAATCTACTGCCTTTTATGGCTGAAAATTCTGGCCTTCAAAATAAAGCACGCCTAATGATCGTTGACTTTGCAACAAAATAAAGTGTGTAAAATCCACAAGGAATCTAAACATGCTGGTTCTCTCAAACTCAGCAAAAATCAGTGAAAGACAATTCTGCCTTATCTTGTGTTGGTATAGATGGAGGTCAGAAGTTTTAACCAAGCGAATAAGGCACACAATGAACACCATTCCCAGCTGTACTTTGTATGTTTCAACTGATTAAAATTTGACTCATCTCACTAATAAACTATATTTAGTCTTGTTTATTTAGAAAAAATATGGATTTTAATTATTCTTTTTTATTTCACATGCAGACAACTGTGACCATAAATAGGAACAATCAGAGGAAACAACACTAAATATTAATGACATCGGATGGTATATAGATTAGAGGTTGTTTTAAGGCAACAATAATGTATTTTTTTGCACTTCACCCATGGAAATGTAAAGCTGAAATTCTCAGAATCCACGGCGCGTATGCATAAAAGCGCTGAGCCATCCTTTTCATGCCACAAATAAGTGTTACAAGGTAACACAGCGGCTCACAATTCAAGTGAGCAACGTGCAATTTAAGTATAAGTTTTACATGACATGATTCACAACATAGACTCAATTAGGTGAAAAGCACACAAAGCGGGGAGGGAGTACTACCATTTCCACTGTTGTTGCCATGGCGTTTTCACACATTTTATCATTTACCTAAGAATGCAACTGCATCTGAGGCATGTGTATACTTAGAAAACACGAAGAAGAAAAAAACTAAATGGAAAACAGTCCATAAACCATCCATCTAAGGGCAGCGTTCAGCTTAACACCTCTATTTATACTGCGCATCTATGGCCTCTCCAAAAGTGGATTGGTGAAACTAAAATCCGCAAAAAGAGAAGTCATAATATTCACACCGAGACTTCTTGGCTCATGTTCTCAGTGCCTGTTTTTTCTTCGGTGAAAATACTTCATATCCATCCCCATAAGGACCCCAATTTGAATTGATTTACATACTTGAATTCTAATTAATTCTGTTGTCAGACTCCTTGACAAAGTGAGGAGTCTGACTAACTCCAATTAACACCTCCTAACAAGGTAGAGTGCTTGATTGCCCCGGCCTCTCAGGAAAGCTGTAAGAAAAAGGCTCTTCGGGGGGGAGGGGTTTGGGCCTAGAGAATAAAAATGTTTGCACTTGTGCGTGTCAGCAAATTGTATTTCAGTGCATCTGATGATGTTTTTCTTCTCCTTTTCATGTTGTCTTGACCTCTGTTCATCAGTTGTCGCGATGTGGAGAATAGCTGTCAAGATTAGAGCCGTATGACCACAGTTTCCACACTCTCTAGAAAGGATAGTTGCCGAGATGTGAGAGTAACCGATACACTGACAACAGAAGAGGAAGGCAGTACATTTGTAACTCATTGGAAACAGCAGTTACTTCAGCCATCGCATTCCCCTCTTATAGAAGCCACAGAGTAACTTCTTATGTCAGCAAAGTTTAGCGTATTCTCTTAAATTTGCAAGGCCTGACATAATGCTGCTTTCATAGTAAAAAAAAAAAAAGAAAGAATTTGACTCGAACTAAAAATAATACGATGGCTCGAAACATTGCGCGCATATTTTAGGTGCCAAAAGGGAAGTCGAGACAATGCAAGACTCCTTTTGTGTTGCCGAAGATTGCTTTTCATGACACTGGCTGTGCACTTGGAGTGATGTTACAGAATAAACTTGGGAGTGATCAGACACATTTCTGATGGTGATTGATGCCTTTCTAAGACTTTTGCACTACACCACACCCATTTTAGCTATTGTCGTGACCATCACACCATCTCCAAGGTGAGTGCCTCATTTGTCAAGATATGTCGCCCTGTTCAGCAGTTACTGCCCAATCTCTGCCATCATCACTCAGAAATAAAACCTCCTGTCCATGAAGTGATATAAACAGTAGCGGAATGATACACAGACACTTTGACCGAGTCTAAACTACACGTATAATCTTAAGCCGAAGCTTTGTAAAGATCCTCTCACAGTTTGTTTCACAAGTTAATAGGAGGGGATTCTTGTGAGCTCCCTGCAACTCTAAAGAACAACAAGTCGATAGATTGTGTCTTTCTCAACCATTCAAGCAAGAAGTACAGTAATCAATAGACACCTCTGCAGCATGCTTGCAGAAATTCAACTCGTGTTAACTTAGAGATATGCGCATTGGGATAAGGCCTGAACAATTGACTGCTCTGCTCTACAGCTGTTAACACTGCTAGCTACATTCTCAGTAATTGACTGTGTTTTGTTGAAGTGTCAGTAATACAGGCCTAGGAGGACCAGAGTCTTGCAGTGAATGTGTAAAACTTGTGTGTTTGTGTCTGTTTGTGTGTGTGTAGGTGAACAGTCGCATGTCTGTGCCCTTCCCTCAGGCTGTCCTTTGGTGACCATGTTGAGAGTCCATGTAAGAAAGGCCAAGGAGGCTATGGAGATATTGTACCCAAGGAGGGCTGACATCTAAACACAGATGAAGGCCTGAGGCTGTTTCCTCACCTTCAGTCACACTCTATTACTGCTCTCACTGACTAAATGCAGCCACGGGCAGACGCGTGTCTGGGTCAAGGTTTTATATCCGCCCCTTTTAAAAAGTAACAGTCATGGCTGAGACAGAAGCAATTTTGATTCCTCTTCACACTATATTTCCTCTTTTGATGTGTTGATAAATGTCACCTCTGTTAAATGATTATCAAGCCACTTAGAATTACTGCAGAATTATTCCTCGGGGACTCTTTGAGTCTCATATGGCCACTCTGTTGTTTGTGATGCTTTCACTCATGATCTAGTTAATCACTCTTATTTTACTAAAGGTTTTGGTTTAAATATCTTGAGGTTAATGTCATTTGTCTAAGGGAGTCACATCTACTTCTTGTAATTGTTTCTGAAATGATGCAACACAGTTTTCTTTCTGATTACTCCACGAGCACAAAGGCAAGGAAACAAACTGTACTAGATTATACTGTGACACCTTTATACACCAATGTCTGTCCTGTAATTTGTTTTATGTATAACAACCATATGCATTGTTAAGTGGAGTGCATTGACAGTATTTGAGTGTTCTTTTGTCTTTCCCAGGGTGTTTTATGTACACAACATGAGGCTTTATTTAGTTCATTGCTTTCTTTTGGACTGGTTCACCAACAGTGGATGTGGGGTTGGAGGGTAGGTTGACTACAGTATGAATGTAATGCTCACAGGTCTGCTTGAGTGAGACCCTGGTGTGAGATGAGTCTCAAGTTAGCAGGGCCACAACTGTTTGGAGAAGACCGTTGAGTGTTGGCAGAGAGCATGGAGGTGAAAAGAACCGGAGGCGTAGAAGGGCCTCCTGTTGGTACCCATAGACTGCATATGCAGCACACAAGCACGGCCTTGACTCATTGGTGCATGGATAATGCTGGAAAGAGTATCCCGCAGCTAAGCTGCACTTAACAGCACATTGATTTCAAACCCCTGTGTTCCCTCTGGAGGGCAGTGGAACGCACCTCGACGGGCCAGACCCCCACCCTTTTCCCTCTTCCCACCTTCTCCTTCTGATCACCAACACCATTTACCCTCTCCACAACCTACCCCTCCCACTATCTGCCCATCCCTGTGTCGATTTGGGTACACCATGCTGGTCACTGGCCTCTACTCCTCCTTCCCCCAAATGTCCCACAGGAGTTGAACAGGATTTAGGGGCACTAACGGGCACATAGATGCAGCTGGGTGGAAAAGATCTGTGGTCAAAATCAATGCATTGGCACTTTGATGGAGCGCTCAGGCAGATTTGGGAATTTCACATTCTCTTCCTTTTTTCTCCTGGAACCCTCAGAAGGCCTCACCACTGGAGAAAAACAACATCCACCAACCCTTCTGGGGGAAAGGGACTCTTCATTTCTACAGCTTCTGAGACAAAACATGACACAATCAATATTCATTTGGTGGGTTTTACTTAACATTTTACACTCTCCAATGTGTCACCTTTTGGAGCTCAGCGCAATTGAAAACTATCTTTGTGACCTCTGTAAGGATTCAACAAGTTAGATATTTTTTAAAGATTTATTTATGATTTTTTTTTGCAAATATGGCATCAAGTCTCCAGTTTTTTTAAGCACTACAAGTTTTTAGCAATGTTTTCTCCCTTTCTTCTTTCCCGAAGCTGCGAAAGGAGAAAACTTTCTTTCCCATCATCACCACACCTTGCAATCTGCATCTTTTTCTGCGAGTCCCAGCACAGGTGGATGCCACTGTGGTGATTCTTCCACTTGTCTAACTTCTGACTCATCTCCCAGCTGCATTATACTGATGCATGTTTAAGGAGCAGTACACAGCACACTTCTTTGTGCGCTAATGGGCTCTCAGCATCTTTAAGACTCAGGCTACAATTAAGAGGTGATAGTTTGATCTCCCACCTCGCAGTTCTATTTCTGAGCTGCCGCGTGATTATGCCGGAGGTTGATGGGTGGGTGAGGATTGGGCTCTATTTAAAGGAAAACGCCCCTGAACACTTCTGAACGAGCAGACTTCTTTGGCTGTTTGCACCTGTCTGGTTTATCTTCGAAGTGCATTTTGTGCCACACCTACACTGTAAAACCTGACAAGTTAAGTTAACTCAAATGATTTGGGGAAACCGATTGCACCAATTGATTCAAGTTTTATAACTTAAACAGTTTGGGGTTATTTAAGTACTTTATTAGAGTCCCAAGAACCCAAAGCAAATATGATAATGTAACTCAAATGCATTATGTTTATTTACTCATTGTATTTAGTATGTTTCAACTTAAACCATTAAATTTCTTGTACTAAGATGCTGTATTTATTCAAACTTATTTAAAGTGTTACATGCTCATATTCAAATTAAGTTAAATTAACTTAAATAGTTGTATTTAAACAACTTAATCCAATTGGGGAAACCGATTGCACCAAATGGTTCAAGTACTATTAACGCAAAACCAAGCTATTATTCTTTCCATTCAGTTTTTATTAACTTTAACTGCAGAGAAAATACAGAATGAATACAACCATACTTTCAGTCATAACCTATGACTGCTAAAGCCATTATCAAATAACAAATAATTAGGCATTTTAAAACTTGCACTTTTAGGGAATTTTGAATGTTTTTTGTAGCATTTTGAAAATCGATTAAATGTACAAAACACAAATTTAGTCATGTAGACCTGATACATAGGTGTACATCATAAAAAAACAATAGTCTAGAGGCAATTAGAGCCATAACAATCACAATTTTAAGTAACATTTAGTATAATAATGAAATCACATGCACTACAGCAATGCAACTATAGAAAACAGCTGAACTAAGGATGTCACTAACAAAAAGTATTCTCAAAGGTATTTGTGGCTTCGCAACAGTTTTGCCCAGACCTCGAGTGAACTGGCACTCATCACACAATTAAAAAATAAAGCATGAAAGTATACTGTACATATTGACTAATTATCAGTTATCTCGCAAAAGATTTCCATGTAACTAAAATATGTTTTTAGAAATAAGCTTAAGATTACACACTATGTGAAGATTTTTTTCAATCACAAACAAAACGTCAAATATGGATTTTCTCCTTATTCTTAGCTTTCTCCACATTGCCTTTTAGAAAGCTAATTACCCAGAACAAATAAAACTATTGAAGCCATTCACAGATAACTGAAAAAGCACGAATATAGTGACCAGTGAAAAACAAACATCATCTGCACAAGCTCATTTTTTAGTGTCTGCAATTTTGGTTTTAGTTGCTTTCTCTCATCGTCTAGCTTCAGCAACACTACTTGAATGAACTCAAAAAAGCCAGTATACTTCATAGGATAGCTCAGATGCAGAGCATAGATTAGCCCAAACAAAGACACCAGGGCATCAGTCCATGAGTGATGAGTCATAACAAACTGATCTTCAAGTTCTATGAACACTTGGTGTGGTGAGAAAGGAACTCCTCCAGGCACCTCCTCTTCATCGACATCAGCAACCAGAGCAATTCTATGGCTTCATAGAACTCAATTTCACCCTAAGATATAATACAGAGTGCACAATTATTCATCTGTAATATCTCTGTTAAAAGCATAAATACAAATGTTCAGGCACCTTTCTTCAGTTTTTCAAATTCTATATATCATAACATGTTTTAAGTTGACAGTGAAGGTTCATTTTTCATTCATCCAGGTAGTCAAATCAAGGATGAAAGAAGTTTATAAGTCATTCAACTTCACGTCTTCAACTTTCAACCCAAGTCCAGATGACTTATAAACTCCTTTCAACCTTTTTTAAATTCAAATGTGCAAATTATTGTAATACCAAAGTACCTTGCATGTTTTGAAAATCTCTGAGGTACATTGGTAGGCCGGCCAGAACTGCTGTTCTAGTTGCATAGATGTCGTTTGTGTCCTTATATATGTATATATATATATATATATATGTATATATATATATATATATATATATATATATATATATATTAGGGCTGCCACGATTAGTCGACTAGTCACGATTACGTCGACTATCAAAATCGTCGACGACTGATTTAATAGTCGACGCGTCATTTGAAGCTTTGTAAGATCCCAAAAGCAGGAATAAGTAGCAGGATTTAAGAGTGTAATAACGGACTGAAACAGAAGATGGCAGTACTGCATGTACAAGGATGCCAGCTGCCGTTAAACCCCGAAGAAGAAGAAACTGTGTCCCAGAATTCATAGCGCGGCCCAGCGCAGTTGTCAACAATGGCAGCAGCTAGTTAGTTTTAATATTACTCTTATTATTCTTTCTGGGTCACAAAATAAACGTTTAACCTATTTTCAGGCGAGAATGTAGCTGTGTAAACCTCAAATATCTGCTCAGTTTATCAAGACACCACATATTTTCAAAAGCGCTCCGACGTTTTCGGAGGTGTCTGTTACCCACTAGCTCGATAGCTAGCCGGGGGCCATGAGAGCACCGGACTCCCGGCAGATCGTTTTCAAACCCACCGCCCTACTCAGGTTAAACATATACAAGTCACTTAGATAACTTAAAAATGTTATTGTTTGGCTTTTTTCAGTATTTTATTTGTTCCTGAGTAAATCGGCTGAGTTTATTAAACTCCACCGAAACAATCTGCACATTTAATTAGAATTCAATTAACTATCATCTTGTCTTTATTTTTAGTTAGCACAGACCTTAAACACTTAAAGCTGTAAGCTAATGATAGTTATATAAGAGCAGATGCTGCTGGTGCAATAAGCTGTACTTTTACGTTCAGTGGATGATGATCTGATTAGTCGACTAATCGCAAAAATAATCGGTGACTAGTCGACTATCAAAATAATCGTTTGTGGCAGCCCTAATATATATATATATATATATATATATATATATATATATATATATATATATATATATATATATATATATATATAAATAAATATATATATAAATAAATATAAATAAATATATATATATATATATAAATAAATAAACAAACACATAACAATGGCAACTGCCAAGCAAGCAGAATAATAATTAGTATCTTTTAAATACCTGTTTTCCATATGCCGACAAAAGCTGCTCCATCCTTTCACCGACCCGTCCAGTTTTCCTCTTTTTGTAAAGTCCAGTCAGCTGAGGAGCATAATCATCCAGCGCAGCATAAAACACATGTGGCAGATTCTGATTGGTGATCCGATGAAATTCAAAGTAGAGCTGAAGAGAATTCCAAAAATATTATAAGCAAAACACAGCATACTATATGAGCAGCAAATGTTATATACATAGTTGTACTTACCTGTGTCTCATGAAAGAGTGCTGGCCATGGTCCCTCGCTTGGCAAAATTTGAGGTTATTGGATGAGGGCGATTAACTTTGTCAGAATGTTGGTATGGAAAGTGCAGAATTGCTCTGTTTAAGTCTTCTAAGTTAAAATATCTCTTAGAAATCAAACCTTTAAACAATGTGCCAACTCCACTGAAATGACACCTTCAAACAGGTCGTGTAGGAAGTCAGGTGGGAAGCCTGTGACAGGATGAAAGAAAGAGAGATGGTCAGAAGGAACACAGGTGTTTTTAACACCATAGTTTTCCTTAATGTCATCATTCTGAAGCTCTTGCACAATAATTATCATGAGCATCTTTTGTTCTCATTACATAATTCCCTGTAACAGCATTTTCTGTTTGCATTTCTGTTTGGGTGGCATGACAAAACCTACAGAAATATGTAGACCTGAAACTCTCATTGAAACCAGCAAGTCCATGGGCAGAAGGTTGTCTGCCACAACAGAGTAGACAGTGCCTTTAAGACATTCACCAAGAGTCTCAATGTAGGCACCTACTTCTTCAAGAGTTTTCAGATCATTTAAGAGTGGTGACAGCATTTCCTTACACCCAAACTGGCGTACATCATTGGAATTGCACAGCAGAGCAAGCTGGGTGCAGTGTAGAGCAGAACAAGATTTAACTGGAAAGTTTTCCAGTGTCCAATAAACTGCAAAGACTTTATGTATTTTCTTTGAGGTACCAAGTGGGTTTGTGATCAAAATCATCCACATAAAGTATCATTGACAATTTCTGTCCCTCTTGTGACAGTAGAACATTTTCCTGGTAGTAGGATCCATCACAAAATGACATGAAATGTCCAGGAATCTGTGTGGGTGCTTGTTTAATTTCTTCAAGCACATCATTTTTTTTCAACAACAATTGCAAAGATGTGAGAATAGGCACATACATATAAGTGTTCTTTGACGATTCAATTAAATACTCCACAGGTTTGACATATGGAAAATTTTCTTCATAATATGATTTCCTCCTCTTTGCTGTAGATAGTGGTCCTTCAGATGTGACACATTTATGTAAAACATTACTATCAGAAACTGCCTGACAAATCTCATCCACCAGTTTGTCCGTATATGTACAGTTGTGCTTTTTCAGTATATCTACAACTGATTTTCTAACCAAAGGTTGTGATAACAAAAACAACTGATCAATATGCTCAATAATCTCCTGTGTTGCTCTCTGGGACACATGGAGAAGGGTCTGCATTTTCAAGAAAAATCCAGCCAGATTGTATTGCAACTGCTCTTCTAAACCCTCAATTCCACTGATTTCACTGGTGGATGCCAC
This sequence comes from Aulonocara sp. 'chitande type north' Nkhata Bay, assembly GCF_057382095.1. Classification (NCBI taxonomy): domain Eukaryota; kingdom Metazoa; phylum Chordata; class Actinopteri; order Cichliformes; family Cichlidae; genus Aulonocara; species Aulonocara sp. 'chitande type north' Nkhata Bay. The sequence goes on from NC_141364.1 coordinate 13,912,256, forward strand.
TTGATTGTCATCTGATGACTCTATTGAATCAAGCTGCATGTCATCTTTTTGTTCTACATTTATAACACTTTGCACAATGCCTTCATCGTAACTTGTTGAATTTTGGTGGTCTCTGCATTTGTGGGCATTGAAGGTTGAGTAGACATTGGTTTTAAAATTGCAGTTCTTGAAAGGACGTGGAACAGTTTCTTTTCGTTTTAAATGCCCCCTCAGATGGATAAACATTTGGCTTTCAATAAATGGCTTTTTAAAATTACACATAGAGCAACAAAATCCATAATTATTCAAATCTGGATAAGAACCGTCTTTTCTTTGCGTGGGAGTGTGCATTGTTGACATGTGTATCTTTAATGAATTAAATGTATTAAATGTACACATGCATGTGTTGTAGAGACAGGGTAAGGGTGAAATTGTGGAGTACTGACCATGGTTGAGCCGATAATGCTTCAACAACATGACTTTTATGGCAGTAGAAAAACTAGACAAACTACACAACTTGCAATTCCACATTTTGATACCAAATCGTTTTAAAATCACCTTTACTGGTTGTCTTTAGTGCAGTGCTGGATGATCTCTCGGCATGCTACTGCTCCTTCAATCGTCAGACTGTAATAACACAAAAGCCATGAGGACAGAAAGCTAGCAGAACAGTTTTTACTTTTACTTCACTTAAAAACAGTCAATCTGAATAACACAAGCTTGGAAAACAGTAAGATTTATTCTTGCACTACAGTTCATTTTCAATTCAGGTTGGTCAACTACTCTATACGTTATAAAATAATAAAGCAATTTTACACAAGTGAAGTACACAATAGGCTAACCCTTGGAAAGTACAGAGTCAGAAACGTTTAGGTTTGGTGCAGTGCAGCTTTGAAAAGGTAAATTATTTCGCGACTAAAATGCCACTAACCATCATATTCAAAATTTGTGAAGGCGAACTTGTCCGTTAAACTCTTAAAATTAACACTAAATAAATTTTCTACTATTTTCACTGTGCAAAAGTAGGCTACATTTGAACTTGATAAAGGTCAGAGTCAGAAAAGCGTAAACACTGATTTTACCAAAGGTTTTGTGGCATGCAGTTTGCAAAAATCAGACTACTTACCAACTATTGATTGAAACAAGCCACCAACCGTTAATTTTTTAAATTGTGAAGGCAGACTCCATACAGCGCTAGGCGGGAATTGTGTGCTGGCAAGCTAAGTTACGAGCTACTACAACAAAGTAGTCTGATAAATTACAACGAAGTACAACTAAAACAAAGCAGTCTGATAAATGTACGTTTTGTATGCTAGAAGTAAGCATTAACAAAAAAACATAAAAATAACTTTATCTTGTACTTTCCACTCTCTTGAGGAGGATCCTGTCTCATGGCCGACAAGTCCAGGCAAAACACTGGGGGCGGGGCTGTGGATGATGACTAATACAAATGAATTAGCACAACTTAAACAGTTTAAAGCAACAGTACTTAAAACGTTACAAAAACATAATGTGTACTTATTACAATAAAGTTATTATATCATATTATGTATACTTTTGGGTCTACCTAACACACTTCATGAAAGTTACTTTAACTATTTTTCAGAACTGAGTAAGAACAACTTACTTCTTTTAGTAAGATGCACTGTTGGGTTTTACAGTGTATGAAAGAGAACCAGGAGATTATGTAATAATGCACATGACTGAGGGTGTTCACTGGAATAACAATAAAAGTTTTGGTGGTTTAGTGGGGCTGAAGATGGGCTTCTAGGGCTGGATCATTTAGATAAACTGCAATAGTGAAAATTATTATGATAATTTGGGCACATCAGCTTTACATAGTAAATTTAAACTGTGGCTTTCTTTGTGGTTCACCATATACTATTTTCAGTCATTTGTCATGATCTAGAAATAAGTGAATATGTACCTTAAATCATAAAACAAGGGAGAGGAATAGCAGACAGAAGAGAAAGCAGTGTATCTATAGAGTGAATGAAATATCTTCATTTCTGGCTGTGTTGACTTGTATTAACAGAAAGAGTTGTTTAATACGACATTGCCATCTGCTGGTGAAGATGAATAATTACAGAAAAGTGAAACACTTGAGGAAAAGATGTGGGGATAAAAGCCTGAAGGATGCCAAATAACACAAGGCCAGGGCTGAAAATCAGCAGCAACAAGTCTTACGGTGTTATGAATCTAAGTTAGAAATTTTTGGTTGAAACTATCATTAGCAGTGTTGGTCAAGTTACTTGAAAAAAGTAATCAGTAACTAATTACTGATTACTTCCCCCAAAAAGTAATCCCGTTACTTTACTGATTACTTATTTTCAAAAGTAATTAATTACTTAGTTACTTAGTTACTTAGTTACTTTTTAAAAACACGATTTACAACCTGAATAGGTGATAAAGCGATAGATCTTTCAGCCCAATGCTACTTTTTCTGCATAATCCATCATACAAAATGTAATCAAATGGAAAAGTCCCTTTTTTAAAACTTGTTTTATTAGTTTTAATCTTTTAACTTTATGCATCAAGCAAAAATTTAATTATATGCAACACTCTCTGACTGGAAGAAATTTGTTTTAAACCTATTTAAACCTATTTTCTGCACATTCCAGCACATAAAAAAAATATATATATATATATTTGAGCGGGTTTACACTCAATCTTTCAAATAGATGCAAGTAAAACACAGCAGAAAATAAATAAAGTCAAAGACTCAGCGGTCCTTTTGCTCTATTTTCACCTGTAAAGCAGGAGTAGAGTAGGCGGAGGTTTTCCCTGGTGCAGGTGTGCCGCAGCGGTCAGTGGAAGAATCTGCGAGTTTCTCTGTGAGTTTCCCATTACATCGTAGCGCACTCGGTGCTTGCTCAGAGGTTTAGGGGTTTTTTTTCGTTGTAAAAAGAAGTTTTCTTCCCACACACAACGGACGTTAATGTTTTTGTCACTTTTTATGGAATCAAACTTAAAGTAAGGTCAGTACTTCCACACTTTAAACGTTACATGCTCATACTCTCTCCCACACTCCATATAGTATCCATTGTTGCACACAGCTGTTTTCACAAACGTTGCACTTGCTTACGTCACTGTCATGAGACATTCTCGCAAAAAAAAAAAATCACAGTTTTAGTAAGGCAGTAACGCAGCGTTCCTACGGGAAAGTAACGGTAATCTAATTACCGTTTTTGCAATAGTAATCCCTTACTTTACTCGTTACTTGAAAAAAGTAATCGGATTACAGTAACGCGTTACAAGTAACGCGTTACTGCCCATCTCTGCTTATAGGTGGTATAACTTCTACTTATAGGGCCGTTCAGTTTTTATCTCAACAGGAACATTGGTGTTGTTGGTCACTCAGCTCATGACCAACTGAGGTTTAGGTGATAAAACGTGAATGTTTCCACATTAGTTTAGGATGAAACTCTTGAGGAAAAGATGTGGGGAGAAAAGCCTGAAGGATGCCAAATAACACAAGGCCAGGGCTGAAAATCAGCAGCAACAAGTCTTATGGCGTGATGAATCTAAGTTAGAAATTTTTGGTTGAAACTATCATCAGTACAGAGGTACGACATTAAGTGTTTATAGCCATCTGTAAAACATGATGCAGCTGCATTTCAGCCACTGTTATCTTCAAAATTAAGGGAATTATGGAGACAAAAAGTAGCATTACAGCTTGAGCCAGCATGCAGGACCACCCAGAATATGTCTGAGAAGCAACAATCTATTTTTTCAGTATGACAATGATCCCAAACACACCACCAGTGCAGTAAAACTATACATGGATTAAAAACAAGAGAATGGAACACAGTGAGCGTCCCTAGAGCCTGAACCTCAAAATTATTGAAGCAGTGTGGGATCATCTTGACAGAGAACAGAACAAAAGGCAGCCAACATCCAAAGAAGAGCTTTTAAGCATCCTTCAAGAAGCCTGCAAAGCTTTTCCTGAAGACTTAAAGAAATGACAAGAAAACATGAGTAAGAGTTCAGGCTGTGGTAAAGAATGAAGGTGGTCATATCAGATATTGACTTTCAAGCTTGATAGAACTACAGAAACTCTGTTTTTGCTTTATATACTACTGTATTTCCATGTATATTTGCACGTTTCAATAAGTAACTGCACATATTTACCAGTTTCTTAGCAAAATAATGAGACATGAGGTGAGGCTCAAGACTTCTGCACAACAGTTCCCTTTTGTTCCTCTGTTTCCTTTTGTGTCGTTTGTCTGTTTTGCTACAGAAGTGAACATGAGAGTGCAATGAGCTGACAGTTGTGTTTGATAGCAGGCTACTGTTGTGCCTTTTGTTTAGGGGAAAATTCTGCTTTGAGGCTTGTGTGTCACTTGTTCATATCAATAATTAATCAACCCTTGCACACAAATAGCTCTGACACTCACACATTCTATATATATCACACATTTCTGTGTTTAACTTTTTTGGCAGGGATGATTTTCAGGAATCATTCTCGTCCAAGCTGTGCTGCTGAAGCTGAGGTGGCATGATCTTAAGATTAGTCTGGAGGGCAAAAAAAAAAGTCAGCATTTCAGACCTCCTCTTTCCTCCTTCATGCTGACATTCACACCTAGAGCCAAATTAAAATCACTAGTTTACTTTACATGCATGTCTTTGGACTATAGGAGGACATCGGTGTGACTGGAGACAATCCATGCAGGCACAGGGAGGAAAATACAAGCTCTGCAAAGAAAGGACTCTGCTAACTGGCAGACACAGCTCAGCTGAAGCTGCAAGGATGTGAACTACACCTGTGCATGAATCATTATAAAACATAAAGAAGGTTTAAATTAATACAGTGATCTAAGCGTATCTGTCTCTACCTGTACTGAACTTGCTAAAGATAAAAATTATTTAAAAAAAGACAGTCTCTCTGTAGATGTTTGGATGATTCAGCCAACCGGTTCTTACTAAATCACTGGTGCAGATATAACTACAGTTTCAAGAAACAGCAATGGGTTTTAAGTAATCGCATTACTTACATTTCAACCCCCTGACACTTTATCGCCACACTTCTATTCATCTGAAACCTGTAACTCCTTGATGCTGTTCTTCAATAGGAAAATTAATAACATTCACCAGCAACTCAGTTCGAATGCTGTTTCTACCCCCTCTTCAGAACCTCTTCTCCAATTTGAGCCCCTTTCCACCTTTCATGTTCCTGATATAGCTGATATTTCCATGTCCATATGTAAATCGAAGCCCGCTACATGTCATCTTGAACCTATGCCTACAGGACTGTTGAAATCTTGCCTGTCTTCCTTACTCCCACTCATCACCGGTATTGTTCCTTCTTTATTCAAGATTGCTTCAGTCACTCCTATACTGAAAAAACCTGCCTTAAATCCTAACAACCTTCATCTGTTTAACAATCAACCCTTTATTTCTAAAATACTTGAAAAGTCGCAGCTCAACTTCATTTACACCTGGTTCATAATAATATATACGAGAGATTTCAATCTTCCACTGATGTCACTGACAGCACAGAAACCACTTTATTTAAAGTCACTGATGATCTTCTACTCAGAACTGGCTCTTCTCAACATTCTTGTCCTTTTGGATCGGAGTTCAGCCTTTGACATTGTCTCTCACTCCATCAAATCATTTAAGGTTAAGAGCCTTGGTGTCATCCCTGAAGATTACTTCCTTTTCTTTCCATCCAGTTTGCGTCCAGTCTTGTTCATAGCCTCGTTACCTCCTGCATTGACTACTGTAATTCTCTTTTACATGGTCTTCCCCAAAAATCCCTCCATAAGCTTCAATTGGTTCAAAACTCAGTTGCTTGCATTATTACCAGAACCCCCTCCCACCTGTCATGGGTTGTACGGGCAGACCGTGTGGAGGGAGGAGGAGAACCAAAATGCAGACACTTGGAACAAAACTATAATTTAACAAAGGGTGAGCCGTTTATTTTTGGCTGGGAAAAGACAGAAACCAAAAGGTAGATGAACACTATTGGAAAACTAAATTCTAAACACAACGGACAAATAACAAAACCTTGAACATGATTTAAAAAAACGCAACACGAGGACAGAACTCTACAGACAACCTGACACAAAACAAAGGAAGACAGAGAACTTAAATACACAGAACGTTAATGAGGGAAGTGGAAACACATGGGGAACACAGCTGACACAAATGAACATGGCGCCACAGAGAAAGCAAAACACACTGAACACAGAAACACAAGACTGTCAAAATAAAATAGGAAACATAAAGAGAGGAAGACTATGACAACACAAGATTGACGATATGACATGGAAAACGGAGACATGAAACACATAACAGACTGGGGACACGGAATGATAGACAAGGAGAGGAACATGGAAACAGATAAGGGGAACAAGGGACAGACATAACTAAAAATCATACATGGGGGACAAGAGACTTACACAGGAATCAAAAGGATACATAAACAAGGGAGCATGGATGAAACTTTAAACAAAACCTAATTAAGACATTGTAATAATAACACTAGAACTTACCATTACTCTAATACATCACAAGAAATCAGACAGACAAAATAAACTCAAAATACTGGGTCACAGACCCAGTGTCTTGACACCACCAACACATCACCTCTGTCCTTCAGGAACTTCACTGGCTCCATGTGAAATTCCCTGGCTAGCCCGGAGAAGGCTGCATCCCTCGCTCAAAACACACAGTCAAATTTTATATGTAAGAGGATGGTACAGATTTAAACTTTTTCTTAGTCTTTACTACATGATTGTTACAGATTAATGGTTTTAGAAGCCTGAGCTTACGTTATTTAATCAGAAAAATATCGGCTTGTTCTTATCCCTTTATATTCTTTTACTTTTAGAATGACCAGAAACATACAGGTGATGATGAAACTGTTTGACTTTGTGTTTTCCCAAGCATGTTTAGTTTTATAAATCAGCGTGCACTTCAAACACTATTTCTTTGAATGTTTTTTTCTATTAGATAAGATAGTAGTAAGATAAGCCTGATTCATAATTAGGAAATTCACATTATTAAAGCGGCAAAGTGTATAGCATAACCTATAAAAATAACAATATATATAAAAAGGAAAAAACACTTTAAATTTGGAAGAAATATAATTTAAATATAATCATGTATATAATACAACAATACAACTGAATTTACTTTACATATTTTTTGTTTGTCCAACTTAGACCCAGTACAAAAGAAAATGTCAAATGTGAACTGGATCCATCTCACCTTTTAACCAATCAAATATGGGCTGCTTGACTTATACTGTGTCAGTTTCTCTCTCCTGTCTTTCAGTGCCCTTATTAAGTCTAATTCTGAGTATAATCATCCTCTACTCTCCAGCAGGGTTGACGAGGTAAAACATAAGAAAAGGTCCGTTTGGGACTTCACGCGTCAGAGGAGTAGACCCCACCCTTGTTGTTTCCTTTTGGATTTTAATTGGTCGAGAATGCCGGGCATTGAAAGTCAATTGGAAACACGTCGCTGTCGATCACTTCAGAGGCGTTTCTTACCCAGTTCGTAGGAAAACTGCAAAGGCTCCCACTTACCGCAACTATCAGCTGGCAGAAAACACTAACCAGGTGAAAATGGACTGTCCTTCGGAACAAATGAGGCCCCTGTTGAGAGCAGTGAGTACCCGCACAGCACGACCCAGACGTCCGTTGTAACTGTGCGGCTCTTTTGTACGTATTTGCCCCTCGTTTGCCAGGTAGCGCTACAAGTATCAGGGATGCGTGGGAGTCAGTGAGGCACCATCCGGCGAATGCTATTGTTAGCCGGCTTTCTATTTGTGTCACATGCCGAAGCTGCAGGTTCTCTTAGAAAGTTATTTACCATCCCGGTTGTTATTCGCATAGCTGGAATTGGTTTGCTTTGACTTAATTGGCCTGCTCGGTTAACTTATTACCGTTATTAAGAACAAATGATATAAAAAAATTGACTAAATCAGTTACTTTGTTGCCAAAGTGGCTTACTTTATGAAACAGAATATTTATATGGTTACAAGCATAAGGCTACTTTATCATGCTTGTAATTGATGACGGGTGACTGTACAGGCAGTTGTGCATTTTTCTTCTCACGTTCAACAAGTTAACCTGCCCGTTAAAATGAAGCTATGTGCCCCAGCTCCGCAAGCGAGGACATCTGCCGCTAGCACGTCTACAGAAATAAAACCTCGTTTGCATATCAAATGCCCCCAGAATAGAAAGCCGCTTTCTGCTGTGATGTTTCCGTGTCAGGAAATGCTGCTAAAGCTTACTGTAAAGGTGCAGCTCGACAGGAAAAAATAAACACGTAAGTGAAAGGAAAAAAATGCACAGCGTCAAAAGAGTCAGGACCACCTCTCGACTATTTGATGTTTAAACGCAGTTGTGGGCGAGAACAAGCTAAAGTCGCACATCTGTTGGTGTTAAAGATAGGAGGATGATAAGCGCATCAAACACACAGTGCTGCTTTCAAGACCCCCTCCCAAAAAGAGCTAAGTTTAAAATGCAGGCAGGGTGACTGACGTCATGGCTGGTGTAGGGTCCCACTTCTGTCTTTATGTGGCATGCATGTTTGTGCGCGTGAGAAAGTGTGCGTGCAAGTGAGGAAGCTCAACCACACTAGCCGTACAGTGAGAATGACTTTTCAGCTATATGCGCACTTCTTTCCTAGACACGGAGGTCAGAATGTGCTCTGACACTAGGCCCCTTTGTGTGCTTACATATTTACATGACCAATCTCAAGAACATACCATTGGTGAGCTTGGAGTCGGGCAGTGTGTTCGGTTCAGCTACCATCTGTATGATTAAATGCATGAATCTGTTTCAACAAGCTGCTCATGGTATTATCAGGCTTGCTGTTTGACCCCTGCTTTTGTTGGGAGGCTTATTGAAATGTGCTTAAGCAGTGATAATCTCATTTAACTGCGACTGAAGACTTAGCAATTGTTTAGTTTGGCCCTGGCTCTTGTTAATTTAAAACGACTTGCTGTTAGAGTCCCGCAAAGTATGCACACATTCTATGTTCTGGCACAGAGCGGTCATTATTCTCTTGAGTTTGTCATATACAGTAGACTTGGGAATAACAAGACACCCCACGATATGATGCTATCACAATGCTTCACTCAGGATACGATATTATTGCTAATTTTAAACATTTTGCAATATGAGGGTTATTGAAGTAATATATACTGCAATCAACTTTTTTTTTTTTAAACTGCAAATTATGTCTTCAAAGTTAGACTTTGTCAGTATGTTTTATCCAATTGGATGAGTTCGTCTCACTTCAGTTATTTATTTACTTTTACTGAAAAGAGAGATTGTCCTGCATGCAAACACTGTCACTAAAACCAGCCATAAATGTTGCCTTAGGACAGCCAGTCTGCTACCAGTCTGACATCGGTGTGATTGAATACGGTCAAGTTGGCAATTACATGCATTCTACTTCTGATAAAACAGCAAAAAGTGTGTAATACCATCAAACTTCAGTCAGCACAAGTTGAAATTGTTTCTTTGTAAGGAGTTTGCTGTCCTATTATTACTTGTGTGACTTAGCCATTAGCTTCCTCTGAATGAGGAGGTAGCTTTGTCGTGCTAAGTCTGTCCAGTGTTGGATGGTTTTTTTTGGTTGAACCAATTGAACTTACGTTTGCTAGGCTAACGTCTAAGGATCTTGGAAAGAAAAGCGTCTGGACTTCTCCAAGTTTCCTTAAAGACATTTCACCTCTCATCTGAGAAGCTTCTTCAGTTCTAAGAGCAATCAGGGGAGAGTTCCAGATTTTAAGGCCTATGGGAGTGTCCCATTGATCCTCTACCTAATCACATGAGCCAAGGTGTGAAAACAGGTGCGGGTCACAATCAGTCAAGGTTTCGGGTGAACCCATTGTAGCATTCCAGCCGGACTTTATTCAGACGATGCACTCAATGATCATTACGGATGGACCATGGTGGGGTATTCCAACCCATTTATTCACAAATTGCCATAGACACATCGTAAGAGCTGTAATCATAACATAAAAGAAATAAACATTCACTTGATATAACCACGTTTCTGTTATGCTAATCAATTCACAGAAAAGGCACAGGAGGTGCTAGCATCAGCCTGCTAGATCGCTCATAAACTTATTAACAATCAAGTAATACATTTACAAATTGTCCGAAATGTAAACAACAAGTACAACACACAAACATACCTGTTCGCCTTCCAGCTAGATGCTAATTTTAAGATGGATGGAAAACGATAACCTTCTCATTAATCCTTTCTGCGGCAAGCAGTTGCGGTACGATCTTCCTTCCCGGAAGTTGCCCGTTCCGAATTTCAAAATAAGAGTCTAATCTATATTATAAGGTATAATTCGTTCAGGGATTTAACTGTTTAAAAAATATCAAATAAACAAATAATCTGGGTCATTTACACTCCCACCAAATCATTAGTGTTCAAAAACATAACTCCATAAACATAGGAAGAAAGAACACAATGATTTCATAATACAAATAATGACCAAACAACAGAAGCATAGTATGCAAGGAATGGACTAGTCACCTTCCAACAATAAGACTAGTTTTTGAACTGGCCGTTCGAGCACTGACCGCTTAGTAAGACGTTCACCATTTTTGCCAAGTTTCCTGTCACCTAGACAGAGCTTCACTCTCCTAACCAGTCCATCTCTGTCCATTGTAGTCTCTACGACTCTTCCCAACCTCCATTCATTTCTGGGCAAGTCTTCATCCTTCATTATGACTATATCCCCAATCTGCAGGTTTCTCTTTGGGGTGTGCCAGCGTTGTCTAAAGGCAATGTTGGCTAAGTACTCTTTTTGCCAACGGCTCCAGAACTGCTCGGCCAAATATTGTACGTGGCGCCATCTCTTTCCTGCACTGTAGAGAGGCCGATTGACTTATCCTTGTTGATCCTTCGAAGAATGCGAGCCACTGCACAGATGGCGCGAGTCCAGGATGAGAACTTTGCCAGCCGATAAGTAAGAGAATCTTGTTCTACAGTTTCCGTGTTTAGAGTCCGTGTTTCCTTAACTTCTGGATCTCCGACTGACAGTTCCGGAGCCACCTCTTCTGAGAGGTCAACTCCCTTTTCCCATAGAAATGCAGGGCCGGTAAACCAGTCCGATGATATTAGCTCATGGACAAAACAACCTCTAGAAGCACGATCCGCAGGATTCTGGTCAGTAGGGACGTATCTCCATTGCCTTTGATTCGTGTAGAGATGTATCTTCTGGATACGGTTGGCTACGAATGTATGAAAACGTCGAGCCTCATTATTGATGTACCCTAGTACAACCTTGGAATCGGTCCAAAAATGCTCTTCAATGTCCGCATATCCAAGTTCTTCCTTCAAAACATTGCTGGTTTTCACAGAGATGACTGCAGCCGTCAACTCTAATCTTGGGATCGTGGTGACCTTTGTTGGGGCGACGCGAGATTTGGCCATGACTAAAGCACAGTGGATGTCTCCTTCTTCATTGCTAAGCCTTAGATATGAACACTGTCCATAGCCAGTAGTGCTTGCGTCGGAGAAGTGATGTAACTCACGTTTAATAACCCTTCCGAAATCTGCCGGGGCATAACTTCGGGGTATATTTATCCTCTCCAAGTTGTTGAGGTCGTTTTTCCATTTCTCCCACCGTGGACGAAGTTCGTTGGTTAGAGGGTCGTCCCAACCTGTTCCATGGCAGCACATCTGCTGCAGCACTTCCTTTCCAATGAGCAAAAAGGGGGCTATGAGACCCAAGGGATCGTACAGGGATGCAACAATGGACAATATGCCTCGACGTGTTGCAGGCTGTTCCTTAAGGTTGGTGCTGATCTTCAGGCAGTCTGATTCGACGTGCCATTGGATACCCAACGCTCTCTCTGAAGGTAAGTTATCAAAGGCAAGGTTGAGGTCTTTAATGTCTGATGCACGTTCAGTTGCTGGTATGCTTACCAGGACAGCTTTGTCATTGGACACAAACTTGTGGAGCCTAAGACCACCCAGGGCACAAAGTTTTCTGGCTTCTTCTGCTAACTTGATAGCCTTCTCTGAGCTGTCTGTACTTGTGACTCCATCATCGACATAGAAATTTCTCAGAATGAACTGAGAGCCTAATGGGTACCGGTCTTTATTTTCTGTAGCCAAATGCTTCAATCCGTAGTTTGCACAGCCAGGCGATGAGGCTGCGCCAAAGATATGCACCCTCATACGGTATTCTTGGGGCTGTGCACCGAGATCTCCTTTCTTCCACCAAAGGAAGCGCAGGTAATCCTGGTCTGACTTCTTCACATGAAATTGGTGAAACATTTTCTCTATGTCGCACATCAATGCAGTGGAGTGCAACCGGAAGCGAAGAAGTACACCGTTGAGATTGTTCATCAGGTCAGGACCAGTGAGCAGATGATCATTCAAACTGGTTCCCTGGTACTTGGCAGAGCAGTCGAACACCACGCGCAGTTTGCCTGGCTTCTTGTCGTGGAATACACCGTGATGAGGTATGTACCATTTTTCGCCCTCTTTCCCATCATCGTGGACTTCCTCTGCATCACCCCTTTCTATGACCTCCTCCATGAACTTGATATACTGTTCTTTGTACCCTTCATCCTTTAACAGCTTCCTCTTTAGATGGCTCAGACGTATGACTGCAAGCTGTTTGTTGTCAGGTAAGGTAGGTCTCTCCTTAAAGGGCAACGGCATCTCGTAGTGACCTAGACTGTTCTTTTCGATGTGGTTCTTGAGTTTGTCCAGGAACAGGATGTCCTCCTGAGACACTGGTTTGCCGTCTTCCTTAGCATCCTTAAAGTCAGACTCTAGAATGCGAATGGCATCTGCTGGAGTGACTGGTGGGAGCTCCCTGACTGCAACTCGGAAGCACTGTCCCGCCGTACTTGAGGTGTCGGGGCATGTCGACGTACCACCAACTATGCTCCATTCTAAGTCGGTACGAATTGCATAAGGCTCATCGTCTCCTCCCGTTATGACGTCTCTTGGTGCCATTGCTCGTGCGCAGTTATAGCCTATCAATAAACCAACCTCACAGTCCTGTAGAGGTGGAATCTCTTCTATGACCTTGGAGAGATGATTCCACCTTTTAGCTGTCTCGCATGTTGGGATATGGGCTCTGTTTACTGGTATGCAATCCTTGGTATAAGCAGGAGGAAGGTCGATGAGGAGGGAAGAGCGATAACCCCGAACACAAAGCCCTGAGACTCTTTGGCTCTTTATGATCACGTCGCGTCCAATCATCGTAGTTAACTTCAGCTTAACTGGACAGGAATCTGCCTTTAATACATCACTCAGTTCCTGGTCAACAAACGTCGTGTCGCTTTGCGTGTCCAGCAAGGCGTAAACCAGTTTCTCAGTTCCTGTATCCTTTTTTGACACCCACACAGGCACAATCATTGATGTGTTAGTTGGCTGTCCAGTAATCACTGACATTGAAGTTGCAGCAGCCTCCGTTTGGCCGGCATTGCTCAGGATAGTGGTTTCCTGTGGCAGAACTCTTTCCTTCTTTAAATAGTTGTCATCGTGTAAACAAGTGGGATGTTTACCCTTGCACGTGTTGCATGAGTGTCGATGTCGACAGTCTTTTGCACTATGTCCAGGTTTGGTGCAGCCATAGCAGAGCTTATGTTCTCTGACAAAATCTCGACGCTCCTCCAGAGTTTTAGCAATAAACTTGGGACATCCATGTAGTCTGTGTTGATTATTTTGACAGAAGGCACAAGGAGACCTTTCCTTTCCTTTAACTGGCTTGAGCCTCTCGGTGTCAGCCTCAGTCTGTGTGTTTAGAACGCTTGCCTTGTTCCTCTTAGGGTCTCTGCTGCCTTGTTTTGCAGTGCTCGACTCAGAGCTGCGGAGGGCATAAGCTGAGGTGATTGGATTACAAGCAATCTCTGCCTCTGTCGCCATAAATGCGGCGAAGTCCTTAAAACTGGGGAATTCCTTATTGCCCTTTAAGGCTTCAGTAACCTTCCTGTTCCAGTGAGATGCTATCCACTCTGGTAGTTTAAGGATTAGCTTCTTATTCTCTTCACAGTCGTTCAGTATTTCGAGGCTCTTCACATGTGTCATTGCATCTTGGCAAGCGTTTAAGAAATCTGAGAAGTCTCTTAATCCTTCTGCATCTCTTGGTTGGATCTTTGGCCAATCTGTGAGCTTATCTCTGAAGGCTTTCTGTATAATAAAGGTTTGGCCATATCTGTTATCCAGTTTGTTCCACGCATCCTTATAAGCGTCGCTGTCATTCCTATAGAAAGTTCCTTCTAATGTTTTACGAGGTGGGCCGCCTACATACTTCCTCAAGTAATAAAGTTTGTCTGCTGGGGAGATGGCCTTTTTGTCAATAAGTGACATGAATGAAGTTTTCCACTCAATGAACTGAATGGGGTTCCCACTAAATACAGACGGCTCTGGAACTGGAAGTCTATTTAGAGCCATACTGTCTTGTAGGGCTTGGGCAAGGGATGACACGTTTAGGTCGGGTGGCGATGCTGTGACGGTGGGAGTTGGAGGGTTGATAGCAGGGGGAACATGATGATTTCCCACTGAACTATTAGAGGAATGGGGACTGCCTTCCTGCGAGGCTACCTGGCTGTAGACTTGCAGTTTGGCCCGAGCAGCCCTCAGATTCCTTTCTGCTTGAAGGCGTTCAAGTCTGCGCTTTTCTACTTCCATTTTTCTGTGCTGTTCCTCTATCTTCTCCATTTGTCTCTCTTCTTCCAGCAACCCTTCAAATTCGACTTCCTTAGCAGCTAGCTCTGCTGCTGCATCCGCCTGTTTGAGTGTTAGAGTAGTGCCTTTGTGACTACGGATTGACTTTGTCACTCTAGATGCAGTGGATCCATAGATGGAGCGTGCGTAGCTGTTCTTAAGCAGCTCCCTGAGACGGCAATGTACTTGTTCTGCATCATAATCACCATCGAGATCTGACATTCTCTCGTAGGTAACTTTCATAATTTCGGCTGTAACTGCCTCACAACTGTCAACGTGACGTCTTAATTCTGGAGAAGGTGTAATGTGACTTCGTATTTCAAGGTAAGTGTTTAACACAGTTTCTTTCTCTTTCTCCAAAGAATCCATCAAAGATGCCAGCTCGCCTTTACTAATGTCTGACTTGAGCTGCTCTCTTGACTCTCGGGCTCGAATCTTCCATCTTTCGTACGTTGAGATGAACTTTCTTTCCCTTTTTCTTGCTTCCTCCTGTTGCATTTCGAGCGCCTTTGGAGTTGGGATTTTTGTTCGAGTGGAACGTCGGAGGCCTTCCTTAAGCTCACCTTGTAAGTTGTTCAACGTTTCTTCTCTGCGTTGAATTTCCTTCTCCAAAATTTCTATTTCCGTAGTTTCTGATGTGTCTTCAAGAGACGCCTTAAGCCCTTTGATTTTATTCTGCAGGTCGACTATCTGATGCTCTAGTTCTGTTTGTGAGGAGGGAGTCTCCATTTCCTTAATGTTTATGTTATTTACTTATCTAATTTGCAGGCTTTAGTTAATGAGCTGCTTGTGGTTACTATAACTTAAAGGCTGCATTAACAGAAGGGAGGAGAATCTTTGCACTTTAAACCAAGTTGAAATAGAAGCGGATAACCAACACAACATTGAGAAGAAATGTATAAAATCATAAATGCAACCTGCTAGCTGTTGCAAACTGATGTGGTAAAGTAAACCTCTTATGCTAAACACAGATCAATACACCATTACTATTGTACAGTTACAAATTGAACTAAATGCCCCTCTTTCACCCCCTTTTGGGTCAGTAGAAAGAATGATAAATATACAGTAGTGGTGGTAAATACCAATAAACAAAATTACTTCACTTGTTATTACTTCATGTCCGTTGTGTCTTAATGCAGCAGATGTCCACAGTAGTTGACGACCTTCTCTCTCCCTTTAACCACCACTGATGAGAATGAATGTCCTTTCCTTGTCGATTAGAATGAAATGTTCCATACCTTTTCTGACCGTCACATCAAACCATTAAGCCAGCTGCATGATGATTATAAAGTCTCTGTCTAGAAGACCCATAGAATGGCACTGAGTTGCTCCGTGAAATGTCTTGTCAATCCCAGACGAATAGCAACACAGCTCCGTGACTCGTCCTCGTGGTTCCGTGGTGCAGGATGGCAGCAGGATGATGCGGGGGATCAGCTCTTACTGTAGCATTCCAGCCGGACTTTATTCAGACGATGCACTCAATGATCATTACGGATGGACCATGGTGGGGTATTCCAACCCATTTATTCACAAATTGCCATAGACACATCGTAAGAGCTGTAATCATAACATAAAAGAAATAAACATTCACTTGATATAACCACGTTTCTGTTATGCTAATCAATTCACAGAAAAGGCACAGGAGGTGCTAGCATCAGCCTGCTAGATCGCTCATAAACTTATTAACAATCAAGTAATACATTTACAAATTGTCCGAAATGTAAACAACAAGTACAACACACAAACATACCTGTTCGCCTTCCAGCTAGATGCTAATTTTAAGATGGATGGAAAACGATAACCTTCTCATTAATCCTTTCTGCGGCAAGCAGTTGCGGTACGATCTTCCTTCCCGGAAGTTGCCCGTTCCGAATTTCAAAATAAGAGTCTAATCTATATTATAAGGTATAATTCGTTCAGGGATTTAACTGTTTAAAAAATATCAAATAAACAAATAATCTGGGTCATTTACACCCATTGTGAAACCTAGCCTCACCCTATCATGTGATTTACTAAGGTCAAAAGGCCCAGGATGTGAGTGGGCGTTAAGGCGTCTGGGAAGGGATCACAAAACTGGATTTTAGATGGCAGACAGTTGGTGTCGTAATATATTCTGCTGATAAGCTAGTTTCTTCTCAGGCAGTGTTTGTGGTATTTATAGGGAGGCCTTTGCATGGGTTTTACTTCATGTTTAATTGACCAGCCTCAGTGCTAGAGAATGTTTTTATTTTTATGGCAGAATAATTTTATGATTGGCTATATTTTGCATGTTTGATCTTTATCATGAGTATATAGCCTTGAGTCTATTTCACCTGTCATTGGGTGAAAGATGTGGTACACCCTGGACAGTAGAGCAGGGCGATGTGACCAAAAATATTTATCACGATATACATTTGAAAATTTGCGATAACGATATAACTGACGATATAATTGACACTAGACAAAATACTTTACAACTCCACAACTTTATTAGTGCAAAAAACACCATCAATGTATTTTCACTTAAACAAGCAGCTGTTTTTTCCATTAAAGTTATATAAAAATTTAACAGTGCAAATGCAAATTCCTCGCTGACAGTTTAACCAAAAGGCATTTCCAATGGAAATTGGCCGACATATCCTCAGCATAACCATGTATAATATCCACAAAACTTAAAAAGAGGTTATACACACACAATACAGTAATATTATGTTGAAGCACAGTACGTATCACTCCGTGAGGCTCCTGCCTACGGTAGCCGTAATGCTCCGACAATCCATCAAGCGGTGTGGGTTCGTAGCTTAGTAAAGTCGTACTAAAACATTTGACAGATTTTCGAGTGCCGTGTACGACATAAAATCGTTTCGAGGTCAGTAAACACAACCAGAATTCATACATAAGGCACACGGGATTATAAAGGGCACTGTCGATTTTCAGAAAAATCAAAGGATTGATTTTAACTCATTCACTGCCATTGATGTCTATAGCCGTCAATGGCAGTGAATGAGTCAATGGGTTTAACTCATTCACTGCCAATGGCTGGCAGTGAATGAGTTAAGTGTGCCGTATTAATTCATTAACATGGTAATAATGACGGCCCACTAGCATGCTCTACCAAAAATAGTGCTTTGTTGTGTATCTGACAGACGAAAGCTAAACCAGTTCCAAACCACTGAACTTGCAGCATTTTTACAAACCAATTCGGTTCATCTGTTTCATTCAATGATCCGCTTTCGCCCTTCTCATTCTTCGTCGCCACCATGCCTTTTTCCGCCATGTGCATATGAAAACAAAGGCACTGCGCATGCGCGTTTTACCCATATTCTATCGCAATATTTAATTTTCTTATCGTTGCCCAACATTATACCGGTATTACCATGAACGGTATGATATGGCCCAGCCCTAAAGGACAGGTTGCCAGTTAGTCTATCACAGGGAGGATATCTCAGGATAGATAATCATTCACACTCACATTCACACCTAGGGCTGCCATGATTAGTCGTCTAGACACGATTACGTCGACTATTAAAATCGTTGACGACTAATTTAATAGTCGACGCATCGTTTGAAGCTTTGTAAGATCCCAAAAGCTGCAGGAATAAGTAGTAGGATTTAAGAGTGTAATAATGGACTGAAACAGGAGATGGCAGCACTGCATGTACAAGGATGCCAGCTGCCGTTAAATCCCGAAGAAGAAGAAGCTGTGTCCCAGAATTCATAGCGCGGTGCAGCGTACTTGTCAACAATGGCGACAGCTAGTTAGTTTTAATATTACTCTTATTATTCTTTCTGGGTCACAAAATAAAGTTTAACCTATTTTCAGGCGAGAATGTAGCTGTGTAAACCTCAAATATCTGCTCAGTTTATCAAGACACCACATATTTTCAAAAGCGCTCCGACGTTTTTGGAGACGTCTGTTACTCACCAGCTTGATAGCTAGCCGGGGGCAAGGCTCACTAGAGCCCGAGAACACCAGACTCCCGGCTAATTGTTTTCAAACCCACCGCTGTCTTTCACTACTCAGGTTAAACATGTAATATAAGTCACTTAGATAACTTAAAAATGTTATTGTTTGGCTTTTTTTAGTATTTCATTTGTTCCTGAGTAAATCGGTTTGGCTGAGAAATAAAGTTATAGTTTTTACACAGCTGAATAAACGTCAAGCAGACAACTGATTTTCAGAAGTGTGAGATGTTCGAGAATATACTCCGGTGTCCTGTTATATTTTAGATAGCAAGGAGCAGAGTTTATTAAACTCCACCGAAACAATCTGCAAATGTCATTAAAATTTAATAAACTATCAACTTAATAATAATAATGGATTGGATTTATATAGCGCTTTTCAAGGCACTCAAAGTGCTTTACAATGCCACTATTCATTCACTCTCACATTCACACACTGGTGGAGGCAAGCTACGGTTGTAGCCACAGCTGCCCTGGGGCAGACTGACAGAAGCGAGGCTGCCATATTGCGCCAACGGCCCCTCTGGCCATCACCAGTAGGGTAAAGAGTCTTGCCTAAGGACACAACGACCAGGACAGAGAGCCCGGGGATCGAACCGGCACCTTCCGGTTACAGATACGCTTCCCAACCCCCTGAGCCATGGTCGCCCCAAACTTGTCTTTATTTTTAATTAGCACATACCTTAAACACTTCAAGCTGTAAGCTAATGATAGTTATATAAGGGCAGATGCGTGCTGGTGCAATAAGCTGTACGTTTTACGTCCAATGGATGCGTGATCTGATTAGTCGACTAATCTCAAAAATAATCGGTGATTAGTCGACTATCAAAATAATAGTTTGTGGCAGCCCTATTCACACCTATGGCCTATTTAGGGCTGCCAAATTAAAATAACTCATGCATGGTTTTGGACTGTGAGAAGAAGCCAGAATACCTGTAGAGAGCATGCAAACTCTACACAGGAACACAAACTCTACACAGCTGGTGGATTTAAACAGAGGATCTCTTGCTGTAAGTCCTTTGTATCATAGCAGAGCTATAAATACTATACCAATAGTTTAAATGTATGGCAGCACGGTGGCACGGTGGTTAGCACTGTTGCACAGACCACAACACCGCTGCACCGCAGAAGAACACAACCAGAAAAACCAAGAAGGTCCTGAGTTCAATTCCAACATCAGGCTGGGGTCTTTCTGTGTGGAGTTTGCATGTTCTCCCCGTGTTTGCGTGGGTTCCCTCCGGGTACTCCGGCTTCCTCCCACCGTCCAAAGACATGCACTTAGTGGGGATAGGTTAATTGGTTAACCCAAATTGTCACTAGGTGTGAATGTGCGAATGAAAGTGAGTGCGAATGGTTGTCTGTCCCTGTATGTTGGCCCTGCGACAGACTGGCGACCTGTCCAGGGTGTACCCCGCCTCTCGCCCTATGACAGCTGGGATAGGCTCCAGCGCCCCCCGCGACCCTGAAAAAGGATAAGCGGAAGCGAATGGATGGATGGATGGATAGTTTAAATGTCTTGAAGTGTATAAACATATTTATTGAGGAAAAAAAACAACAACACAAAAACATCAACCACAAATTGTCTACAAACTAAACTTAGACCATTGGGGTTTCCCTTTTTTGTATCTCGTCCATTTTGAATATTGGGCCTAATAAATCCAAATGTGCTATTATTACCACCCCGATTTCTGTTTTTGTTTATTGACTGCACTGATCAACTTCAAAACTACTGATAGATGAAGTTATTAATAATGATCACCTGTTAGATCTATTGTAATGCAGTGTTCTGCTTGGAAACCTTGGGTCGTGGCATTCATGTAGATTTTACTTGTACAGTCCACCTAAATAATGTTTCAGACCAAGCACCCTGTTTGCCATCCTGTTATAGTTAGAAGGATTTGAGAAAGAAAGGAAGGATAGAATGAAGAATGAAAGAAAAAAAGAATTGCCTGCTTGGGTCAGGATCACAAAGACTTGTTCCACTGGTCTTGAGTGGTAGACTGGTCTAAAATTGGCTCTTAGATCAGCTTGATCCAGCTAAGCTTCCTGATCCAGCACTACCCTGGGTTGAGTAAATGCTGTGTCTCAGAGGTTCTTTCTTTCTTAGAAGCAGAAATCATAGAAAAGCTTAAAGAAATTAGGTGATTCCATAACAAACCGACAGGAAAATGAATAATTTTAATGGATAGTAAACCTGAAGATTTCCAAGAAAAACAGTCCCAAATATTCCTTTGATTTAGTCAGTGTGGGGATTTGATTTTTTTTTATTTACTTTTCTCTTTTAGTAAGCAGTATGCTTAGACTTTGTAGTCTTGATTAGCATAGGAATTAATTGATGCCTTTTGCATTTATCTGTAGTAGAAAATCAAATTCTTTCACATTTTGTGTTTTTAAACTGACACAAAAAAACAGCATTTTAAGCACTGAAAACTGTATGTTACTGGGTAAATGAGGCTTGTAGTAAAAAGTGATTTTAGTCCCCAGTTCCAGGAGAAAAGCAGTATATAGGCACCACTCCATTTACTGTTGGCTGGCAATCTAATCTAGGGTGAACAGGAACACAAAAATGAAAGTTGGGCAGGCTGTCTTGAATGTCTCCTCGACATTTTTCTTGAACTTTCTAGCAAGGAAAGTAACTGTTTTATATGATAATTTTATGCATTTGAATAGAATTGAAAAAAACAAAACAAAAACATGTTCTCACACTTGAAAAGAGTAAGAAGCTATTTTTTCTTAATTCAGTGAGATAAGTGATTAATAGAGTGACCAGTCAGCTCCTAACAGTTGTAAAGCTGACATGGGCGTAGAAAGCAATGCCATGACAGGCAGAAATGTTCAACATTTAACATGTGACACAGAAATGACAAATACAGCTGGAGAATTTATTAGGTACACCTTTAATTCTTTGTGGCACAGATTCAATCAGATGCTGAAAACACAGATTCCTCAGAGAATTTCCATGATTTGAATCTCCTGTTACACCTCTTCTGTGCTCTCTTGGATTGAGATCTCATGACTGTGGAGGCCATTTGAGTACAGTGAACTCATTATGTTCAAGAAATAAGTTTAAGATCGTTTGATTTGTGACATGGTGAGTTATCCTCCTGGAAGCAGCAATCGGACGATGGGTACACTGTGGCAAAAAAGGAATGGACATAGTTAACTAAAATGCTCAGGTAGGCTGTTGTGTTTACTACTAACTGACCACCTTTTAAGGGGCTCAAAATGTGCCAAGAAAATATAACCAGGCCATTACACTAACAGCAGCAGCCTGATCTGTTGACCTGCCATCTAGATGTCAGTAAGTTTTTCACATCTTCTATTGTTAAGCTTTTGTAAGCCCATCTGAACTGTGAAGCCTCAGTTTCCTGTTCTTAGTTGTTGTGTGGTCTTCTGCTGCCTTCTTCCCATCTGCCTCAAGTTTTAACAGAAATGCTATTCTGCACACCTTGGTTGTAATGAGTGAGTGGTTATTTGAGTTACTTTGTCTTCCTATCACCTCAAAGCAACCTGGCCACTCTTGTCTGACCTCTGCCATGAACAAATAATTGTCAGCTCGCTCACTGGATATTTTCTTTTCTACGATCACTACCTGTTAACCTTTAGAAATGGTTGTGAAGGAAGATCCCAGCAGATTAGCAGCTTCTGAAAATGCTCAGCTCAGAATGTCACCAACAATCATGCCACGTTCAAAGTCACTTAAATGACCTTTCTTCCCCGTTCTGATGCTCTACATCTAGACCACATCTTCATGCCTATATTCTTAAATGCATTGACCTGCTGCTATATAATTGGCTAATTAGGTGTTTACCTTAAAAATAAATTGAACAGGAGACCTAAATGTCATAAATGTGCTGTTTATATTTCCTCAAGAACTGGGAACTGGTGGGTGTTTTTCTTTTTGTCTTTCGCAGGTACCAAACAGTTAAATAATTATGGCAACTCTAATATAAGAATATATGTTACTTGTTGAAAGATTTTAAGCTTATGCCTCTCCTAAAAACGATTATGCTGCGTGACACTGCTGGATGTTGCTGTGAGTTCAATTTTGCAAAATCTCATGTTCTCATTTCCCTTAACATCAACTCAGTGTAGGTTCAGCCATTAGATGTCACTCTTTCTATTTGCTTTCATGTGTACTTTAAATCCCTTTTTATGATACATAATTTAATTTTAAGTTTGGCTTCACTTTGCCATTATGGTTTTCTGGTTAGTCTAGTTTAAACTTTTAATAGGGTATCTCTGGTGTGGATAGGGATCCTGGGGGCTTCCTTGAATTAAAAAATAGACCCTTTTATTGCTGCTCAGGTTTCAGAATTATGGTCTTTTGCCCTGATCATAAGCACGTTTGTTATATACAAGGAACAAATGGGTCACAGTTCCTTGCTAAATTACAGGTTGTTGAAAAACATGACCAACCTTGAAGCTATGATAAGGATTTTGAATGTCAAAGGCATTTGGAATCTCGATGATTTGAATACACAGCAGTTTGCCCTTTTTCAGTCCGTTGCACCCAGTGAGGAATGCCGAGCCCACACGTGTGCTTGTTTCTATTTATCTGTGTTGGTGGTGTCTCCTAATTTGTGACCTGAATACCTCAGCGGGTGAGCATTTGTATGTCCTCGAACTGTGTGTATGTGTCCTCTGTGTGATGGTGTGTGAGTGTGTTTTTAAGCTCTTGGCTGGGCAAATAAAATATTCATAGAGGCATGGTGGGATTGGCTGCTGTGCAAAGAGCGGGCTGACAGGGTAGAGCAGAGCACTGTGTGTTCTGAAGCAGCTCGCTCCCTCTCTCCCTTCCTCCCTCTGTATAAAGAGATGAGCCGAGGAAGAGGGAACAGACGAGTGCGACACCGCCGCGCGTAGCTCCTTCTATAGCATAGATAACGCCAGACAGAAGGAACTGGTGAACATCCCTGGTGCCTTTGCTTTGTGGATGTTTTAGTCTAAATGGATGAACAGAACGAAGGGGAACATGTGCTCACGGTACGTCTGATCCTGTGTGTATTTGTGTTTGTGTTCCTTACTGTCACCGTATGCTCTTGATCCAGCAGCTCTGAATTTGCTGCATTTATGCTGTGTGTTTGTATTGATGTTGGTTTTTCTGGTTGTGTTCTTCTGCGGTGCAGCGGTGTTGTGGTCTGTGCAAATGAATGGGGCAGGTGGTCCGTACATTTGACCAGAATGAGAAAGGCAGAGGTGTGAGGATGACAGGGATAAGGTGTTTGAGGGGGCAAGCGGCTGTTATCTCATGAGATATGCCTCTTGAAATGGAATTATTTCCTTCCTACTGTTTTAATGGCCTCAAGCAGCACGAATGAGAGAAAGACAGACAGTCATGGCTGCTTTAAGGAGCGGGACAAGGAGAATAGGAAGCAAGAGAGGAGAGAGGAAAAGTACTGTCAGGGAAAGGAGGAGGTAGCAGGATCCAAACAAGGAGCATGCTGTCAATAGAGATAATGTTTATTGACTGAAGGGAAATTAATTGAAATGCTGGTTTTCCGCAATCTGGATAAAAGCATATATGGCAAAAAATGATACTCTGAGCAATTAGTAAAAAGGGGGTCGTTAAACTTGGTTGGATGCACAGAGGGAGGAAAGCATTTATGATACAGAGAGACTATATTTACATTAATTTTTATTTATTTATTTATTTTTAATGTGTCTGTGTTTGCAGGCTCTGCATAAATGGGGGTGTTTGTTCCATCCATAAAAGCTGATGGTTTTTAAATTTACTATCCATCCAGGTCTTCAAATAACATGATTTAACTAGAGGTGTTAGGAAATATTAGGTGTCTATTAATAAACATTAATGGCTGTTAAGGTATGGAATATCCTTTTAAATATTCATATTCAGCGAACATTGACAAATTGGGATGTGAAAACAAGACCTTTTTAAGGTTTAAAAAGCAAATTTTTAATCTCCAGTGACCAAGTCAAATAATCTTTGAAATAAGAAAGTTTGAGATGATCCTAATCAAGATTGGAGTTGCCTGCAGATAGTGGTTCACTGAGGAACATGCCAAGTACAAGCAACAGAGATCTATGGAGCTGCCATCATGTAACTAAATGGATCTAAGGATTTGCTGTTGATGTCTTGGCGCTGTGCAAAACCACCAAGTCTTACAGTTAATCAGTCATATTTGTTCCTACTGTATAAAACTCTTCATGTAAACATTTCTGAAATGACTGCCACTTCACAAGATTCTCCGGTTGTTTCTTTGTGAACCTTGTGATGAGAGCTGGGTCTCTAACTACCACCCAAATAGCAGTTTTAGGTAGACAGGTCCACAGTGTTAAAGTACGAAAGCGTCTATTTCTTACTATTTTTCGGGTTGCTATGAATTTTTCCCCTCATGGTAAGATGATCATTGTATAATTCTAGAGGTCATTCATTTCAAACTACTTGTACTGTGGCCCATGTCACTCTTCATTGTGCATTGAAAAGGTGGCAATTTTTGGCTGCCAACGCAATCTTCACCCGTCACATGACCGATATGACTTTTTGTCAACTTGCAGTCTTGCTTTGTGTTTAAGTTAGTTGAATGGTTGTGATTTTTACATAGCACACAGGATCCAGTACACATAGCAGATGTATAAGTGAGAGTAATCAGAATGGGACTTTAAAGGAGATGTCTGAAGATGGCAGCACCACTGGAAGGAGCCAAGAAGTGAACAAGGAGGTGACCTTGAAGTAGATACTGGCCAAATGTAAATCGTGCATTCTTTTTTTTCAATGGTCACTGAACTTTGTGATCGGACTTCATGCGTGCACTCACTGAAAAGACCACTAGAGGGTCCCTTATCCTCCCTTATCTCTACTCTCGCAAAGAGAAAAGAGAACAATGTATTAGGTAGTGGTCTATGGTTACATTAGTTTTCATCAAAACATTTGGGGGGCAAATGGAAATTCAGGACTTTTTTTTCTTATTTTTAAAAAAAAAACATAAATAAATAAATAAATAAATAATATATATATATATATATATATATATATATATATATATATATATATATATATATATATATATATATATATATATATATATATATGCATATATATATATATATATATGCATATGCACAATATCAGTGTATAAATACAGGAGGTACTGGCCAAAATAACATCACTAGTGTTAGAGATATATCAAGTTAAATACTTACACTATTAAAAACCTGTTAGGCAGACAGGGTCATAATGTTGTGCCTCATTGGCATACTGTATCATGGAGCCCACTTTTTTTAAGCAGCCATCTGTCTCAATTTTATGCATCTCTAATTTTATTATCCCAATCAGAATATATTTATTTATATTTAATATTTGTGCTATGGTGTTTTGAGACAAATCGGCAGTATACATTGCCATCTATAAGCTGCATTTGTGAGACAGAGATGGTATTCTGAGGACAGGTTTCTCACTATGTACTCTTGCGTCATTTCCTCTTCTTTGGATCAGATCCCAGTACAGCAGGGTTGGCAAAGAATTAAGATTAGACGGACCAAGGTCTGTTGTGTTGTTGGGTGGTTGTTTCATTCACTGTCTGTTTTGCTGAAGAGGTGTTTGGCAGCCGAGCCGTTATTTTACTCCCTCACAAACACAGTAAAAGAAATGAGGTCACCCTGCACGTTGTTAATGATGAAATTAGCTTAAATTTGTTGACGGCTTAAAGTGAAGCAATGAATCAAATAGAATGAGAAGACTTCTTTTTTTAGTAATCTGTTAATTAGATTAATTTGTTTGCTAGTTCCATTGGTGTTTTGTTACTGAGGAGTTTCGTTTTTAAACTCGTGCTACTTTTAATAAGTTTCAAGGATTAAAAAGATATTTTTTTTGTCATTAGTCACATTAGTAACATTTGCACAAAACAAATGCAGTGTGTTAGTTCAAACAATGTGTCCAATATTCTAATTCAACTGAGGCTGGAAGTGCAATTTAAGGTAAACCTTACAGTAATATATTAATATAGAGCACAACTAACCAATGTTTATCAAATGCTGTTGTATTGTATTTACATCTTGATCGCGCGTGCGTGTGTGTGCGTGTGTGTGCGTGTGTGTGCGTGTGTGTGCGTGTGTGTGTGTGTGTGTGTGTGTGTAAGTCACCCTAATTTCCTAAAAGAAAATCTTGAACAATAAATGAATATTTGCTGGTACATTTCGCCTTTATTTTACCTTTTGATAAATCCCCTTCTAAATGGTGAGTTCATACAGATTGTGTGCCTAGCTCATTGAATCAACACAAATGGCTTTTGTTTACTCTTAAAGCATGATGTGAGCTGTAAATCTCCACTCGTCCATAAAACTGACTGCACATTGGTGATATTACCATGTAAACACACAACACACCGTACCAGCCTTTTATTGTTAAGAGTTAGAAAAGGTAAAATGCAATTTGATAGATATTCATAACCGATAAATCATCAAATCATTACTAGCAGCTTTGTTAATTATTGAGCTGGATGATGACCAGTATCACCTAGCTGGATGAAATATTGGATTTATATTGTTTATTGATTCAAAACTGAAGCAAAACAAGCTCAAGTTGCTTTGCTTTTAGACTCTTATAGACTGCACACGTTTTTATTTTAATGATAAAGAACTTTACGCTATAGGTACATATGGTGGCCAGATGCAGCCAGAAACACATCTGTCTTCTGTTAACACCCCTACACTGATGACATTATATAGTGGCTTTTTTCACTCAGCTGTCTACTCTTCTGGTCTCTGAGTCCTCCTCAGTAACACTGGTCATTATGGCTACAAAGCACAGCTGTGGTTGAGCCGGAGGAGGAATAAACCCCCTCGCCCCCCAGCCTGGGGATTGTGACTGACAGTGTGGGGTTTATTTTCAAGAAAGCTATGTGACATGTTGCATCATGGGTTCTTAAATT
Source organism: Aulonocara sp. 'chitande type north' Nkhata Bay (assembly GCF_057382095.1). Lineage (NCBI taxonomy): Eukaryota > Metazoa > Chordata > Actinopteri > Cichliformes > Cichlidae > Aulonocara > Aulonocara sp. 'chitande type north' Nkhata Bay. Next base: position 13,939,738 of record NC_141364.1, read on the forward strand.
GTACCAAGCAACGCAAGGTCGAGGGCACCAAAGACATGTTTAACACACTAACATGCATGTAACAGTAAACAACATACTCTGAATGCATGACAAAGGGGGTTTGTATACAAACTGTAGTTTATGCAGTAAAATTAACAGATTTTATTATAATGTATGAGCCAACTAGCTTCACATGCCTTGTTTGTAAACATTGGTTCATGTGATTCCTGAAGACAGCGGCATCCATAGTGTTAACTAGACTGCTACCAGAATTATTTAATAGAATTTTTGAGACAGTTCTTCATAAATAAATATCTCACATTTTATGCTAGTTAGATTTCATATTCAATCTGAAAAATATCTTTTCATTTGCTTTGAAAATTTACAGTAATTCTATATACAGAAGTGAGGTGCCTTTATTATTGTATTACAAGATTTGGATTTTTTTAAATGAAGCTCACTGTTGAAATGAATTGCAAATTTGGCTCTTGACCTTTAAAAGGTGACTTTAAAACAGGCTGAGTATCTAATTTCGAAGTTGCGTAGCTACTCGTATAAACATGGAGAAAAAACAGGCAAGCTGCTAGCTCATCAGCTACGACAAAGAACAGCTAATCAAGCTATCCCTGAGATCCGGAATGACCAGGGAATAAGGTGCACGGATAACCAGGGTATAAATAATAGTTTTTTTTTAAATACTATCAGACTTTATACAGCTCCCCCCCGGCTAAGGATGACCTGGCACTAGAAAATTTCTTTGAGAAACTTGATATCCCTTCCTTAGGAGACAATGCGGCCACCAGTTTGGAGGAGCCCATTTCTAATGCTGAAATTGACATGGCCATATGGAGTATGCAGTCTGGAAAATCACCTGGCCCCAACGGGTATCCTTCTGATTTTTTTAAAGAAGTTTTCTAACCAATTGAATCCATTGTTAAAATCAACTTTTGAAGAATCTTTCCTCTCACAATCCTTGCCTCCAACAATGCGTCAAGCAGTGATCTCCCTAATTCTAAAAAAGGATAAGGATCATTTAGATTGTGGCTCATACCGTCCAATATCTTTGGTGAACACGGACACCAAAATCCTTGCTAAAGTGTTGGCCTGCCGTTTAGAGAAACATCTGCCCTCCATTATCTCACCCGATTAGACAGGCTTTATCAAAAACAGGTACTCGTTTTTTAATATTAGACGTTTATTAAATATAATCTATAGCCATGTCAAAGGTACTATATTGGAAACTGTTATTTCACTTGATGCTGAGAAAGCATTTGATCGGGTGAGATGGGACTTTCTTTTCCATACGCTTGAAAAATTTGGCCTCGGGAGTAATTTTGTATCCTGGATAAAAGTATTGTACTGTGACCCTGTAGCGGCCATTCGGACCAACAATAGTCTGTCCCCCTTTTTTCAGCTTCAGCGTGGCACACGACAGGGGTGCCCTTTGTCACCTCTCCTTTTTGCCATCGCAATTGAACTGCTAGCTATTGCTCTGAGACACTGTTGAGGTAGAGGGAATACGTCGTGGGGATGTCGAGCATAAAGTCTCTCTTTATGCCGACGACATGCTCTTGTTTATTTCCAACCCTTCAAATAGCCTTCCTAAACTTTTAGATGTACTTAAGGAATTCGGGACAATTTCCGGATATAAGGTGAATTTCGGGAAAAGCGAGGCAATGCCTTTAGGTACAATAACCGGGGAACTATTTTAGCACCTTTCAAACTCAGCTATAACAAGTTCAATACTTGGGCATTTGGATTACGCAGAACCATAGAGACTTGTATAAAACTAATTATCTTCCTTTATTGTCTAAGCTAAAAGAGGATTTTGGAAAGGGCGATCGTGGCTCAAGAGTTGGGAACCGGCAACCTTCCGCCTTGTAATCGGAAGGTTGCCGGTTCGAGCCCCGGCTTGGACAGTCTCGGTCGTTGTGTCCTTGGGCAAGACACTTCACCCATTGCCTACTGGTGGTGGTCAGAGGGCCCGGTGGCGCCAGTGTCCGGCAGCCTCGCCTCTGTCAGTGCGCCCCAGGGCGGCTGTGGCTACAATGTAGCTTGCCATCACCAGTGTGTGAATGTGTGCGTGAATGGGTGGATGACTGGATATGTAAAGCGCTTTGGGGTCCTTAGGGACTAGTAAAGCGCTATATAAATACAGGCCATTTACCATTTACCAAAGTGGGAGTCCTTGCCTCTTTCGCTGGGTGGTAGATTAAATATCATTAAGATGACTATATTTCCTAAATTTGTATATCTTTTTCAGTGTCTTCCAATTTTTTTAACTAAGTCATTTTTTAATAATCTAAATAGTCAAATCTCCTCCTTCATTTGGAACAAAAACCACCTAGGCTGAAACAGAGTGTATTACAAAGACCGCGGAGCGCAGGAGGCTTAGCACTCCCAAATCTTTTGTTTTATTACTGGGCAGCTAATATAAGGGCATTATTGTACTGGATAAAAGACCATGATAATTTATCATCATCATGGGTAACACTGGAGCAGCTGTCGGTGAGTCAATCCTCCCTGGTGTCTTTGCTGTGTGCCAGATTACCTCTGGCGGGACAGATCTCCAGCTTCACCACGAATCCTCTTGTTGTCCACTCACTGAAATTATGGTATCAGCTCAGAAGGCACTTTAAACAGACTGAACTCTCTCTTAATGCACCACCGCATAGACATTGCATGTTCTCCCCATCCTTAACGGACAAGGCATTTAACATATGGACAAAACTTGGAATAACATCAGTGACTGCTCTTTTCACAGACAATATCTTTTCCTCATTTGAACAGCTGGTGAACAAGTTCAAGATCCCTCAGTCACACTTTTTCAGGTATCTACAACTCAGGAATTTTGTTGCCTCTAATACTGAGTGCTTTCCGTCCTGTCCACCTCCATCCCTTTTGGTTGATAGTTTTGATTTTAAACCAAATGCCAAGCGGGTTATAAGTGATGTTTATGAGCTGTTAAGTAATTTTAGGCTGTCCACATTGCAATCACTTAGGGAACGATGGGGAAGTGATCTTGGCCAACGGATTGCAGATGAGACTTGGGATAAGATAATCAATAGAATTTCTTCGTCATCTATTTGCCTTAAACATGTGGTGATTCAGTTCAAAGTGGTTCACCGTCTCCATTGGTCTAAAGCTAGACTGAGCAAAATCAAGGATTGGTTTGACCCCACATGTGACCGGTGAAAACGAGAGCCTGCTTCCCTTTTTCACATGTTCTGGGCATGTCCAAAACTGGGTAGCTTTTGGAAAAGCATATTTGAAACCATTTCCAACGTATTTGGTGTTCCAAATGCACCCTGCCCGTTTATAGCTACTTTTGGGGTGACGCTTTGTGATGCCAGTCTTTCCAAATCACACTCTGATCTTCTGGCCTTTTGCACTCTTTTGGCCCGTAGAATGATATTATTGAAATGGAAAGAGCCACTTCCACCTGTATATGGGCAATGGGTTAAGGATGTCATGTACTATACTCAGCTGGAAAAGATCCGCTACACTGTAAAAGGTTCGGTTCGGAGGTTTTATGACACATGGCAACCTTTTCTCACTTACTTTGAAAGATTAAGTCCGGATACTATCGCTTAGTGTGCGTGTGAATGTTTTTTTTTTTTTTTTTTCCCCTTGCTGTTGTTCATTTATTTTATTATTTACTTTTTATCTGTAATTTTATTTTATTTTATCTCTTCTTTCCTCTCTGGCTGGGTTTTAGTTACACTGTTCTGAAGCAATTCTTAGTTCAATAAAAAGACCTTGATCAAAAAAAAAATAAAAAATAGGGTGACTTTAATATGTTAGTCATCTTTCGTTTGCTAAGCATAAGCCTCTGGGGATGAAAAATTAAGCCATCACACATATGTACTAACATGAAAGGTTCCACAAATGGTCTTTAGTGGCCTCAAATGGCCACAAGAGACTAATTGGCATCCCTTTAGGCAGTTATTACACTTGGTTGTAGATAGGGCTGCTCAATTAATCGAATTTTAATCACGATTACGATCTGGGCTTTCAACGATCATTAAAAATGACTGAGCCGATTATTGGCCCCTCCCTCATTTATCCGCGACACCTTAAAGGCCGGTCCGTGAAAATATTGTCAGGCATAAACCGTCCCTGGCGCAAAAAAGGTTGGAGACCGCTGATTAAGAGGACCCGAGGGAAGCTCGGAAAGCTAAGCAGAAGTTATTTGGAGAGGAGAGTGACTGCCGTTGGTTGAAAAGAGAGGTAAAAAAAACTTCAGTGGTGTTGCACACTATTTTATATTATTTTTTAAAGTCATTGTTAACCCTTTAGATCCGGTCAGAGCAGCACGCTCCGTTTTGCATAACTATTTTTAAATCCCTGTAGAACCTGGGCCGCGTAAGCTAGCGCAATAATTTGTTTTGCATATGAAACCGGAGGAGTTGTACTTACATCTGATGCCATCAGCTTGTCCTCGGTCACGGTTTCCTTCCACATAAAGCTTTGCAAAAACTGCATAAAAAGCGCTTGCAGGAACAAAAACATAATATTCCAGAAACACGCTTTGCCGATCCGATCAGCTGTTCGTAACACTTCCCACAGTTAAACAGACGTCAGCGCGAACTGTCACATGTCCGCCATTTCCTGCCCGAAACCGGAAGTGACGTCATTTTCGCGGAAATTGTAGTTTTTTTACTTGTAGGCCTTAAAAGCCTATACTGGTCATGTTTGACTTTTCTGAATAGTTTCTGGGATGCTTAGAACTCGAATTGCACTGCTGGAAATAGTTTATTTTGATGCTGTTTTCTTTGCAAATTTGCATCATAGGATTGTTTTTTCGTTTTTCCTGCAGTATATAAAAATTGATGTATCTCCAAAATAAAACTATGAAGACACTCAAAATAAATTTCCTGTTGTAAACTATTTTTTGCAACTTTTTTGTATTTAAAGTTTTGAAGGATAAGCCTCTTAAATTTCTCCAAGTAGAAATATATGCAAAAAAAACAAAAATGATTTTCAATTTTTTTTTTGTAGTTTATTGCACTTTTTTGCAATTAATGTAGTTACTATGGACTTAATGCATACATATTATTAAAATATGGGCTATAATAGTTGTATAGCAACTTGAAATGCTCCCACAAATGGCACTACAACATGTAAAAATATAATATAAGCTCTGGCGGACTTGGTTCTATGGTAGGTCTTAAAGGGTTAAATAAATATCGTCAAATAATCGAGATCTCAATTTCAGTGAAAATAATCGTGATTATCATTTTTGCCATAATCGAGCAGCCCTAGTTGTAGACACGAACAGCTGCAGACCCATGCACGGGTAGTCTGCCCAGTTATAGTTCTCTGACATCCGTTTGAAGTCTGCCTGAAGGGCTCATGTGTAGGTGCGGAGTAAAGTAAAGTCTCTCAAGACAAGTCTGCGATAGGGACGCCATTTTACAGAAATTCTAAATTCAAAATATAATTATTAAAAGGTCATATTAAATCACTGACATAGCAGTGGAAGACTATTTGTTAATGTATATCTAAAGATATTTTGTTGAAAGACTGAAGTGGTTTCTTAATACTTTTCTATAATTTCCATGAGGTATAGCATATATAACATTATGCTAGCTTAAGCATTTTAAAAATGTTAGCTGTTATAAACATATTGGCCTTTGGAACATAGCTGATTGTATAACAGTAATGTCAGCTTTGTCAAAAGAAAAAAGTAATATGATTTTTAGGATAAGATAAGAAGGATAATACTGAAAATATAATAATATTAAAAATATTGTTGGAGGTTAAATCGAAACTCATTTACCTTGAATACTTTGATCCTTTCAGGGTGCTGGTTATTTAGCCGGCTTATTAAACTGAAAGGTTTTCTTCCTTTGTCCAAAAAGCACAGTACCATCATATTATGGTATTAAGTTTTTAATTGGAGCGCCTTGTTTTTGCAAGATGCTAAAAATTCTAGCGACACTATCAGATAGAGACCCTCACTTCCACGCCGATCACTGCATTTAGTGCTTTTTTTTTTTTTCTTCAGGTAATTAACAGCTATAAAGTTTTTGACACAAACAAATAGACAGCTGATCTGTGTGCAACCTATAAAATTGCTGAATCTGATTCAGTAAAAGGACTAGATGTTACAGTCCCTGATAATGCATTGCTTTAAATGGAGAGAAGCTTGAAGGATGGCTGTTATGAGGAAAGACAGCCCAGAAACTTAACAGCAGCACACATTTTGTGTGTCTCAACTTTCAGTCTTTTACCCAAGCTAATATGCCATCTTTTTTTCCCCTTGATTAGGTTTAGGGATTAGAGATCTGATCTAGATTATCATATTGAAATTTGGACACATCGTCAGTAGTGGACCTTGGATTCATTGGGTGCTTCGACAATTATCACTAGACACCCTCATCCAAGGAGGCCCTGCCAGGGTTGATCAGGCCCCGGAGTAGAGCTGGGCGATATATCGAGTTTTTAAAACATATCGATATATTTTTATACGAGATATAAGATGTGACAATATCCTTTATATCGATATAGTCTATGTTACGTTATAATTATAGTTGTGGAGCTGCAAGTTTGCCTCTCTTTCGTCCACTTTTGTCTCTACGCAACGTTACTCCGCCTCGCCTTCACTGAAGACAACTCCCCCTCCTACCCCATCGCTTCACGTGCAGGCAGCGACAAGACGGACACGGCAAATCTCCGTTAACGAGTTACTGCGCATCGCCCCATGCGTGGGGCTGGACGGCGTCAACGTGCTAACGAGCTAAACATGCTAACGAGCTAACCGCGCTAACGAGCTAACAGCGCTAACCCTAAAATCCTTTCATTCTCTCAAAAGTTGATAGCGCGCCTTATGTATGAATTCTGGTTGTGCTTGATGGCCGCGAACCGATTTTATGTGGTACACGGCGCTCAGCAGTCTGTCAAAAATGTTTGAGTACGACTTTGGTAAGCTACGGAGCTGCACCGCTTGATAGATTGTCGGCGCATTACGGCTACCGAAGAGCTTCGCGGAGTGATACGTACTGTGCATCAACGTAATATTACCGTATTGTGTGTGTATAAGGACCATAAATGGCACCTGTAAGAGACGTGGTTATGAAGCGGATTTCAAACTCCAGGCTATCAGTCACACAGTAAAACTTGGGAACAGAGCAGCTGTGAAATCTGTCTGTCTTTGTTATTACGCTCAGCGTCTTTTAGTTTACATTTTGACTGCACAATTGTGAGCTCTTTGTTTAGCACAAAAACAACCTTGTTTTCTTTTATTTATGGAGCATTATTATTTAATGAATGCTCATAATTTAATTTTGAGTAATTTTTCATGTACATCTGTGCTGTATGTTAATAAAAGTGCCTGTGTGACATCTGGGACACAGCTTTGACTAAGAACTCTCTTTTTGTTCTTACTTTATGGCTTAAAAAAAAAAAATCGAGATATATATCTTATATCGCCATCCAGCTAAAAAATATCGAGATATGAATTTTGGGTCATATCGCCCAGCCCTACCCCGGAGTGTGTCACTAGTTTATATTAAATTGTTATTTCTCTTCTTCTTTCTTCTGTTTAGTTTTGTATAGTTATTTTCCACTATCTATTCACTGCAACTGAGAAATAATAGTTAGGCTCTATAAATACTAAGGAGGTAACTTCCTCAAAGGGATAGAAAAGGTGATAGAGAGAAGTAAGACAAAAAGACAAGATAGGAGAGAGGAGAGCCGGAAGGGGTGCGCCCAATCTGGCTTCCCACACCTCCCCGCCGGATCAGGAGGTACGCTCTACCCCCCCACTCCCTCCCAGAAAAGGGAACAAGAGCAGAGGGGAGAAGAGCGGAATTATTTTTTTTTCTCTCGCGGTTAGCTTACTGCCTTAGCTGCCCAAATGATGTCAGCCCTTTTTAGCCATAGCCAGTGACTGGTCCTCTCAGCAGTGTTAGCTAATTCTCTTATAGCCTGCCGTTGCGCCTGTCCTCTGATCCCAATCTCTCTTAACAATGTTGCTGTTTTACTGGCAACAAAGCCCCTGCATCCCACTTCCACCGGGCGCACCTTGATCCTCCAGCCTCTGTCCTCTGCCTCAGCTGCCAAGTTGTCATACCGTAGCTTCTTACGCTCAAATGCTTCCTCAAATGGTACTGTCAGCTCAATGATGTATGCAAGTTTTTGGGCGCTAGACCAAAGGACGAGGTCTGGTCGTAGAGTAGTTGTTACAATCCCTGCTGGAAAATTTGCTTCTGATCCAAGTCCACTTGCATCTGCCAATCCCTGGCAACCTTCAGCAGGCCCAGGTCCGGGGTTGAGGGGCTTGCCCTCGACTTGTCTCCCTCCTGGACAAATGTTGATGAAAGCCAACGATCCTCTTGGTTCGTGAAAGGTTGAGCGTTGATGGATTTTCTTTTGCACTCAACTTTCTCTGCTAGACACCTGAGGACCTGGTTGTGTCTCCATGTATATCTGCCCTGAGTAAGGCTAGTCGTACAACCAACCAAGATGTGCTTGAGTGTGGCTGGGACTGTACACAGGGGGCAGGATGGGTCCTTTCCAAACCACAGCTGCAGATTTATTGGGGAAGGTGGCACATCGTATGTCACATTGATGACGAAAATTAGTCTATTAGACTCCATTCCCCAGATTTCCTCTTTTCCACACTCTCCCAATTCATCCAGCGGCCCTGCTTGGCTCTGGCATGTCTGGGTGTTTCCTCCTGTCGACGCACCTCCTTCACCATTTTTCGATGTTCAGTTGCCACCGAGGTGTTACTGCTCCAAGACCAAATCCTCTGCCCTGTTGGACATGACCCACCACGTCACGATGCCAGAGAGCAGATTTGGCCTGTAGCACAGATGAGGTTGGGGTCCACTTCCTCCCCGTTGCTCGGGTGGGAGCAGTGCCTCTCACTATGGGGTCCCGGGAGTCTGTGAGTGCTAGTTGCCACGTATCATTAAAGTCTCTGTTATACCACCGTCCCAGGCTCTTTATGGGCTTCTCTAAGACTGTTGGAATTGGTTCTCCACCGATATAGAATTGCTCAGCTGTCAGTTTTCCTTTTATGATGCAGATGCTGCGAGATTTACTTGGCTTAAACTCCATTCCTGCCCATTCTATGTTTTCCTGGAGCTTCTGCAGCAATGGCCTAGTACATGGTTTTGTTGTTGTAATGATGGTCATGTCATCCATGTAGGCTCCAATGGGAGGAAGACAAAGGCCACTCTTGAGTCTTTCACCTCCCACTACCCACCGAGATTCCCGCATGATCAATTCCATTGCCATGATAAATCCCAGAGGGGAAATCGTGCAGCCTACCATAACTCCAATTCCCAGGTGCTGCCAGGCTGTGGTGGTGTTCTCAGCTGTCACACAAAACTGTAAATCCTGAAAGTAGGTCTTGACCAGTCCTGTGATATGGTTTGGTACGCTGAAATAGTTGAAAGTCATCCACAAGATCTTGTACGGAACTGACCCAAAGGCGTTGGCAAGTTCTAAAAAGACCACATGAAGGTCTCTTTGTTCTTTCTTGGCAGTTTGAATCTGGTGCCAGATGATGCTGGCATGTTCCAGATATCCCGAGAAGCCCCGGATGCAAGCCTTCTGCACTGATGTGTCAATATACAGGGAGTGCAGAATTATTAGGCAAGTTGTATTTTTGAGGAATAATTTTATTATTGAACAACCATGTTCTCAATGAACCCAAAAAACTCATTAATATCAAAGCTGAATGTTTTTGGAAGTAGTTTTTAGTTTGTTTTTAGTTTTAGCTATTTTAGGGGGATATCTGTGTGTGCAGGTGACTATTACTGTGCATAATTATTAGGCAACTTAACAAAAAACAAATATATACCCATTTCAATTATTTATTTTTACCAGTGACACCAATATAACATCTCCACATTCACAAATATACATTTCTGACATTCAAAAACAAAACAAAAACAAATCAGCGACCAATGTAGCCACCTTTCTTTGCAAGGACACTCAAAAGCCTGCCATCCATGGTTTCTGTCAGTGTTTTGATCTGTTCACCATCAACATTGCGTGCAGCAGCAACCACAGCCTCCCAGACACTGTTCAGAGAGGTGTACTGTTTTCCCTCCTTGTAAATCTCACATTTGATGATGGACCACAGGTTCTCAATGGGGTTCAGATCAGGTGAACAAGGTGGCCATGTCATTAGTTTTTCTTCTTTTATACCTTTTCTTGCCAGCCACGCTGTGGAGTACTTGGACGCGTGTGATGGAGCATTGTCCTGCATGAAAATCATGTTTTTCTTGAAGGATGCAGACTTCTTCCTGTACCACTGCTTGAAGAAGGTGTCTTCCAGAAACTGGCAGTAGGACTGGGAGTTGAGCTTGATTCCATCCTCAACCCGAAAAGGCCCCACAAGCTCATCTTTGATGATACCAGCCCAAACCAGTACTCCACCTCCACCTTGCTGGCGTCTGAGTCGGACTGGAGCTCTCTGCCTTTACCAATCCAGCCACGGGCCCATCCATCTGGCCCATCAAGACTCACTCTCATTTCATCAGTCCATAAAACCTTAGAGAAATCAGTCTTGAGATATTTCTTGGCCCAGTCTTGACGTTTCAGCTTGTGTGTCTTGTTCAGTGGTGGTCGTCTTTCAGCCTTTCTTACCTTGGCCATGTCTCTGAGTATTGCACGCCTTGTGCTTTTGGGCACTCCAGTGATGTTGCAGCTCTGAAATATGGCCAAACTGGTGGCAAGTGGCATCTTGGCAGCTGCACGCTTGACTTTTCTCAGTTCATGGGCAGTTATTTTGCGCCTTGGTTTTTCCACACGCTTCTTGCGACCCTGTTGACTATTTTGAATGAAATGCTTGATTGTTCGATGATCACGCTTCAGAAGCTTTGCAATTTTGAGACTGCTGCATCCCTCTGCAAGATATCTCACTATTTTTGACTTTTCTGAGCCTGTCAAGTCCTTCTTTTGACCCATTTTGCCAAAGGAAAGGAAGTTGCCTAATAATTATGCACACCTGATATAGGGTGTTGATGTCATTAGACCACACCCCTTCTCATTACAGAGATGCACATCACCTAATATGCTTAGTTGGTAGTAGGCTTTCAAGCCTATACAGCTTGGAGTAAGACAACATGCATGAAGAGGATGATGTGGACAAAATACTCATTTGCCTAATAATTCTGCACTCCCTGTAGTTGTTTCTTTGTAGGAAAGTAGATAATCTTTGGGCCAAGACACTAAAGATCTTTCCCTCTAAGTTCTGCAGGCTGATCTGCAAAACTGGCTGATGGATGAGGAGTTCTTCTCCTTAGGGATCAGAATACCTTTTGCTTTTCGCCAAGCCTTTGGAATCACTCCTTTCTGCCACACTACCTTCATCAGCTTCCACAGGTATTTGAGAACTTGTGGGGTGTTTTTATTTAGCCTATATGAGATGCCATTAGGTCCTGGGGCTGATGCTGCTCTTGCCTGCTTCACTACCTTCTCCACTTTACTCCATGTAGGCGGTCTTATGTCCATTTGGTGTTCAGGTGCCTGGATAGGCGGCATATCACTTGGAATGGTAACTGGCTCATGCCTCCAATCCTCAGAGTAAGTTTTCCTCAGATGATCTTCCAGGTCTTTTATGGGCATTTTGAAGCACCCGCTCTTCTCTTTGACAAAAAGGCCCTTAACAAAGTTGTATGGGTGTGAGGTGTTCTGCTCTTCGCAGCTTAGTAAGTTGTTGCCTTATTTCCTCCTGCAGGGCAGTGAGTTCCTCCCTTTCTGTCTCATAGGCCCTCCTCCACTGTTTCCTCAGTTGTCTGCTCTCTTTCACTAATCTGTCAATTTCCTACTGTCTCCTGGACTTTACCTGGTTTAAAGGGCCTTTCTGCTGTCTCTGAGTCTTGTTCTTTACCCCAAATCGCTCGGCCCCATAGCTGTAGATGATGGTTCCCAGGTTCTCCAACTTCCTTTAAACTGGACCCATTTGTTCATCTAGTATAAGAGCCAGTTCCGAGTCAATGGTTTCCCACTTTCTTTTCTCACTGGATCTGGGCCACATAATCTGATCTTTCCTACCTTCCATCTTCCTTTCCCTTGCTGGCAGTGCTTGGCTAGACTCAGTGTTCGAAGATTCTGTTGGCTGCTTCTGGATGAGCTCTGGGCTGGAACATGGTGTTGATTGTGGCTGGCTTACATCTGTACACAAATGTGTTGCTAGCTGTTGATGGCTAAACTCTAAGCTAGGGGCTGATATTAAATGGCCGGGCCCTGTGCTAGAATCTAATATTGGGTGTGGCTGGCTAAGCTCAAGTTTGGGAACTGCTACTGGCTGGATTTGACTGAGTTCCAATCAGGAGACTATTGGGGAGGTCTGTATGACAATGAACTTCGAACGGGGTGCTGATACCCTAAGGACTGTGGGGATTCTCCTGCCTCTGGACTTCAATTTGACTTCTTAAAAAGTATGTGTCAATGCAAGACCCCTTTCTCAGCTTGCTGAGGCACTTCTTCCTGCCTTGGTGGATTTTAAGGCCCATGTCAGTTGTTAGTTTTGACCAGTCACAAATGCAGTTTTGCAGAATTCTTTCCTTTCCATTGATGGTCCATTATTTGCAATGCTGGCTGATCATTGGTTACGTTCCATGGTTCATTGCCATTAAATCCATACGGAAAGGCAGACCCTAGGGGTATCTTTTCCTTTGAGATTTCTGTAGCAATATTGGGTGTACCCAAGTATGCTAAAAAGCGCTGGGTCCTGCTGGTATGAGGTGCTAACCCACACCAGCCCCATTAGGGTCTATTTCCTCCTGTCAGCAGTCTTTCCAGTCTGTCATCTGGTCTTTCCCTGATTGTCAGCTGCTCTTTCGCAGCGGTCACTGGATCACCCCAGAGTTCTGATTCAGTAAAAGGACTAGATGTTACAGTATGGGACAATAACAATATGGGAGAATTGGATATGGCTACTCTCTAGTGTCCATACCTGTAACAAATGATATCCGCAGACAAGATAATACTAATAAGAAAAATAATGCTTGGAGGATCATTGTCTTTGCTCCTGGCTGATCAGATATTTGCAACACCTGAGTTTGGTTGGTTGCCATGGTAAAGAATATCAAAGTGCCTCACCCACGGCTCCCAGTTGGGGGTTTTCTGCACCTGGCAAAAAAACAGTTAGCTGTCCAATTTCTCCAAGAGGTATTGGGTACATATATTTAGCCTGCTTTTTGCTATCCAAAATCAGCCTTCCATTTAATATCACAATGAATTATAGATGCAACTTGTCTAGGCCAGCTAGCATTAGCTAATCTCCTTAGCTGTACTTTTTCCTCCAAATAGTCACATCTGAATAAAACAAACAAATATAAAAACAGGATGTCAACAACTAAATGCCAAACTTCCGTCTTGGATGTGTGGCACCCACTTAGTTATATTTCTTGGCACTTTTTGATCACGAATGACAAGGAGAAACCCGTTCCAGTTTAGTCACTGTTGGTCACTTTTACTGAACCTTCATGCTGTGCTGTTTGGAAAGAACAGCAGTTACTAGAGAGACACAGATTAATTTCTTGCTGTGCTTCTCCCTACGCTGAATCATTACTGCTCCCCATCAAGGCACTGCCAGAGAGCAGTGTGCCTCATTATCATATAAATTCACCAACAACTGAGAAACACGCAAGCTCCCAAACTTATAAGTGCTCACACAAGCTCAGTCACAGATGGCATCATTCATTGTAGGTGGAAATGTGTGTCGATATCTGAATGTCATTAAAGACGCATTCATACAAGTAGGCCAATAACGGACGAGGGAGAGCAGAAGAGTATGTGCTTTCCATCAAAATGAAAGAAACTAAGTGTGAATAGCAGAGATGACTGAGATGCTGTGGCACACAAGGCCGTGATATCATTCAGGTGTCGTGTATCTTTCCAGCATATGTCTAGCATCACCTTTTGTTTCCACTCACTCCTGCATGGCAGCTGTGCCTCTCTGTGATTGGCTGAAGGGGTTGACGGGCTCCTCCAATTGGGAATTGTATTGCGTCAAAGTGTTTGTCCTTAAGGCATGAGAGCAGATGATTTGTATTTGTTGAAATGTTTTCTTGTTATGCGTGACTTACATAAGATACTGAAGGTCACATATTTGTGAGGTCGCAGAAAAATAATTATATTACAAATATAATAAGGAATTAGATTAACTTAAGATTTTTGGTTGCTATAGTCTTCATCCTTTTCTCAACCTTATTTGTATAAAAAACCTGAAAGAAAATATATTATCCTAGCTACAAGGATTGGTTTATCTCAGACCTAATACTGGGTATCTCTGTTTTGTATCAGCCTGACAGTCAGAGCTAGGATTAGCTCACTCTTTGAGTCTATATGCATGTCTGGCTAAAAAAAAGCTGTTCCTTCCTGATCACGATACCTTTTTATAGTTAATGTTAGTTTTGTCAAAAGTGAAACTGATTGAAACCGTTTCAATATTTGCTTTACGTAGCGTCAAACCACTGACAGAAGCTGCTCTTTCTTACTTTTACCTCTCACTCAGTGAGTTGACACATACAACAGCACTCAGGAACCTGTGCCACATTGTGATGTTGAAGTCTTTTTATATCTATTGTGAAATTTAAATCAGCTATTTAATAGCCTTAAATGTAATATTTATGTAATGTTTTATGTACCGGTAAAATGTAATATTTTCCTGTTATGACGGGACAACCCCATCTTCTGTTGATTTTCTCCCTTGCAAATAAGCTGAAGTTATTGAAATTGTCGGAGGTGCCCCCTTCACAAATGCAGTGTCTCAGAGGTGTAATGGTTAAAGTAAATTGATCTGCCTAGTTTGATTTGCCGAATAGATTCACAGTGACACTGGGGGTTTGATTTGAGAATCAATTGACAAATTGCCCCCCCCCCGCCTCTCATTGTTGTGGTTGTTGCCTCAGTACAATGTGTGTCACCTGGTATTTTCCAGTGTTAGACACACCCAGACTTTTTCCAGCAAAGCATCTCTCAAGTCTGTTGTTTTTGTCTATTTAGGTGTGAATTTGTCTCGTTACACCTGTGCACTTGTGAGAGCATTTCACATTTTTTGAGGTGCGGTTTGGTTTAAAGTTAGTGTAAAGATTGGGCCGCCTTCACGTTGAAGGTTCAGGTTACCCCTATACTGGTAAATGATTAATGCTCTGGGCGATCAATGGGGCAGTTGTGTCCTCACCAGTATAGCACATGTGTGATAATGTGTGCTGCTGTGCTGTAATACTGATTTTATGGGTGCTATTATTTGATAAAGAAATGTTAATGATATGTGGCTTTGTTTTTATGTGTCCTGACAGCTTTTATGTCCTCACTGTTGCAAACTCCTTATCTCTAGATGTGTCCATGCTAGTGATATCAAGCTAATTATGTTCACTAAGGTCATGTTCTCTCTCTCTCTTTTTTTTTTTTTTTTTAAATGACTCCAGCCAGCCTCTTGATGTTGCTGTGAAACATAACCTTAATTGCATGGACTACAACAATTAATATATAGTACAATACAGACTAATTAGTTTGAGGAAAATGGCACATAGATAATAAAACAGCAAGTGATACCGTCCTGCATTATACAGTGGACAGGGTTGTTAAAGACTTGGTCTAAATTTAACCTGTTTGACTATGTTATTTCATTGAGGGAAAATAAGATGTGTTATCTGTCTACTGCTCATTAAGTGCCCGTAATTGCACTTTTGTGCAGATCATTGGCAAAGTTAATTCTCTTGACTGCCATGTTAAGTGGTCTGGAAATGAGCTATTAGCTGTGTGTAAAACCAAAAAGCTTGTTGTACTTATGAGCTTAAATGCAAAGCTGCAGCATTATTGACTATGGGGTATATATACAAATCCAAAAACAACTTGTTCACCCACCTCACAGGTGATTTTCTGACATTGTTATTTCTGCTTTAAACCCCTGCAGAGTGATCAAGGTGTCCCTTGATCATCTATCAAAGCATAAAAGCTTTTAGGGTCGAGTTTTCTAAAAAAAATCATAAAAAATGGGAAAATAAAACACAAAAAATGCATAACTAATGTGAAAATACACATTTTTTCTTATGCAAACCATCAATCCTCTTTTAGCTTCTTACCTCTTCTTTTTTTTTTTTTGTCAGGGTCTAGATGAGGAGGCGATTGTTGACCACGGAAAGACGAGCTTCGCCACTCTCTCAAACTATGAGAAAGACGATTTTGAAAGTAAGTTTAAAACTGCCAGACCACAAGTATTTTTCTTGCAACTATTGATATTTCTTGTGCTTTACTGTGTAATGGAAATGTAGGATTAAGCCAGCACTCATCAGGTGGAAACACTTTCAAGATTCAAGTAAAAGCATCTTTCTTCAAGTGGATCCATAACTATAACTTCCTCTCAGTATTATCTCAGTTTTAAGGCACTGCTGGAGCCCTCTGCTTTCTGTCCAGCTAAGCTGTCCATTTTTTTTCTTCTCTTCATGCTCTTTCATCTCCTGCGCCTTTTTTCTGTTGTCTTTGCTCTCGGTGTTTGTCTCCATCTGTTAGACTTGTGCTTGTGTCCCTTACGCTCAATCCTTTTCTCTTGATTTTAATCCTCCTCCCATTCAGATCAAAGAACGATGACTCATCTACAAAGAAAAGGGTATTGGTAGCAAATGCAGGGTGAAAATGGGGTGCTGTCTTTTTGCAATATGGCTCCTTTGTCGCAGTAACAATAATGAAGAGAAGATCAAACTGGTGTGGGGTGTCACGTTTATGGTTTTCCTCCATATTTTTTTTTTATTTGAAGCTCTCAAAAGAATAGGAAAGAAATTAATTGCCTTTTTTTCTTGAATGTGTGTGTCCCTGGAAATATGATACTGCTTTCACAGTGTAAACCTTTTTCAACATAGTTTAGTGTTTTTTAATATTAGTGTTTAATTCCACTTATATCCCTATATAAGCTCGGCAACTTGCAGATGTGAAGCAGGAGCCTGAGAGGAGCGTAGAGCTTTAAAAGCCAACAAGAAAATCACTCCTTTTGCTATGTTTTTAAAGCTTGGCAGCTAAATTTTTAATTAACTCTAGCCTGTACATTTTATAGTAACTGATGGTTGGTGTAAAGTGCATTATTGTAGTGAAGTCTGAAATGAGAGCATGGATGACCTTTTCAAGTGAGAACTTGAATGGTATATGTGCCGTGAGATCTGCTCCACAATCTAATTATTTTTTTCTATAAGTTAAAAATTTAAGCTACCGATATGCAGGAAATGACTATAGCATTTCCACTCTGCACAGTTGCAGTGTCGGGATTGTCCACGAAAAAATGCACAAAATAATGTTGCTGCACATGTGGTTTGTGAGCTGTATGCTGTCGTTATACCCGAGGAGTTATACCTCGAATCTGTCAGGTTTGCTAGATATAGAACTGTTACTTCTTTATCCGAAGAGAAAAAAAGTTCAAATTTTATGTAGATCCATTATAACAAGATGTATAGCAGTTGTGGTCATTTAAACTTGAGCCAGGATTTGTTGATTTAAAAATCATATCCTCATATATTGAACAATATTTTCTTTCCTTTCAGATACACAAAATAGAAACAGATTTCTATAATATTTGTTATGTGTAGTTATTTATTCACTCATTTATGTTCTGCTTGACTCTGGATCTGCTGGTTTTTGTGTTTGTGGCTTCCAAACAGGTGTGTTGGGAACAGGTAAGTTGCACCGTGTCCTCTGGCAGACAAATGATTATGTTAACATGCATAAGGAGGTTGAATGGCGTTTCTCCCCTCCTTTTATTTCCTACACAAGCAGACAATAATTAATAAAATTTCAATGAATCTCTTTTTTCACATCCAATTATTGGTGCTGGTAAAGTGTTTGCAGATTAGAAGCTGTGTCACAGTGTAATACAGTGTGTCAATAGATATTGCATCTTTACTTTTCCTAGGCCACAGAGCAGTGTACGTGGGTGTCCATGTTCCTCTTGGGAGGGAGAGTAAGCGGAGGCATCGCCACAGAGGACACAAGCAAAGAAAGAAGAAGAATAGAGATTCCGAGGAGGGGAAAGAAGATGGCAGGGATTCTCCTACTTATGGTTGGCGACTATTTTGAACTTAATTGCAATTTCATCCATATCACATGCCATTTTTTTTTTACTTTTCTTTCTCTAGTCTGCTCTGTTTTCTTATATCCCATCCCACAGTATTGTAGCTTGCAGCTAGTGTGTACCTTTGAACCTTACCTTATCTATTACCGCACACTAATGGGCTTCCTTCACATATTAAATAGAATCTCCTATAATCTAGAATAGGTAGAATCTTTTAATATAATGAATGAAAAACTCCACATAAAATCTTTAAGTAAAGCATCCACAAAAAGCTTAAGTTAAAAAAAAATGTAGCCACTGTGTGCAATTAGATAATTACTTTTGTTTAACCCTCTGATTTTCTCCATACGTCAAACAGTGCAGCTCTAAAAGGCTGTGAACGGCCTCTCACAGACTGAAGGCTCCGGCATTTTAAGTGATGTGCGTACGCATTTGTGATTGAAGTTGCTGCGTCATTCCAGCTGTAAGACTCGTAAGCAACCAAGCAGTACTTTGAACTCGATGAAAGACTGAATCGAGCCTTGTAACAGTGCAACTAACAAAAGATACTTTTATTTTTAAAGCACGGTTTTATCATTTAAAGTGTCAATATTCTGAGGTAGACTTTTTGGGATAGGACTAAAAATGTGTTTTATAAAAACAGTTTATCACAGTGATACAGAGATGACAAACTAAAACACTTCAGTGTGTTCGGGATGTTTATAAAAATGTTTCAGTATCTGCTTTTGCTCCAGAAAATAAATGTTTTTCAGTTGGAAATCAAGTGTTAATATTGAGTGCATAATAGACACCAAACCACCACACAATGTACCCTTGTGTTAACAGAAAGTAACTCACCCGTTTTCACTTCAACTATTTAATTTCTGCCTCCCTGTGGAGTTTAGTCTTCTAATATACTTTATCTATTTCCTTCTTCTCTGTGGTTTCAGATATCCTAATACTGTATCTCTTAATTCAATCAGACATGAAAAGGAAGTTGCTAAAGCGTCCGAGTTTTATTATTCTCTTTAGCACACTTCTTGGTATTCTTCCTCAAAGAAAAGCAATTACATAGATGGTTGTCGTGACCAGCTACACATAGACGCAATCCATCCGGCTTTATAATTGTAGATTTAATCTCTGCTTTCACAGAGCATTTTCCCACATCATCCTTTAGAGTTGAAATAAACATTTAAGAATAAGACATCTGCCCTGTGCAATTTTCTTGTGAAGTAAGAAAAGTTGTTTACATTGGGCCACTAACCAAAATGCTCTGAGTTTATACTTTATTTTGGAAACTTCTATCTTCCCTGCATTTCCTGACAGTTTGTTCAGTTTCTTTAATTTTATTGTTATTGTTATAATTATTGCAAAAATGAACCTTGGCCTTTTGTTCCACTCTCTGTTTAGACACGCCATCCCAGAGGGTACAGTTCATCTTGGGTACAGAGGATGATGACCTGGAGCACGTCCCTCACGACCTCTTCACCGAAATGGATGAGCTGTCCTTTAGAGATGGCACTGCCACTGAGTGGAGAGAGACTGCCAGGTTAGGAGGCAGATGAAAGTGTGAACAGCATAACGACCATATGAAGTTTAAAAAAGACAGAACAGAAGCCCACAGCACAGATCTATTGGCTTTTTAAAGAAAAACCCATTAATTTTCAGTTAGATTTAAAAGGGAAGGTGTTACCTAAGGTCTTTTTGACAAATAATCACAGCTATCAGCTTAAGTGGCTTATTTCTCAGTAAAAAATCATTGTGAACTTTAGAATTTTTCTACTGTGAAGTACTTTAAATGACAATTGAATAATTCCATAATGCCTTCACAGCATTTTTAATGCCCCCAGAATCTGCAGCAATCCTGAAACATTTCTTTCATTGAACAATCTCAATTTTAATTTGATATTAAAAGAAAACTAAACTAATATCATACATAAACATTTCCAGGGTTGTTTGCTGTGGTTTGAAATAAACTTGGCAAAAAAAAGTAAATAAATTTGGTCGATGATTCCTTTGTTGTTACAATGCTTCTTGGCAACCGCCTGTTTGTTATAAATGGTCCCACATTTGTAAGGAAAATGTATTTACTGGTTGATCCGCAGAGTTGAGTATGTGGATTGTGCCCATGAAAAACTTGCCGAATCTTCTCTGCCAATGCCAAACGCCCTATTCTATTTTTTGTCTGGATTATTTATTGGATTGAATGATTGACGTCTGAAGAAACAAGACATATTGGCAATTTAACAATTCATTGAACAAACAGGGGCCTCAGTAGCACGTGGAAGAACCATACACTGCCACAATAGCCTGACATCTCCTCATGCTGGTCACCAGCTTAGTCAAACACTGCTGTGGGATGGCATCACATTCTTTAACCAGCATTTGTCGCAAGTCAGTGTGGTTGTCTTGGTCAGAGAATAAACGGTTTAGCATTTGGCAAGTTTCTTATGTGTGCAACCCACATACCCAACTCTCAACCTAGATTGTCAGTTGAGCAGATTTATTGACAAAAAGCATTTTTACAACAAAGAAATAATCAACCAAATACAAACTTTTGTGCTAAGTTTACGAATGACGACCTAGCTTCCCTGGCATCTCAAAGACTGACATAATTTGAACTGAAACTTAATTTGCAGTGCTTTAGAAAAAAAAAAGCATCTTGGCTGACAAGTTGCTGTTCTAAGTGGAGGAGTTTAAGTAGCTTGGGCTCCTGTTCATAAGTGAAGGGAGAAGAGAGTGGGAGATTCGAAGACAGATTGGGCCTGTGGCAGTAATCCTGATGCTGCATTGGTTCATTGTTGTAAGGAAAGGGATCAGAAGAAAGGCAAAGCTCTTGATAGTGACCAAAAGAATGAGATCACTGATACAAGCAGTGGAAATGAGCTATCTCTGAAGGGTGGCTGGCCTCTCTCTTAGAGATGGGGTAAGGAGTTCAGTCATCTGAGAGAGACTCAGAGTATACCCACTAACCCTCCACATTGAAAGGAGCCAATGAGGTGGCTAGGGCATCTGACAAGGATGCCTCCTGGGCACCTCGTGGGTGAGGTGTTTTCCAGGACACACTGGAAAGACTACATCTCTTGGTTGGCCTGGGAACGTCTACCCCTGTATAAGCTGGAGGAGGTGGCTGGGAAGAGGGAGGTGTGGGCATCCTTGCCTCAGGCTGCCCCCCCCCCCCCCCGAACCTGTTTCTGATAAGCAGAAGAAAATGGATGGATGGATGGATGGATGGATAGCATCTTGGCTTTGCAAGCCAGCACAGACTCTTACTGAATTGCAATACAGCTTGTATGTGGGTACAAATAAAACATTGTCGTCTTTCTGTACATGTCTGTTTTTTGGCGCTTACCTACAGATGGCTGAAGTTTGAAGAGGATGTGGAAGATGGTGGTGAGAGGTGGAGTAAGCCTTACGTGGCCACATTGTCCTTGCACAGCTTATTTGAACTGCGTAGCTGCATACTTAACGGCACAGTTTTGCTGGATATGAGGGCCAGTAGTATCGAGGAAATCGCAGGTAAATTTACAATAGAGGACTTTTACATATCATTGTTATATTTTTTAGGTAGCATTGCGATTACTATGAAATGCATTGAATTTATTACAATAATAATTACATGTTTAATGGTCTATATATAACCTTCTTTGTGTGTTCTTGTGTGTTTGTGTTTTTGCCGCTGACATTGTGTGACTCAGACATGGTGATAGACAGCATGGTGGCGTCAGGGCAGCTGAAGGAGGATTTGCGTGACAAGGTGCGGGAAGCAATGCTGAAGAAACACCATCATCAGAATGAGAGAAAGCTCAGCAATCGCATCCCACTTGTGCGCTCCATTGCTGACATAGGCAAGAAACATTCTGACCCACTCTTGCTTGAAAAGAACGGTGAGATCCTACGGCGCACTCACATTTCTTTTTCTCCGATGTTTTCCACCACTGGGGAACTGTTCTTAAAAATCCACTGTTCAAATCCCTCAAAGCCAGCGTAGAAGGTGGATGGTTTAAAGTGAGTAAAATTGTTGAAGCACTCAGTCCCCTTAGTGAAAAAGAAATTTGAGTGCTAATTTATGTGCTAACCTGTATGGCTGGCCTGGCTTTGGGGTTTGAATTAATTGTTTTCACTCCTCAGGGTGTGACATTCAGGAAATAACGCTTTACCTGCAACTGGAGTCAGCATTGTGTGCATCTTTTGTTTTTTGACTAGGCATGGCCACAGTGGTGTTGCACATTTTAGGATCTTGGGTTAGATGCCTGAGGTTTTAACAATGAATGAAATATCCCATTCTCCACTTCTCTGTCTGTGGTTTTTGTTGGGCTTGCATTTTCGCAGCATTAAAACTGAAATGCAAATGTGAGAGGTCAGAATTCTCTCACGTTGTAGGTTTGTGGTGGTAACAGCTGCAGTCTGAAATATGTATGTTTATATGAATGTGTTGTGTAGGACTTATGAGTGGTCTGTGTGTGACAGAGCACATTTCCTCGCAGTGCACCAACATCGCGCTAACTCATCCTCGCCTGCATGCAAGCCTTTCTGAACTCGGAGCTTTGCCTCACTCATAGTGTGTGACCGGCTTATTTGGAGTTGAGTATAACACGTTGTTTGTCCCTTGTAGAGCTCCCACATGCCTCACTGAATCATTCTTGGCTTCTTCTGCACACAGCCATGCTTTTAGCTCACGTTTATGCAAGCACGAATCTCTAACTACACCTCTGTCACCCTATCGCTGCCCACTCTTTCTTGCTGTCTCCTTCAGATACCATTTCTGTGATGTACTGCAACTTCACATGTTTTTCTTCTGTTCCATTCCTTATTCCTTGTCCCACCCCATCCCTCCTTCAATCTCCTCTTTCCCCTATTTGCTTTCCCTCTCCTCCTCCCCCCCTCCCTTATTTCT
The DNA here is from genome assembly GCF_057382095.1 of Aulonocara sp. 'chitande type north' Nkhata Bay. Taxonomy (NCBI): domain Eukaryota; kingdom Metazoa; phylum Chordata; class Actinopteri; order Cichliformes; family Cichlidae; genus Aulonocara; species Aulonocara sp. 'chitande type north' Nkhata Bay. The sequence continues at coordinate 13,962,624 of NC_141364.1, forward strand.
TTTTTTTTTTTTTTTTTTTTTTTTTTTTTTGCCATTGTCTCCTCTGTTAGGAGAGGGCCTGTCCTCTTCACGTCTTTCTCTCCACAAGCCAGGGACAGCATCCTCCGTATCCAACCTGTCCCAGAGACGAGAGTCCAGAGTCTCCGTTCTGCTCAACCACCTGCTGCCCTCTTCTTCTTCCAACACTGGGCTTTTCCCAGGTCCTTCTCCCTTTACCACCCCTCAGGCTTTACGCCGTTCTCAGAGCCCATCACACAGACAGGGCGTAGTCCTCGGCCCACAAGGCATCCCTGAGGTTGTGGTATCTCCTCCAGAGGATGAGGACCCACCAGAAGAAGAGGCGGTATCACCACAGCTCAGCCGGCGAGCATCCTCAGCATCCCAGAGCGTTGAGCTGCTGCCCTTAGAAGGCAAATATCTGTGTAGCCTGCCAGTGTGAGTCACAGCTTGAACAGAGAACACTAGCACTAGCATGAAAGCTCTGCTCACTGTTAACTTCCAACCTTGCGTCCATCTCATAATTAATCCACAGCAAGGCTCACTCACTGAATACTGTGTATATATATCAATAAACGTTTTGACATTACTCACTGATGAAACCTCTGCTTCCCTTCCCTTCTGTTCATCTCTTCCACCAGCCTGTTCCTTTCTGCTATCTCTCATCCCTGTTTTGCCCCTTAAACTTTGCTCCACACATTTTCTAAGCATCTACGCCTTGCTTAGCTGAGTCCATCTTCACACCTTCCCCTTGTGTTTGCATAGCTACCCCCAAAATCTTGTGCCGATACTTCGTCATCTGTCTTTTCATGTTTTTGTTTACACATTCTGCTCACCATGACTCACATTTATTAGTTGAAAAACTTGTTTGAAGGGGTTTTGTTATTGGGTTTATTTCACAATGAGCAGTTTATCAGCCCAATAGGTCATTCAGTTCATCTTCGTTTTCTGCAGTTCAGAGTTGCACAGCATTAATTACGTAGGCTAGATATGTTTATAAAAAAATCCAAATGTATTAACAGGGAAAGTGTAACTCTTATCACTGGTGTCACATAAATCTTTTGATAGTGTGTTCTGTATGTTTTCTGTGGAGGTACAGCTGAAAAATGCTGCCTAGTTTTTGTAACCCACTTTAGCCATTCTTAGTGTGGGCATCGTTAACTGGAGCTGCTGGCCTTTATTTTTTTGTGCTGTCCTGCTGTTGTCAGTGACTCACAGCACTGTATAAAGAATACATTCCCATCAATTAATTGGGGACTTTTGCACAGTTAGAGCAGCACTTATTGATTGTTGTTTGACGCAAATCTTGCAGAAGCCTTGGGACATTTCTTTTGCTTTTGTGGTGGTGTTTTGGAACTAACAAAACTAGCAATACATCCTAAATCCTTTTAGCTATGAGCATTTGCCCTCAGGCGACTGCTCCTTTGATTTCACTGAAATGTCATTCAACTTGTGCTTTTCCCATTGCATCATTTGGCACCCATTCTCATCATTTGGCATCAGTTCCAAAGATAAACGTTCTTTTACCCGTCTAAGAGTGTAGAGAGAGCAATGTGTGCCAGCAGCGTGGCCAAAAATAAGCCTGTGATTAGAGCTGGTGTGATGTTACTGTATGTACCATCACACTGGCACCTACTGTGACTTTTTGTTCTTCCCGAACCAAGCGGTTTTAATTTATTATTAGACTCTGTGTGCATGTGTGTACGTACGTCTGTGTTTGTTTCATTCTGGGAATGGCTCCATTTCAAAGTATGGGCTGTTAGAATCCGCATTCAGTTGATGGGAGCTGAATCTGAAAGGTTAGGGAGGTCTTATTATAGCTGACAAGCTTCTGTAATTGTACCCCCTCCTGGGGAAATACATAGAATTAAGAGCAGGCTTCAGAGGAGGCTTTCAGGCCTTTCCACTTTCAAATCATTAAATTTAATAATGTCATCTGGTGTTGGCTGGAGGTTGTAGAAACTGTACCGTTGAGCTAAATGGCTAATTATCTAACAGCTGTATAAGTGTATATGCCATGTCTGGAGGCTATTTGAAGTCTAGCTTACATGTTACAAATACATAGAGTGAAGGTATTGTAGATATTGAGTTGACAAGAGGCTATTTATGTGTAAATGTCATGCACCCATTGAGTGTGCTCGTGTCATGTGTAAAATACCTTTACACGGGCCATTCAGGGACTCACTGCACTCCACTTGTTACACGTTAAAAGAGAGAGTTGTTGTTATTATTACAGTAGTTGCATTTAAAACTCCTTCATGCATATAACAAATTATATTATTTTAGATCTGTACATGTATTCCTACAGATGCTATAAATGTACCCTCTAATCTTCTTTTTGTCTTTTATTGGAATTTCCGCCAGTCGGTAATTTCAGACATCTGTGCTACTTTTTTGCATATGAATGAGGTAGTGCTGTGACACCACTGTTTAAAAGGCTGGTGTGGTGGAGCATTCCAGGGCTTAGCCTTCCTGAATGAGGTGTGCTGGCAGACACAACCTAAACTAATCCCTCCCATATTTCAAGAGGCTTTGTCAGGTATGTGAGCAATCACATTTCTGTTCAGCAGTCCCAGCTACCCAGCATTCACTGGGGTTACTCCAGGGTACAGTTCAAGGGTATGAATCAGTGGCCAGAAATCACTGGCAGAAATGATACATTTTCACTTTGACTTGTGGTGTATTTCGTTTTTTATGTTTGCTTAATTATTTCTTGATGACTTTTATTTTTTTGTGGAAGTGGAAATGAAGAAAAACCTGGTAAAAGAATTTCAGAGGACAGTATGCATATGTAGTCCTTCGCTTTATATGCAGCACTCCCTCATTTCATCTCCCTCTCTCATCTCGCATAAAGTGCTAGCGGTTCCTGTATCTGGTATGGCTCAGATCGCATAAAGTGTGCAACCAGTCGTCCACAGAAATGACAGTTTTAACATTTGATCTGCCAGGACATCAAACACTTCCATTCACCTTTAGAGCAAAGTCGACATGAATTCAAGCCAAGCAGGAGTAACTTCAGTGCCAGAGCATGAGCTCAACAGACTGGGAGCATTCAGGAATACTGTAGTGTCAAATATCATCTTCCCTCTGAAGAGCTGTCACATCGTTGCTGCTCTGTATCACATTTAGTGGATTTCGTGGAAGAAATCATTTCACTTGACAGAAAAATAACATAATAAAATAGATTCAACTAATCTTTAATCAGCTCCGGCATATGTTTTTTTTTTATTTAAACATTTGGCGCAGTATGTTGGAGCCAAAAAACTGCAGAACTGATCTGGTTGAACATTTAAAGCAAATTTCCTTAGGCCACTTAGCTAAGAGCACATACAGTGTTTAATTTTCCCTTTAAAACTGAATATAGAAATATGAAGTTGAAACACTTATTTAAACTGTAATACTAAATTTTTTTTAAAAAAGTGTGATTCGCTTTGTATCAGGTTTGTTTGCATAGAGTGATTAAATTCCACAATTGCGTCACGTTTGTTGAGCCCATGCTGTAAAGTAGAAGTACGCATATCATTATATAATCTTCTTCATAATTAGACAGGCAAATTAATGGCACTTACTTTAATTATTAAAAGTTGTTATTATCATTATTAATCTTATTACTAATCACATGACAGATAGCGTTCATGGCAGACCTCACAGCTGGTCTCCTGCCGTCATTTCCTGCCTTGTACTTACACGTTTTCTACCGCCGCTTTGTCTTTTTCTCTCCTCTTTTGCATCCCAGGACCACTGGTGTCTCAGAACTCCGTCCCAAACAATCTGGATAGCAACAAGGCAATGGATAGGCGGCCATCCAAAGTAGGGGTCAGTAGAGAAAGCAGCAGTGTCGACTTCAGCAAGGTAACCTATCCCCAGTACTGAGCACAGAAACAGTCCGTGGTGGAGGGACCCATGACTGAGCCATCAGTGTTTTGTTTTTGTTTTTTTTGTTTTTTTTTCCTTCAGTTTCTGGATGTTCAGTCATTTCGATGGCCTCCATTGAAAACAGCCTCTATGAGCGCCAACATCACATACCTGTCAGCCTTTTTCTTCTGGGCTCAGTAAAAGGCATTAATCATTGCTCCTCCTGTAATGGATGCAGAATAAGCATCAAAGTAAAAGTTACATAACTGTTTAGTTTTGGAAATCCGTAGCATGGCTCCCATTCATCCTACCATTTTCTAGGTCTGCATCCATTAAGTAAAATGGCAGGTTGCCATAAGCACTTGTCAATATGAAAGCATCCATAACTGCCAAAAAATAAGGTGCTGTGTTTGCATGAGTCACAGGAGATGAAGGCACAGACCCTTTTACACAGAGAGGAACAAAATGTTGCCATGCTCGGGTCTATTTTTATTTAGCGTAGCAGTAAAAGCCATTTATCTGAGGAACATAATAAGAAATGGATAAAATCAATGGACAATCTTTGCTCAGTACTATGTAGTTCTATAGGCTGCTCTCAAATCCCCTTATAATTCATTTATTATCATAGCATCCAACTGACCTGCTGCCATTCCTTTCATTTCCATATCTTCATCTCTTTTCACATGTCTGTACTTCCACTGGCTCCAAGTCTATTATACCTTTTTTAAGCTCTTTCTTCTGTGTAGATCTGTATGTATGATTTTACTATTTCACTGACTTCAGGTGGACATGAATTTCATGAAAAAGATTCCCCCGGGTGCTGAGGCTTCCAATGTGCTAGTGGGAGAAGTGGACTTCCTGGAGAAGCCCATAATTGCATTTGTTCGACTGTCACCTGCAGTCCTTATCACAGGCCTTACTGAGGTGCCTGTGCCCACAAGGTAAGTTTTTAAGAATTGTATCACATAAGGTCTTTTCTTTGCCTAAAGTTTTGTCATTAAAAAAACACACCAAATATGAAAAGTTAGTTTTTTTTTAAAGCAGACTTTTTAAATAATTTGTTAATGCTGCTATCACATCGACCTACTATAACCTGTGGATTTACCATGACTGTGATCATACACAACCCTTTGCAATGCCTGGATACAAATCTTGAAACATATAATTGGGCAAAAAATTAGTAGCATGGTGTGCAAAAATGTGGGCAACGCTTGTTTTGTTTTTTTCTAATCAACACAGGAAGAAGTAAAGCGATCAAAAGAAGAAACAACAAGGCTGATGGCTTAACAAACAAACATAAACAATGCAAATTGTTATATAGCTATATAGCCCCGAAATGATATCATACTTCGCAATAAAGACATTAATGATGATGTAGAAAAACATACTGAATGTTTTATGGGAGATTGCAGTAAGTAGCAGCTAGTGCAGACAAAATGAAGGGCATTCTTCACCCTTATTTTTGTCACTGGTGTCAGACTGTCTAATTTGAAGTGTGAATCTATTGCTGCAAGGCTCTTGCAGTGCCATTGTAGTGATGCAACATAGGTCAATTGCAAATAAAAAAAAAAAAAAGTACCCTAGGTTTTTTAGGTGTTTTCGTTGTTTTCTGTTATTTTTATTACTCGTACTTAACTGCTGTGTGGATTTAATTTATTCAACTTATGATAAACCGATTCTTTACTAGGACACTCTATTTTAATCTTGAGTCATATTCTTTCCTGGTTAAATAAAAATAAACTGAAAAAACTTTGACCAGTTTCTTAAAGCCTGCAAACAAAAGTTAACCACATCAGTAATTTCTATCCACTGTCTGCTCTGTCTGTCATATGGAGGGCAAATAGCCAGATCCAGCATTGCTCGGTTGAGTCATTTGTTTATGTTTGGGTCGCACCTCACCAGCTGTCGGTATCTCCTCCTCATGTGGCTTCTTAGCTTGGATGCAATCAACAGTGTATTTTTACCTCAAGTGATGAAACAAATTTGCTTCCACCTTTAATTATTTTTCTTGCACATTTTTCAAAGTGTTGCGCTTTATTGGTGGTGTAATAGCCAAAGTACTTCCATACTTGTAAAGTAGCTCCCTTAGGTGAGGTTAGCTGAGGTTCTGCTCTTGATCTCACATGTCTGGGCTTGTGCTGTTGTTGTGCCCTCTAGGGAGCATAAATACATAGCATGAGATGACACCTTTTTTCTTTTTTTATTTCGGAGCTACAAACCAGCTCCTCAAAAATTTAAGAAAGACTGAATGCAGTTTGTATCACTGTCATCAGTTTAAGTGTATTTAATTAATCTGTTTCTTGTTGAAAGGTTTCTTTTCCTGCTTTTGGGTCCTCACGGCAAAGGACCACAGTACCATGAAATTGGCAGATCCATGGCCACGCTAATGACAGACGAGGTGAGAAGGACACTGCCATTTATTTGAATTTTATCTTATTTTATCTTTTTCAAATGTTAATTGAATTGTGCAACCATTCTCCAAATATATTTCATTTTCTAGATTTTCCACGACGTTGCATACAAGGCCAAAGACCGAACTGATCTACTCTCTGGGATAGATGAGTTCCTTGATCAGGTGACTGTCCTTCCTCCTGGAGAGTGGGATCCCACAATTCGAATTGAGCCACCCAAGAATGTCCCATCTCAGGTAAGTTAGGATCTCTACCACATTTTATATCAGGTGTATCTACTGAATATACATTTAAGTGTCCATTTTCATTTTAAACCTAGCCTAAAATGACATGACTGTAACAAAAATATAGAGAAAATTGCCTGGGATACACTGATGCATTAATGATTCTAAAACTGGCCATAGGTGTAGATCTCTTTGTTAGTCTTGTGATAGACTGGCAGCCTGTCTAGAGTTCAGCTTGGGTAAACAGTTGGATAAGTCATTAAGAATACAACATCTTTCATACTGTACTTCCATATATACAAGTCTTATAAACAGTAACATGTTGTTTATATGTCACATTTAGCTTTATATCATCATAATCACAGTAAGAGAGGCACCTTAAACGAAGAGAGAGGCCTTAAAAGAATTAAAACATATGGAACATATTGTTTTAAACTGTCCTACCTGCAGATAAAGAGGAAAATACCACTGCAGCCCAATGGCAGTGCACCTCCAGCTGGAGAACTGGAAAAGGAGGAGGACCATCATGCAGGGCCTGAGCTGCAGAGGACTGGGAGGTGAGTATGTAATGGTGACATTATTAAACATCTATCCAGTCAGCTGCTGTTCCCTGTATGGAAGTGACTTGTTCTGTTTATTGTTCTGTTTATCATCTTGAGTTGCAGGGGTTTGTTTATGGTTCTAGGATGCTCTAAAATGAAATTTCTGTGAATTCAAAGCTATCAGCCAAAAAATTTTTTCTAACAGAGCTTTTATTAAAATTTGAAATGGTATGAAATGTGAAATTTTAGAAGCACGACATTAGTTTGTTTGAGCAGATACATTACTCTGTTAAACTGAAATGTCGACATTTATGGATAACTGATACCACCTATCCACGGGCCACACACTAAGGACAATGTGTTTATTGGCAACCTCAGACTGACACACACTCATGTCTGTTGGAAGGCACTGTATTATTTACAGAGTCACGCTCCCTTTCACTGCAACTATAAAAGGCTTGTGCTATGAGCGAGCTACTCAGGGAAAGCTGAGCGTAAGAAAGTACAAGAAGCTAATGTTAAGGGAAAAAAAATGAAAACACGGGCTCTGTGAAAGAATCAGCAGGGGCTGTGAAGGACAGCAAGAGAGGTTATTTCAGAGGTGTGAGGGAAAGTAAATATAAAAAAAAGACCTCACAGGAAGGCTTTTGGATTGGTGTTAGAGAAAAGAGAGGAGACGATATACAAGGTGAGAAATGGATTTGAGAAATAGAAAGGCAAAGGAAAAACAGGCAGAAAGAGGCTGAGTGGTCAGTAAGTAACATCAGACAGCATCTCAGTGAAGCCAGAAACATTAAATTAGTACATTTTAAGAACATCGGTTTACAGCTGACACTGTTACAGTAAGAGTCTTTTCTTTAGTGCTAATAAGCTCTGAACCAGATGGTCACATGATCCACCACAGACACTTAGATACTTAGCTTCATATTAATTGAGTTTTTGTGACAGTAATACTCTTGAAGCTTCCACTCTTCACATTTCCTGATTGAAAATATGTTGAAGTTTGCATTTTTTTTTTCTTACGGTAATTGTAATTACATTACATTCAATTTGAAAATTTCAAGCACTAAAATCTGCTCTGGGAATCTTCTAGAATTTTCGGAGGTCTGGTCCTGGATGTCAAGCGGAAAGCGCCCTTTTACTGGAGCGACATCAGGGACGCTCTCAGTCTGCAGTGTCTCGCTTCTGTCCTTTTCCTTTACTGCGCCTGCATGTCTCCTGTCATCACATTCGGGGGTCTGCTTGGGGAGGCGACAAAAGGCAACATAGTGAGTCATAAAGCTTGGCACTTAAAAGTCAGTATTTGATCGCTTCATGGGTTCCAGTGGGCGTAAAAGCCCTAATCCCTTAGTCGTGTTATAGTCGAACGTTTGGGACTATTGCTACTACATATTGTGATTTTTGCACTGGCACTTCAGATGGGTTCTGTGAGGGTATTGTGAATGACGGAAAGCAAATACCCCAGTTCCACAGAATCCTAAAAATGGCCTGTATTTATATAGCGCTTTACTAGTCCCTAAGGACCCCAAAGCGCTTTACATCCTAAACGCTCCATCGTAAAATTGTAAAGTGCAAAAATCTGTTCTTTCTACCATCCATAATAGTGTTATCAGTGTTTTCAAATAAGAAATCCATTTCACAGTTTGAACAATTTTAGCTAAATAATGCAGCACTCTTACACTAGACAATAAGATGGGATCAAATGCACACATGTTACACACAACATGTTTCTGACCTCTTTAAAACACGTGTATGAGCAATCAAAATAAAAAAAATGTTACATAAAATCAAACTATTAATACATTTCACTTCTTTCTTTTTGTTACCATACAAACTGTTTAGTATAGTGTCTCTTTTTGTGGTTCTCTCTGTTCTCTCTCACTGTCTGCTTCTCTTTCATCCAGATGTCTGTGCTAGGCCAGGGACTGTTGGCACAGACAGTCTGTGTGTTGGTGTGTGTAATGCGTCTAAATAAACTCACACGCTGCACAGAGATATGACTTCGGACAAGTCAGCAGTGTGGGAACATTTGAACAGTTTATCTAGCCTCTCAGACGCAGCCCATAATGTCTGTTTAATCAAAGCTTTATGTTCTGGTCTGTGGTCTCCTCCTCATCTGTTTCTTTTCTCCTTCAGCCTTTCCCTCTGTATCCTCCTTTGTGCAATTTCACCTCCCCAATCCCTCCTTTCTTATTCCCTCACTCCACTCCTCTCCTCTGTCTCTACAGAGCGCCATCGAGTCTCTATTTGGGGCATCACTGACAGGAGTAGCATACTCCCTCTTTGCAGGCCAGCCCCTCACTATTCTTGGCAGCACGGGGCCTGTTTTAGTATTTGAGAAGATCCTCTTTAAGTTCTGCAAGTGAGTTTGAGCAAGTTTGCATTGTAGTAAAAAATGCTCAACAGTGTTTTATGTTGATTCCCATTGTCTAATAGAAATTCTTTGTCTTTCCCAGGGACTATAGCTTGTCCTACCTGTCTCTACGGACCAGCATTGGTCTGTGGACTGCCTTCCTGTGTATCCTCCTCGTGGCCACAGATGCAAGCTCTCTGGTTTGCTACATTACCCGCTTCACAGAGGAAGCTTTTGCAGCATTGATCTGCATCATCTTCATCTACGAAGCTCTAGAGAAGCTCTTTCATCTGGGAGAATTGTACCCTGTCAACATGCATAACAGCTTGGACAACCTTACTCTGTATTCGTAAGTACTGAGATTTAAGTTACATGAATGATTAAAGGTCCATTTGTTTATTATTGTTTGCTCAGTATTATATATTTTGAATTGTTTGCACAGGTTGCATTAAATTTAGCTCTTCAAATTGCTGTCTCTGCAAGAGTGCGTTAACTGATAATGAGAGAGGTTAAAATTTATATTATCTTCTTCTACGACTACTTCAGCTGACTGGTTTACTGGGAAAACTCTAAAGTCTTATTAAATTTTCATTTAATTTCTGATTTGTAACGGGCTTTGACACAACCTCAGAGGGACTTGTCTGCCCCTGGTCTCAAAGTAGGGACTTTCCACATTTTCTATTACAGTCTTTAGATTAAATTCCAAAGCATCACATAAAGTAGTTCCTTCTTAAGGAAAATATAATTTTACCCGGCAGATACACTGTAGCATGTACTTAAAGTTTGCTTTAATTGAACCTTAAACATTATTTCTCACAGAAGGCTCAAGGTACAGACTTTGCTTAGTTTTGGATCCTCTGTCCCCAGGTGTCAGTGCTCTCCACCAGCAAATGCTACAGATGAGGTCATGCAGAAGTGGAACCAGTCCGGATATAGTCCAGACTCTATCGAATGGAGCAGCCTCAGTGTTTCAGTAAGACTAGCGCACAGTGACCTCTAGTGTAAAAAGCAGAAATTACAAACACAGTTTTAAAATTGGAGAGCAAACAGTGAAGCTTAATGTTGACTTCATGCATTGAATCTATGTAGAGCACATGCCATAGCTTCCCCAAGTAGCTTTTATACCTGTGTGTGCGTGTGGTGTGTCTCCATTGCTCTACAATTTTCCCACATAAACACTTGCTAGCAGTGGAGTTTCTCTCTTCGAGTTGCTCCATTGTCTTCTAGCTGATTTCAAAAATGGCACCAAAAGAAGTAGCCAGAAATGCATGGAAGGAAAAGGTGGTGCTGTTGTACTGTGAAGTTACATCAGTAGGGAGGTGTGTGTCAGGTTAGGGTGTAAGTTACTGCATAAGGTTTCAGAAAGGTTTTCCATTACATACCTACAGCGTAGATTTAACACAGAAGTTCAATTCCACTATAAGCCAATAGTCTACATTATATAATTCACAATTTTAGTCATAAGCACAACCCCCAGCAATACATCTACCTCTGTCATACAGATGATTCATTAAATTACCAATTTTTATCCTTTTTCTTCTTCTTTAAAGACGTGCAAATTGCTCCATGGAGACTTTGTGGGTCCTGCCTGTGGTCACCATGGGCCGTACATCCCAGATGTTCTCTTTTGGTCTGTTATCCTCTTCTTCACAACCTTCTTTTTGTCATCATTCCTCAAGCAGTTTAAAACAGAAAGATACTTCCCCACCAGGGTGAGATGTTGGGCTTAATTTGTTTATGTATGTTATTTCTTTTGTAAAACGCAGCAAAAAGAAGCTTTTAAAAGACAAAAGAAAGCACTGTTTAATCCCTAATCATGTAAAATGATGTTTAAATAGTACTATTTGAAATATGAAGCATCAGATCTGTAACATCACATGTCATTATATGTTTTGTACACCTGGTGCACGCAAGTGTGGGCAGATTAACCTAAAAGGTTCTGACACTATGTAAATGTTTGCATTGAGTCATTAGTACAGGAGCAGACTCATGTTCAGAAAGAAGAGATCTTCCTGCATCCTCCCACATAGTACCATCTACAGTGTTATCACTCGGTGTAGGCCGGTGTTGGTATTGTGTAAACTGTAAAATGTGCAACAATTACTTTGATGGAGCTGTACCTACAGAAGGAAATGATATGAAGTTAAGCAGCTTCGCTTCTTTGTTTTAGGAATACATTTATAAAGGGTGGCTGAAGGCACATGTCAAATCCCTAAATAAATTAATCTATTTTGTATATGTGTGTGTTACATAGGTGCGATCCACTATTAGTGACTTTGCAGTGTTTATAACCATCATGATTATGGTGCTAGTGGACTACCTAATGGGGATCCCGTCTCCTAAACTGAATGTTCCTGACCGCTTTGAGGTAGGCATATTGTTCATCTGCATTCCTCCATTTATTACTATTGAGTACATTTTTACGGATCATAGCTATTATCTTCCGTAAGCTTTAAATAAAGTATATAATCTGTAGATAAAGTAAAGGTTTTGTAATTCTATTGTATTTTACTCAAGGGTTTCTTTACAGTGGTAGCAGTCTCTTCTCAGAGATGTAAAAGTACAGATTGTGTGTGCTTAAGGCTTTCATATACAAAAGCTCTTGCTGGAATAGTCTAGATTCTGACCAACACATTACAAGTAATGTGTAAGATAAATATTCTCAGTTAGTTCATACCTTATATATACTTAATGTGGCTTGCACTTTTCCCCTCAGCCAACTTCAAAGAACAGAGGCTGGCTAATGGATCCGTTAGGAGAAAACCCTTGGTGGACACTGCTGGTGGCAGTACTTCCTGCCATGCTCTGCACCATCCTCATTTTTATGGATCAGCAGATCACAGCAGTCATCATCAACCGCAAAGAGCACAAGCTGAAGGTCTGACTTTTATCTGAAAGTATTTTGAGAAAGCTTGTGATAGGGTGCCAAGGGAGGAACTGCGGTACTGTATGAAGACGTCCGGAGTGAGAGAAGTATGCTAGGGTACTGCAGCATATGTATGAGTACAGCGAGACAGTGATGAGGTTTTGCTGTAGAAGTGACAGATTGGTTCAAGGTGGGGGTGGGATTACATCAGAGATTGGCTCTGAACCCCTTCTTGTTTGCAGTGGTGATGGACAGGTTTGACTGATGAAGTCAGGCAGGTGGAAAGGTAAAGATGTAAGGAGTAGAGTTAGTGAAAGTGGATGAGTTTAAATACTTGGGGTCAGCATCCAAAGGAATGGACAGTGCAAAAAAGAGGTGAAGAAGAGCGTGAACACAAGTGTCAAGGGTGATTTGTGACAGAAGGACAGCAGCAAGAGTGAAATGGAGGGTTTACAAGATAGAGGGTTTATGGATGTAGAGAAGGAGGACATGCAGAGGGACGGTAGAGAAAGGGTGAGACAGATGATTCAGTATGGTCACTTCTAAAGGGAGAAGCTGGAGGAAGTATAAAAAGTTTCACAAAATTTATTTTAATTTTTTTTTTTACAGAAAAAGGCAAATAGCTGATTGATCACAGTGAATGAATCTGTCACAAAGATTTTTCTCTTCAGTCTTGAAAGTTTGCGTATGTCCATGCCTCTACTTCTCGTATCTTACAGAAAGGATGTGGCTATCACCTGGACTTGCTCCTCGTGGCAATAATGCTGGGCGTGTGCTCCATTATGGGCTTGCCGTGGTTTGTGGCTGCAACCGTCCTCTCCATTTCCCACGTTAACAGCCTGAAGGTGGAGTCTGGCTGCTCCGCACCGGGAGAACAGCCCAAGTTTTTGGGAATCCGGGAACAGCGAGTCACGGGATTTATGATCTTTGTCCTGATGGGTTGTTCTGTCTTCATGACATCAGTGCTCAAGGTGCGATGGGGTTGTCAGTGAAATAATATTTGCTTCTTCATGAGGATTTGCTTCCCCCTGTAAATCACTGTATATAATAATGTCTTTTGATTATTTGACAAATGTTGCGTTAATTCCGTGTAAACTAACTAATGTGTTGTCACCTGGCACAAGTGTGTCATAGATGTTTTCAGCTTTTTGCTTCATGTACCGTAAGTTAAATATTTTCTAATATGTTGTTTGATTTGTGCTTTCGGCAGTTTATTCCAATGCCGGTTCTGTACGGAGTCTTTCTCTACATGGGTGTCTCTTCCCTCAAAGGCATTCAAGTAAGTCTCTCCCCTGCTGTCTTTGAAGATAGTGCTGCCCTTCTATTCAGAACAGAGCAGGAGTCTGGAGCTGTTAATAAAGATAAGTTTGCCCCCTGCTGTTGCAAACCTTTAATGGTAATTCAGAGTCCCTGGGAGCTTCTCTTAAATGTGTTTCCTCCTCTGAATAATCTATTAAGTGGTACTTTCATGCATTTGTATTTCTTGACTGTTTCACTGACTCTCTTTACTCTAGTTCTTTGACAGAATCAAACTGTTTGGCATGCCTGCAAAGCACCAGCCTGACCTGATCTACCTGCGCTATGTGCCACTGTGGAAGGTCCATATCTTCACCCTGATACAGCTCAGCTGTTTGGTGCTGCTCTGGGTAATCAAGGTGTCTGCAGCAGCTGTTGTATTCCCCATGATGGTAATGACTCAGCCTTACTTATTTTATCACTTCATTTTTACTGGAGAAGAGTTATAGAAATGTTTTTAATGTCACAGTTATTGATCATTCATCTGTATGTTGTGCCAAATAACAGTATAGCAGAGGGTTTCTTTTATTAGTAGATATGATTTTTATTGTGTCATTCCTTTACTTTATGTTTGGTTTCATCTGTAATTCTAGGTTCTGGCGCTGGTCTTTATCCGAAAGCTTCTAGACTTTTTCTTTACCAAGAGAGAGCTGAGCTGGCTCGATGACTTGATGCCAGAAAGCAAAAAGAAGACTGAGGATGATAAGAAAAAGAAAGCGCGTGAAAAGCTGGTAAAACTCATCTGTTTTCCATAAGTGAACATCACAAGTTTATTTGTAATTTGAATTTGAAAGAAGTTTTTGCTTTTCTTTGCATTAACAGAAAGTTGGCTGTAGCAGATTTTGTGTCAAAAATGGGGAAGGCGGTATTTTACTGGGATCACTGGACAGAAAAAAAAAAATCATATTAACTTTTGAGCATGATGTTAATGATAGGAAGCAAGATCTAAACCATGACAGGAAATGTATCCAATCACAAGCCTTTTCCAATGATAGTAACTAGTATACAGAACTAATGAATAAAAATATTAGTTCTGTATACTCAAGGTTTCAAGGTTTTATAGGATTAAGGATTAAGCAGACAGCCTTGACCCTGAGAGTGGAGTTCAGAGCATCTGTGAAGAGCTCATGCCTGTGCTCCTTCTGTGGAAAGAACTTAAAAGTAAGAGGAACGAGCTGGAGGGTAACAGCTGACTATTTTCAATATCTACTTGAAGGTCACAACTACTTCTGCTTCCAAATGATACAAAATTAAAACTGCTCCTCAGTTACAAAAATTTACTAAATGAGATTTTGTTTCCTTTCTACTGTACTTCAAGACATGCACTGAAATGACAAAAATGTAGTTATCCTTTGTTTTTCTTCCTAATTTGCATTTAAACAGTAATACTGCAAAATCTCTCCAAATGCTCCATCTGTCTTTGTTGTAAACAACAGCTTTCCAGATCGTGTAAATCCTTCTGAAGCTCAGATTGGAAGACAGTTTAATTATACTACAATTCGAGTGGGTGCCTTAACAGTGGATCGAATCAAATTGCTAATTAAATTGCTATATAATTGTGGCAACTAGGCAAGATCAAATGGGTATATTGGTCTTGCAAGCATGGCTGTTATGGAAGAAGAGAGTTTTGAATCAAGTACTTTCAGTGCTACACAGCCGCGGGAGACCAAAACCCAATATAATATAAGCCCGGGCCAATAAGCCAGATGTTAAAGCTGATTTACCGTATTTCCCGGACTACAAAGCGCACCTGAATATTAGCCGCACAAGCTAAAATCAGGGGAAAATCCTGTTTTGTACATACATTAGCCGCACCTGACTAAAAGCCGCAGGTGTTTCAATGTTGACTTATCATATGTAAGAGAATATGCACAAAGGGAATTGTCAGGAAAGAGATGGCTGTTTGGAGACATCACTTTTATTAATATTTTGAAAAACAAGTTATGGGTACATATTTGCACATGTAGTACATAACAATAACCTACAGCACACCAGAAAAATAGATTCGGACTACCTTTTAGGCTCAGGTGCAGTGACACAGCTTTAACAAGAAGAAAAGTCAGTCATTCACCATCTTTCTCTTCTTCCTGCGCACTAAAACCACCAAAGTCCTCTTCTCCAGTGTCGGATACAAACAGGCTCAGGATGGCTTCGTCATCCACTCTCCGCTTCTCTCCTTCGTTGTCACTTTCAAAACCAAAGAAATCCTCGTTGTCAGTGTCAGAGTCGAACACCCTCTGAAGGGCCGTGGCGGTGTCGTCCTCTCCATCATGCAGCAGTCCAGCCCTTCAAAATCCGTTGGTGATCGTGGATGTTTTCACACTTTTCCACGCTGTCAGAATCCACCGGTGGAGTTGAGCATAACTTGCTTTTCGCAAGTTTATCGCCGCTCGTCATCCACGCCTCCCGCTGAACGCGTAGCGCTACTTCGAAGTTTGTTTTTCGCGCTACTTCGTACGGCACTACGTTGCCTGGCGGACGGACATGTGACTAACATACCACTCTTGAACCCCGATCCTTCCGCCAGGCAACGTAGTGCCGTACAACAGCGGAACACACAAAACAAATCGTCTTACGATATGACAAAAATCACGGACAATCCATAGAAAAGCCGCACCTGACTAAAAGCCGCAGGGTTCAAAGCTTGTGCAAAAAGTAGCGGCTTATAGCCCGACAATTACGGTAAATATGAATAAAAATGTGAGACTCAATTGTTGGAGGATGAACCTCACTGCAGTAATAACTGGTTTTTAAACTATAGATGCATTTGAATCTAGGATGAAGAGTCCGGACTGGAGGAAGAAGAAGAGATGGGGATTAAGGACACTTATGAAGACTCGAACCGGCTCAAGATCCCAGTGAAGGAACTCTTAGGGAGGTGAGTAATGCACTCCATAAAGCATTCTTTAAATGTCAGATTGTGGGATGGAGAGCTGAATCTTCTGTAAATTTTCACTTGGGAGTGAAGTGTATTCATGTTAGTGACCGTAAATCTCACATACTACTATAATATTTTTATCTTATGGCCTCATGGCTAAATATATTTAAAAAAATTTGATCCAGATAAATAAAGATTTCACTAATTTCGTATGTCTTGACTTCTGCTGTGTCTAAACTTAAAAAATATGTTTTTATCTACAGCTTGAAATGACAATTTAAAGACTGGTCATCAGCTGTGTGGTTATGTCCATCTTAACAGATCCTACAGAATAGAAGTAGTGACCCACAGCGTCCCATTGTAAGAAGAGGTAGCATGGCTGTGTGTACAATGACGATGATAATAATAATAATAATAATAATAATAATCTCTGACTCACATTGCTGCATATTAATAATGATAATAATAATAATGGATTGCATTTATATAGCGCTTTTCGGGGCCCTCAAAGCGCTTTACAATACCACTATTCATTCACTCTCACATTCACACACTGGTGGAGGCAAGCTACAGTTGTAGCCACAGCTGCCCTGGAGCAGACTGACAGAAGCGAGGCTGCCATATCGCGCCATCGGCCCCTCTGGCCATCACCAGTAGGCAGTAGGTGAAGTGTCTTGCCCAAGGACAACGACCGAGACTGTCCGAGCCAGGGCTCGAAGCGGCAACCTTCCAGTTACAAGACGAACTGCCAACTCTTTGAGCCACGATCACCCACGATTAACCCTGCTGATAGTTTGTGCATGGGTGAAATTTTCAGACCATAAAAAACAGATTTTCAAAACAGATGGCTTTAAACACACTGCTTTGTGTATTCCTGTCTTTTTGTTTTTATTATTATTATTTGTTTTAAGGTAAAAAGGTCTATGATAGAATGATTGCCTTATCTAATAATATGCATACAGTCAACTCTCAGGATACCCCTTTGCCTAAAACGCAAACAGCTCTTAATACATGTTAACACAGAAGTTTGTTTGTGGTCTGTCTGGTCAGCCATACTGTGTTGTTAACTTGGTTTAATCTCTAATATATGCATGTTTGCGTCTGCCTCTCCTGCACTGATCCTGTCCTGCTGTCTTGATGTCTACATGCCTGTCTTCTCTTTTTGTTTCTGTTTGTGTGTGTGTGTGTGTGTGTGTGTGTTTTCATTTTGGCATGTAGTTCTGACACTGACCCCTTGGTTGTAAATATCTCTGATGAGATGGCCAAAACCGCAGTGTGGAAAGCAGTGAACTCGAGTGCAGAGTCTTGTGTCCAACCTGTGAAGCTTAGCGGAAGGTAGCTATGCCATCTCCTGGAGTTTTCCAGAGCCCCTGCACCCAACTCTGTTACTTCAATATGATATGCTCGCTAAAAACAAGAGGGACTGCTTGGTAGTGCTATCTTAACGTACGCTGTAGTCAGAAACTGAAGCTAGTTACTGCCTGGAAGTCCACAGCGATTGCAGTTTTGAGTGTCGGGAATCAGTTTAATCCTGTAAAAGCAAAGATAATAGTTCCTGTTCCTTTTAGATCCCATAGCTGTTAACCTGACTTGAGTTGACAGGAATATATTTGCAGCAAAATGGCATTCCTCAATAACAGTTTGACATAGTTTGCACAGTAATGCATGTCAAACTCTGATTCGGTTTCCTTGGAAAGGCAAAGGGTAGGAAACACTTAGAAATAATTACTATTTATCACCTGGTTCCATCGGACTGGATTCTGATTGGTCCCACATTCAGACTGCACCCTGTTTCATTTATCCTAAACATACTTGCTGTCATGATGTGTATCTCCTAAAGTCACAAAGATTTTTACAATTTGTTTTAGGTATCTTGAAAAACTGAGTAGGTGTGTTGATGCAAAGAGGAAAAACACAGTACTGTGCAAAGGTCTTGTGCTACCCTTATTTCCTTATTTCAAGGAGACAGACTTCCTTGTTATTTTTGAAGTGGAATTGAACAATAGTTTTGCAGACTTTCCAAAGGAATTTCAATGTTTGTATTTTTTGCTGCTTTCAGTCCAGTCCTCGTATCTGCATTCTCTTCATAAGAATGTTTGTTTTGTTGTTTGTTTGTTTGTTTTAAATCCATTTATCACTGATCTATGAATCACCAAAGCATAAAAAAGGTACCTAATTGAAGGGATGAACCAGTGTTGTGTTGATGTGAATACATTTTGAGCTTTAGAGTTAGACTGCGAAAAAGAACCCAAAGATTATCACAGTTTGACATTTGTTGGTTGGTTTCCAAATGCTTTTCTACATCTATTTCCCATCTTACTACCAAAATATGCAAAAATATGTGGTGGTTGAAGACTTTTGCATTGCACTGTAAACAGCTTTTTTGAGTTACGTGTATATTAATTTCACTAGATTTATCCATCCATCCATAGATGTCTTTAGATTTGGGCACAAATCTAAGTTTCAAACATCTAGGGACAAAGACAATCAGACACAGAATAAAGACAGGTAGCCTCCCAAGATTTATCCACTGTCTTCTTGCCTTGAATAGAAGTCCTTACCCTGTGGGCCACTTCCTTGTTTTTTTGTGTTGTTTAGTTTTGATTTTTAAAAACAGATCCTAACTTGAAGTTGGGTCTCTAAAACCTTTGCACAGTGCTTTGTGTTGACAAATCTTTTGCCACAGTTCTCTCATTAAGTCCCATTCTTACCAAGTTGTACTAAAGCTGGTAAAGTCTTGTAAGTGTTTGTAATTAAGACCTATCACTCCTCTACCTGATAGAAATCACACATTTGTAGTTGCTCACAACCCTTAACACCTCCATGAATCTGCCTACACACTCATTTTCTCTCTATTTGTTAATCCCTGAACAGCCAAGAAAAGGTGGCCTGCGTTAGAGTCGACGTCAGCCCAGACACACCTGGAAGAGACTCCACTACCGAGACGTTCCTGTAATAAATTGTGCAGAACTCCTTTTGTCCTCAATACCTTCTCCTTCACAACACTTTTACCACACCGATGGACGCAATCTTAGAAGGAAAGGAGACACACTGAACTGGAGCAGCACAACCTCTCTGCAGAGCTCCTTCAGGGCAGCAGATGAGCTCCCTTAAGGATGCGAGTCTTTCTTCAACACACGTCTTGAAGTCCTTCATGTACAGAATGTGTACGAATGGTTGCCAAGATGTACTATAAAGGATAAAACTCCAAGAAACAAAGGAATTCTGCTGTAACTGCCCACCGATGTTCACTGTTCAGAAATTCTCTCTGTCTAGCAGCCATTTATTACTCATTTGAAGCACAGACACCAAAGGAAGGGGCCTCACTGGTGGGGGTGTTCAACTGTGTGAATTTTACTTTTAAACCATCAAAACTTTTATTTGTATTTATATTTTACTTTTGTTATTTTAGCTGTTCATTTTACTCTACTTTTTCTTTCTTGTTAGCATTCTCAGTTTCTATATATTTAAGGTGGAACTGAGACCTTTCACTAAAGTACACCAGCTTTGAAACCTTTTTGATTAAAGCCATTCAGGTACTGTCAGCACCAGATAATTCTATTTTATATTTAGTCTGGCACAATAAATGACACAAACCAAAACAGACAGAGGTACATTCAGATACTACTACTGCACCACACTAATATTACTGCGTACATCTTTGTCAGATTTGCTCATGAATAATCTCTCCTGTCTCTAGGGGAACACTCAGTATTTATACTGCTGCTCAAAATTAGTTTTTACTGTAAAGTCTCACTGTTGATAGTGTATGTGATCTTACTGAAATATCACGCGTATGTGTACTGTGTTCTTTTCGTTTGTAATATTGTAGAAATCTACTTCAGAGGCCATACGAAGTCTGTACTGTATCGTAAGCACTTTGCCAGTATAGTTTCTTACCTAAGATGAATTATGGTGTGTTAATAAAAAGGTTACTCCTCCTCCCTCTGTATTTATACATCAGTCATTCAAATTTTAATTATACAACTCAGGAATCTTGAGTGATTTCTGACTGTTGTCATTTGATATTTTAACCCTCTGGCCACTGTGTTTCTCTCATGGCTGTCATCACAACTATTTTACCTAATGCTGTAAATCACGACATATACAAAGGTGCGAAGAAATGAGAGAATATTTGTGACCCCCAGATAGCAGCACCTGTTTTTATACTGTCTATATTATTGTATTATTATTACTGTATGCGTGGGTGTGTGAGTACGAGCGAGCGTGTGGTATAAAGATAATTTGTTTAGCGTTGCAAATCATAAATCATTTTATGCAAAATATTTCTACTGTATATGTAAAAGAATATATTATATTCTAGGAATTCTTATTTTGCTGACAGCAGTCCTGTTTTAGCAATAAGTGTTCCATACTGTGCAATGGACGGACTCCTGAACTTGGCTAATATTCAGGCAAGGAATTATTCATCAAACGACTTCTGTGTATGTTTAATCTGCTCTGTCTGTGTGTAGCTACAGTGACTATACGGACAATAGCTTATGTGCCTTGTTGAAGCTCTTTGTGTACAAGTCTAGTACTGATAGTTTAAGTGTTCAGAAGAGAGGTACGGGCATACGCGGTGGCACCCAAAGACGGATCGTAGAGTGAACGAGGACACTGCTCTCCCTGTCGTAGTGTAATGCCATGTCTGTGTGAAGGTTGTAGCCTGAGCCATTGACTCAAAACAGTGTAGTTCAATTTATTCTTCCATTTAAAAATGTAACTAAATACTGTTTGTCAGTGTGTTTGTGTGTTCTACTATCACAGCTAGTGTTTGCTCACAACATAAAAGCTCTGTAATCAATTTTGAGGTACTGTTTCTTTTCTAAGTGATTAGTGTGTGTCAAAGTGTTGTGCCGTCAACATCCAGAAAGAAGTGACATCTATGTTAATTTATATATTTGATTAGTGGGAAAAATGATTCATGTGTGGTTATTTCACTACATATGTGGACGTTAAAATGAAATGTAAAATGTTGTCATTAGTATCATCAGAGACAGTTAACGTCCACCAACCAGCTAAGAATTTACGATTCCTGTTGTTTATCTTGTTTTTCCACATTATGAGGTTCGATTTAAGATGCATGAATCTGGATAAACGATCAATAATGTGAAGGAGTTTCTGGCCTCTATTGTCACACCAACAACACAGAGTAGAAAATGCATTTGTTTTGTACAGACATCAGTGAAGCACACAGCGTCCAGTTGTTAACTTGAACGATGACTCTTCTGTCATGACTGATTGTTGAAAAGCAATAAAAAGGAATACAAAGTGATTTTTCTTCTGTCTTCATTTAAAAAAAAAAAAATACAGATTTTTTCATTAGTTTAGGATTTACGGGTCGCATTTTACCTTATGTTGTATTGATAAATAACTTTCAGTCAACATGATTTAAAACCCAGAACTCTGAAGTGCACTCACTAGGAGCTATATTAGGTACATCTGTTAGCAGTCACTTATTTCTCATTTAAACCATAGTTAGGACAAGTTTTAAATGAAGGAAAAACTGTGACTTTCCTATGGAAGCCTGTTTCCGCCACTAAAAAAAAAAAAAAGCTAGTATCCATAACTCGAAATTTCGAGTTATTTTCTCGAAATTTCGAGTTATTATCTCGAAATTTCGAGAAATATAACTCGAAATTTCGAGTTACTTTTCTCAAAATTTTGAGGTAGCTCTGCCAATCAAAAATATACGTGAATGAGGTCGCTTTCTTGTTACCCGGAAGCATATGGTGCAGGACCGCGCACTCAAAAACGGATCCCAACAAATTAAAGTATGTTTGCTGATAGTAACACCATGTGATTCAGCTAATAA
This sequence comes from Aulonocara sp. 'chitande type north' Nkhata Bay, assembly GCF_057382095.1. Lineage (NCBI taxonomy): Eukaryota > Metazoa > Chordata > Actinopteri > Cichliformes > Cichlidae > Aulonocara > Aulonocara sp. 'chitande type north' Nkhata Bay. Next base: position 13,984,864 of record NC_141364.1, read on the forward strand.
CACAGGGATTTCATCATTTGTGAAGCCAGGCTGAAAACACTCAGCAATCTGTGCATTCACGACTGGATGTAATACCGGTAGCTTAGCTGTAGCATTTGTAGCTGAGGGCTTCAGCTTCCGGGTAACATGGAAATGACGTCATTCACGTAGATTACTGATTGGCAGCGCGAACTCGAAATTTCGAGTTGCTTTTTTCAAAATTTTGAGTTAATATGTCGAAATTTCGAGATAATAACTCGAAATTTCGAGAAAAAAACTCAAAATTTCGAGAAAATAACTCGAAATTTTGAGTTATGGATCCTTTTTTTTTTTTTTTTTAGTGGCGGAAACGTGCTTCCATACTTTTCTGCACAACCATCTCTGAGGTTTACAGAGAATAATCTGAAAAAGAGAAAATATTGTTTGAGTGAAAATGTTCAGTTGATACCAGAGGTCAGAGGAGGCAGACTGCTTCAAGGTGACAAGAAGGCAAAAAGCAACTCCTCGTTACAGCCGGGGTATACAGAATCTTTGAATGAACAGCAGGTAAACCTTGAAACAGAGGCCATAGTAGATGAGGGTCCACGATGAGTGTCACTCCTGTCAGCTGAAAACAGTAAACTGAGACAACATTTCACACAGGCTCACCAAATTGTCCTCCATCCAGCAGGAAAAGGCGTCACAGTGCTCAAACGAGCTCAAACTGCTTTCTCGAGCATCAACACAAGTCTTTTTTTTTTTTAGTTTTTGAAGACAACCGGATGTTTTTCATTCTGAAGACAAAAGGTGGCAGCAGAGATCTGTTATAAACCACTGCAGACAAATACAGCAGGCACTTTTTCAGTTTTATAGTTCACACAGCAGTGGGTTCACCACTTAATTGGTCAATTAAACCTCTTCTGGGGACTAATAAGCTCCTTTTTCTCCACTTAGTTTCTAGGAGCCCATTAAAATACAAATAAAATGCATTTTTGTTTTCTTGCAAACTATAAATTCATGTGCAAGGTCAGCATAAAGAGAGGTGCAATCCGGAATAGGTGGAGATATGTGGATATGCATATTTATTATGGTCTAATAATTTGGTTTGACTAAAACTTGGCCTTATGTGACATTTCAGCTGTGCATGTTCTCCTTCATGGTAAAGTACAAGTCAACATGAATACACTCTATATGCATCTGTGCCCGCTGAATGAAGGAGGACGCGCAATAAGCCTGTTTTTAATGTTACAAAGAAAGAAAAGAGACACGGAGGAAAGAGGTTAAACCTCTTGAAGATGTGTCCTTGAACAGCACAAGAACTGAGCAAAGGACAGTTTGACAATATGTTTGACAAGGGAAGGGCAAATGTGTATTATTAGTTCAGGACTTTATTTTTAATCATGTTTTTTCATGAGAGTACATCAGCTTTAATGTCTTACGCAAGAAACCATGTCATGGAAAAGATTTCAGATACTTCACTTTGAAGTACTGCCAGAAATGAAATCAGTCTCAGCAGTTTATTCGGGTTATTAAATGAATGGTTACAGTAATTTTAATTCTACTGATTGAGCATTATATTTGAGCAGCATGTGCCCAGCACTGTTTCAGGCCCATGCATCCGGACCAGAGCTTGCACAGCAGACGCTACAATAAATCATTCCAGTAAGTATTCACTTCAAGTTTTCTCTTTATTAAAAAAAAAAGGATCTTCCGGCTACAAAATGTATTGCAATTTGTAGCCCAGTGAAAAATAAATTCAGGATATGCTTCTCATAAGAGCAGAAATCCTGCTCAGCGCGAACAATTCAGTCATTATTTGTGTTCCTGTGTTGACCTGGTAGAAACGAATAACCACGTGATTAAATTACAATAAAAAGGATTTTAATAAACGTTAGAATTAGTCATTTTCAGAAAATCCAGAGACGCACAGCAATCAAAAAACAGTGAGATTTTTTTTATTGTCTTCTCAACAGCCAGAACTTCAGTCAAAATAATAATTTCTTCTGTCATTCAGTAATCTGAGACTGTCTGAAAGCATCGTTTCTCCTTAAAAAACAAACAAACAAGAAAATCACACATTACCAGCCAGCATCACTGGGTTTCACTTAAACACAGTACAAATGTGTTTCATAAAGTCTTGGGCCAAAATAACTCATGTATTACAGGCGCTACATGATTCACTATTAATCACTGAAATTCAGCTTTTACACTAACGTGGCTCTTTTAAAATGTCTTATTGTAATATAACGACAATTACAAATAATTCATTACAATTCGAGCAAAACAACTATTTCAACAATGGCTTCTTACAAAGAAAAAATAAAGATTTAGGTGCCAAAAACGCAGCAGTTAATTGTCGTCCCTATGTTTACATGCCGTCGATAGCAATCAATTCATACACCGTGAACAAACTTCTCGTTGGTTAGTTTAAAATATTTGTCTTTGTGCAGACAAACAAAACAACTTGACGTAAAATTGCCGTTTTTTCCTTTTTTAAAATCGGCCTGCTGTGGTTCTGCTCAAAGTTTCACGTAGACTATTGGGAAACTGTAACACTGCATTGTAAAAGAAAGAGTTTCCCTAACCTGGAGAGATATTCACCCTCCTCTTAAAGAAAATGCTTCGGTGGGGAACTGTGGCAGCACATAGTGCTTGTGGTTCAGTTAGCGCCGTTTGGTGGCCCCTCTGGGATGAGTGACATGAAAAAGGTTATGATGAATGACCATGTGGAGGACAAGAAGCCTGTGTGGGGGGCGCTGTTAGGATCTTCCGCTCCTTCCTCTCCGCTTTCCCCATCCTCATCATCAGAACCGTCATCCAACACTCCTTCCTATACGAGGGAAGTCAAATTACAAGAATCAAGTGAGATTATATCTCCCTGACGCTCAGTGCACAAGATTAGGCAAGAATATATGAGTCATATTTGACTGTGAAATGAGATATCCACTAAATTAGCTTCAGGCATAACGCCCCACACTTTATCTACATACTTAAAAAACATTTCTTCATTCCCCTATGAAGTCAAAATGCCATTTTAGTGTTTTTAGCTCATCTTTCCCTTCCACTAGACCGGCAAATTACATTTTTTCTAACCTAATTAGAACAACAACATAAATAACAGACCATCTGAAATCAAGTAAATGTCAAAAAACTGTGATTGACCCCAATTGACCTCATTTTCATGATCTTTGTTGTTTTCTTAAATTGAGCAATCTACAATACAATACCACTGTTATGAGTTATTAAAGAAGAGTGGTGTACTATATCCTTCAGCTATCTGGAAACTGGTACTTCATTTCACAGCTTATACTGCAGATAAAAAATAAATGATACCGATAAGAATCCAATCAGTTCTGAGTAAAGCACCAGTGGATGAGAGAGACAGTTACCATTTCTTGTAAGTCTTGGTTTTGTGGCTCTCCCTCGGCATCATCCTGATTGGCTCCGTCTCCGGGAAGCTGAAGTTCGTTCTCCAGGTTAAACGGAAACCAGCCGGCCTGATGCCTGCAGGCAGAAACAACGAGAAAAGAAATTACAAATGTTTCACAGTGTTGGTCATATCAACTTATTATTCATTATACTCTTGAGTAATCTTTGAGGTACTTATAATGTGGTATGAAAATAACAAATCCCTATGGAAGCCCGTTTCCGCCACAAAAAAAAAAAAAAAAAGCTAGTATCCATAACTCGAAATTTTGAGTTATTTTCTCGAAATTTCGAGTTATTATCTCGAAATTTCGAGAAATATAACTCGAAATTTCGAGTTACTTTTCTCGAAATTTCGAGTTACTTTTCTCGAAATTTCGAGTTACTTTTCTCGAAATTTCGAGTTACTTTTCTCGAAATTTCGAGTTACTTTTCTCGAAATTTCGAGTTAGCTCTGCCAATCAAAAATATACGTGAATGAGGTCGCTTTCTTGTTACCCGGAAGCATATGGCGCAGGACCGCGCACTCAAAAACGGATCCCAACAAATTAAAGTATGTTTGCTGATAGTAACACCATGTGATTCAGCTAATAACACAGGGATTTCATCATTTGTGAAGCCAGGCTGAAAACACTCAGCAATCTGTGCATTCACGACTGGATGTAATACCGGTAGCTTAGCTGTAGCATTTGTAGCTGAGGGCTTCAGCTTCCGGGTAACATGGAAATGACGTCATTCACGTAGATTACTGATTGGCAGCGCTAACTCGAAATTTCAAGTTGCTTTTCTCAAAATTTTGAGTTAATATGTCGAAATTTCGAGATAATAACTCGAAATTTTGAGTTATGGATCCTTTTTTTTTTTTTTTTAGTGGCGGAAACGGGCTTCCATAAATCCCTGTTGTGTCTACAAAATATGTTTTATAAAAATTCTAAGAGCCTTTAATGTTAAGATAAAGGCAAAATATATAAAAGTAATGCATTGTAAAAATCAAAACTTCTGTTGAGTCTTCATAACTTTAAAATTCAGGTACTTCTTTCCAGTTATATTAGGGGAAACACAACAGGGAATCTTCAATGCAGCGCCGCATGAAGACACAGGAAATCGCTCTAATCAGAGAGCATTCAACCAATGTGGCCTTCATTGTAAAGGCAACCATTTTTTAAAGATAAATGCTTTCCGGAGAAAAGCATTTATCTATTGTTGTGAATTTCGATGTGAGATGAGACCGAGTATCACCCACAATTACTGCCTTTTGTTAAAGTACAAATCCAAAAAAGCACTAACAAAATCATGAGACCCAACAATGCAGTAACAGAACAAACACTACTGTAAGTACAGACAGGCAAGATTTTCGAGTATTTCTTAGAGTATATAGAAAATAAATTCGATAATTTATGTGACTGTTTCTTAAAATATCCATTTTCTTGTTTTTCCCTACGCCTGGAACGATGTAGCATTCTGGTACCACAAGAAAGTAGCGATAAAAGCACCTTTGAGTCATTTGTCAGCCACTATAATGAGTACAGTGTCACTGTGCTGTCCTGTCTGGCTTTTAAATGTGCTCTATAAATAAAGATTGTTGTTGTTGTTGTTATATTAAACAATACCAGAAACTCTCCCAGTTAAAGCTAGCGTGTCACCGTGCGTGCTGCAAATACACTTTATTTCAGTTTCAGAGTTTGAAGATTGTTTTAGTGTAGTTCGGGTCACTGTATTGTAATGACGGGCATTTAAAACACATGTTTAAAGTAAACTCACAGGTAAAGCACCAGCATGGCCATCATCACCATGACAAAGCGGCTGAAGGACGAGTAGAAGTAGACTATACTGAGTAAGATGGCAGCACGTGAAAATGTGTACACCCAATCCAGCCAGTCCCGATTGAGCTCTTCCTCGTTCAGGATCTCCCCTCCTTGGGCATTCATCTGGACTTCTGGGTTGCCGTGGCGACCCACTTGGGGTCGTTGACTCTGGGGATGGGACTGGTTAGACTGGGTCGAGGTCTGGTCGGGCCTGAGGTGCTGAGAGGAGGCGGCAAGTAACTGACTAGAGGACGAGAGACAGATGGTGGTAACACTGTTTGAACACAGCCCTAAAAACCTTTGTGTTTTTAAATGGAGAGACTAAAACACAAATGGACTTACTAATGCATGTAGTACTGCCTGGCATACAGCTGCTGCCACCACATGAGTGTCATGGGGTTGTAATAAGCGGGCATATTTGCGGGAGGCATCGACTGAGCAGAGTGTTGGTTCCAGCTGGAAAAAGAGGGTGCAATATGAAAACAGTGACATTCTCCATTTTTGGAGAAGAGGTTTTAGTCAGAGCCAAAGGAAAAACATCAGCACTGTAATCAAATTATTACCGTTAATACTGTTTATTCAGTCAAATATAACCAATGCTTTTGTTTATCACATGGCCAGACATAGCAGGAAAACACACCCTCACTAAACCAGAACAACTCATCCATGTGTAAACAACCTCACTAGGATTGTTGGGAGAAGTTTTTATACACTCAACATGACAACATTATATATCAGTAAATTTGGGTTTTTACTGATTTCTGCATAAGTTTTAATTTATTTGGGATTTTTTCCAATCTATACAGGCTCAAATATACACACACACACACTCAAAAAGCCTTTTTATAAGTGGTGCTGAAGGTTCTACAGTGTCTTTTACTTTGGCGGGGTCTGATTAATCGTCATAAATGAGTACAGCTGGTAGTTTCTCTTTGCCAGCATAAAAAGGATTAGGATGCAAGCACTAATTTGATTGACAAAATTTAAGACGCAATGTGCATAAAGTTGCCAAGTCCAAATCATTAAGATTGTTATGTAAAGTGTCTTGAGTAACATGTTAAAACTACTTAATAATGAAGTTTATAAGCAGGTGTATTTGCATTGTTTTTCTATTTTCATCATTAGTTGGTCTAGGGAAACAGTTTCCTGAACTACCCTTCACACCTGCACTGCAGTTCAGTAGCTTACCTGTACATAAATTGTGGATACATCTGGTGGTAAGGGAAGGATCCAGCTCGGTGTCTGAGTCCATCACTGCTCCCTCCCGTAGAGGAGTGGCTATCCTGACCAACTCCATTGGAGTTCTGAGGGGCCTGTAACCAGAGAGGGGGAAAAAAAAGTTCTATTTTCTTGCTCGTCCAAACACAAAGGCAAGTGACGTTTTTAAATCTCCAGAGATTTGCAAATTACAGCAGTTAGGGAGCTGATGAAAGAAAATATGGCGATGATGAAATGAAATGCAAGGTCTAAGAAGCACACGGCTGACCCACCGTGGGACGGGCTGTGCTCTCCTGGGGCTTGTTACTGCAGCTGCGGGTGGGCTTTGGGGAGCTGGGAGGGGTTCGTGAGGCGCACACCAGATGGAGCATATGGTACTCGTCCTGCTGTAGAAGCCAATAAGAGCTCATTATTAAACACAGCTTAAGTGCAGCATGTTCTTTGGACTTGTTATTTTTAAACCTCAAGAACACTTCAAAGCGCTTCTAAATCTATTTTGTGGACATTTGCTTTATTAGATTAATGCAAAGACAAGAATACTATACATTAAGCTTTTCTACAAGGCTACAGATCTAAATCCTTCAAAAGAGTTTTCCAAGTTACTATCTTTGTTAATTACTTATCTAGATATACCTTAATCAGGTGCTGGAAAACTTTAAAAATGTTGCTTTCAGGTTTAAACAAGACAAAATTAACACGAGGGAAGCGACTGTTTCTAAACAAATCAGCAGTAACTCAGCATCCCAGCTTAACCTGTGATAACTGAAACAAATACACGATTGTTTTTTTTTTGTATGCCATTCCCCATTTATGTACACATTATATGTATGCATGTTTTGTATGCTGTTTATTTACTGCTGCATAACTATTGCCAACTGAGCTGCTGCCTATTTTGGCTAAGGACAACTTCACAAAAGAGACAGGACATTTAAGATTTGCAATGTTCCTGCTCAAACACAAACATATTAATAATACCTACATAATATTTGAACATATTGAGTTTCTTTACAAAACAGCATGCAATTATAGGAAAGCCCATTATAAAATGCATTACTTTAATAGTGGCCTAGAGATGAAGAAGAGAAAAAAAAGTGGAACACTAGGTAATAAAACATATTAAAAAATCAATTAAAAGAGAACAACATAAAAAGAAGGAACACAAACTCTCATTAGAGCTGCAATATACCTGTACACACTGTCTTGCTTTGCCCCCTCCTCCATTCTACTCTCTTTTTAGTGATGATATGTCGGCCAGTTTTTCGTTTTCAAAAATCAATTCACTAGACTTGAATTTACCTAAAAAAGATCAACATGAACATTAAAACTTTTTTCCCCTCAAGACTTTGTCATTGCTGTGCCACCTATGGTTACATAATCATTGTTGCAGGTTACACAAAGAAAACCAGGAGGAAAAGTCCTTCACAGCAACAAATACAAAAGTGAAGTCACTTCGTGCCGATAGCAGAAAAATGGGTCAACCTAAGAGTTGCCTAATTTTGCAGGAATCAACATGAAGACTCATTGACATCCAGTAATTGTGTATAAGGTGGCTTTGTTTGCACAAGCACCGAATGTTCCAGTGAAATAAATAAAGATTACATAAGCACGACAAACTACATTCACTGGACACTTTATTAGGTACAGATCTTTGTTAATGCAAATATCTGACCAACCAATCACACGGCAGCAAATCTGTGTATTTAGGCATGCAATCAGGCTTTAGTTCAAACTGAGCATCAGAATGGGAAAGAAAGGTTTTTCCCCCGCTTTTTAATCAGCAGTTCCGGCTAATGCTGGTGGTAGCGTAGTGGTGTGGGTGACACTTTGGGAACCTTAGTACCAACTGAGCGTCATTTAAACACCACAGCCAACCTGAGTATTAGTACTGATCATATCCATCCAATCACAGTGTACCCATACTCTAATGGCTTTTTCCACCAAGATTAATGTGCCATGTCACAAAGCCCAAATCATCTTAAATTGGTTTCTTAGACAGGACAGCACAGTGACACTGTACTCAAATGGCCTCCACAGTCACTGGATCTCAGTCCAGTAGAGGGTGGTAGTGGTAGAATGGGAGGTTCACATCATGGATGTAAAGCCGACAATTCTGCAGCACCCGTTTGATGCCATCATGTCAACATGGACAAAAAAAATCTCTGAGGAATGTTTCCAGTACCTTGTTGAATCTATGCTGCAAAGAGTTATGCAAGTTCTGAATGCCAAAGCATGTCCAACCCAGTACTAGCAAGGTGTACCTAATAAAGTGTCCTTTGAGTGCAATTCCAGTTTATCTCAGATGTGTGGGAAGGTGTTTCTGTGTAGGCTACATAAGTTCTTCCACACCATACTCCATTCTACTTTGAGTGCAGAGAGACTCTTTTGTTGAAATTTTAAACACAGTAAGTAACAATTGCCTGATACATTTTTGTAAATCAGGCAGTTTAAATCTTGTGAGCTGTAGACTTACTAAACTACATGGACTTTAATAAATCCTATGCCTATAACTACACAAACTTACCTTTCTGAGCACATCTTTTAAGGTAAAATGATCCAGCAGGAGCTTTCCAGAATACACCAGCCTCTGGTCTTTGGAGCTCTAAAAAAAAAAAAAAAAAAAAAGGATAACGATAACTGGGTCAAAGAAGGAAGCCTATGTATAATGAACAACACCAAGAATCTAGGTTGCTCAGTTTTGTTTTACATTTTTAAAAGGGTAAAGATGCCAGAAATACAATCATACACTGAAAGAAAACAGAGTTAACGGTTAAATGTACATGATCACAGCATTAAAGGGCAGAAACTTTCTGTGAATGAGTGATAAGGATTGGTTTGTAGTAACCTCAATTGGGATAAGTGGGTCTTAAGAGTGGATTTAGCTCTCCTGACTACAACAAGGTCAGAGTGTGATCCTCTTACAGCTTGCATTCACTCTACAGTTGTTAAAAAACACATTTTCTCTTTTAGATCCTGGCCATCTTACAACTGGAAGTGGAAGTATTTTCTTGTTTTTTGAGATTTCCAGAAATAACTTCCCCCGAGGTACACAAAAATGTAAAGGCATTTGGATGAACACTCTACAGCTTTATCAGAATGCAGTTTGCTCCCATGTATTTAATTTGATTGCATCAAAACAAGCCAAGAGCACAGAGGAAGCAGAGCAAAGTCAGATTAGCAGCACAATAAAGCCGGAATATAAACGCCTTCCCTTCATTGTGACGTCAAATCTACAGCCTCCAAGGCTCATTCAGCTACAAAGACTCTAGGAACCTCATTTCTTTCCCTTCAGAAAAAACATCAAGGTTAATGATCTATGTCACTCAGTGATTATTCAACTGAGTGACATAATATGACTCATGAGGGAACTCAGCAGAACTCACAAAGCAAAAGTAAGCAAAGCAAAATGAAGGTTGAGACTGTGTGAGAGCTAAAAATCAAAACACAGTTAAAAGGCAACAGAAACAACAAAAAATGCAATTCATTCTCAAAACTGTGTAACTGTGAAGCTCATATGTAACACACGGGGGTATGCAGGCCATTTCCTGCCTGATATGTGTAGCATAATGCAGAAAAAAATCTGGTAATGATATCAATACACAGTTTGTCCAGCAGAGCGGCTTTCACTGCAGTGTTTGCAATACTGTCACTGTCTGCAGCATATGGAGCAGAATACATGTCACAGCACCATTATGTACCATTATGTTCGTTGATTTTGTAACTCCAACATATTGCGTGTGTCATTCATATTACTATTAACTGAAAAAGGCAAGAAAACACTTGTTACACTTGTTCCATGTTATGAGTATCTTTCTAACCACATAACTATCTCCCAACACTGCAGTGTTTCTCAAACTGTGGGGCATGAACGACCAGAAGAAAAATGTGAAGTTGAATGAATGTAATAATTTTTTTAATCATTATAAGGGAATAACAAAAACAAGAGTTTGCTGATGCAATAGTTTCCATTTAATTAAAATTCAATTTTAATCGTTCTTTTTAAATTGTAAATTTTTGATTAAAATAGCCAGAAATAAAATTCTGCTAACCTCTGAAGTGAAGCATACCAAAACGTTTGAGAACTACTGCATTACTGTATGCCATCAAAACAAATACAGTAGTAGTATTACAACAGCAGCTGCTGCTCCTACTTCAATAACAGTGATCAGCTGGTTTGGATAACAAAAGCAAAGTAGGAAAGTGTTACCATGATCAGAGGGAATTAACACGCAAGTCAACCTCTTACATCAACAGCTTTGATTAAATAAGGGTGAGATACTCACAGGTTTACTCGGGTACACATCAGACAGGTGAGCTTTGAGTTTCTCCACAGTCCAGTTCTGGTAGCAGTTGATTGTCTGGTCATCATATTTCTGATTGGGAGCCCTGATCACAAGGGTAACAGGATTGTCCACAACAGCTTGATCCATGACTCATTTGTCTTCAGTGGAAAACAAGAGAGAAAGGAGATCTGGACTACGAAGTGTGTGTCCTTGTTCCAGCTCTGTTAGTTTTCAAATAGGTTCCTGGCACCATCGAGGGGAAAAAATCTCACAGCTGGAAGAAACAGAAATGACAACATGAGTTTAGGGTTGCCCAGGTGGCATAGTGACATATTACGTAGTAAAATGAAGCAAATAATAACAGCACGGGAAAAAACGGTTCAATATTTTCCGACAGAGAAAGAAGAGTTATTCGTTTTTATCCTGTATTCGCCCTGACACACATTGAACCACACATATATTTCATTACAGCTACAACACTCGCGACAACATTGTAACAAGCTCCCGAACTAAACAATAGAGCTAAGGACAAAGTGATATGCTCTAACAGAAAACTAACGCTACATTTTGTCAGGGGTAATTAATGGATGGCTAAGCTAACGTTAGCTTTAGTAGGTTCTCTGCTACTAACAGCAGTCAAGTCAAGCTAAAAAAGTTCTCGCCTTGGATAACTACCCGCCCAAATTACAATGATCTAGTTGTAGAACGGTGTTCTTGTAAAACTAAGCTATGATGTACCTGGTTAACGTACCTGGTTTACCTCCGGACAGCAAAATGTTGTCTAGTTGGCTGAACGGACTGAACCTGGTTGTCATACTTCTTTGATGGATTTCGGAAGGTTGTCAACATTCGACGTTATACTTATTACTGCCACCTGCTGGACTTTAGTGTGCATTACAACAAAGACACGCTAAAAAAGACTGTGGAGATGTACGTTTAATATACATTTCAAAGGAGTCTCTGCAGTCCTTTGAAACAGCTTGTAGAACCTCTTGAGCAGCAATTCTTCAAGTAGTATTTTCTGTATGGCCCTATCAGTCTCTGATATTGCTGAAGAGGAATTTTGGCCCTCTCTTCTTTACAAATCTTCTTAAGGTCACTGAAGTTTGCAAGCCTTTGTTGATATACTAATGTCTTAAGATCCTGCGACATGGCCTCACGTTTGACTCTAAATACTTTGGTATACAGAGGAGTTCATGGTTAACCCAATGACTGCAAGTTGCCCAGGTCTTGTGGCTGCAAAACAACCCCAAATCATCAATCCTCCTCCACCGTGTTGTTGATATGAGGTATTTGTGGTGATATGCTGTGTTTGGTTTCTGGCATATGTGGTGCTGTACTATAAGCCCAGATGCCTCTTTGGTGTCATCTGTTCAAAGGACATTGTTCCAGAAATCTTGTGATTTGTTAAGGAACTGTTAATGAAATTTGCGACAATAAGCCATGCTACAATGTTCATTTTAAAGTTTATATTCTTTTCTGGCAACCTTTCCAAACCAGCCATACTTGTTCAGTCTTTTTTAACTGCACTGTCATGAACTGTCGCCTTTAGCTTGCAAACTTAAGCCTGTAGATTCAGACATGAAACTCTTGGATTTTTTTGTCAGTTTGTCCTTTGCAGGGATGTCCAATCAAATGCAAATTAACTCATTTAATTAGCAGCACACAGCTGCTAATTCCCTCTTAATACCCATGGAGGCAGTAAGGGTGTACTTTTCTACTGCAGTTAATTAAAATTTCTAATAGATGTGGACTTCATAATAAAATACTATAGAAAACTACATTGTTGTGCAAGAAAGAAATGATAAAGAAAATGGAAAATTATTTGCCTACAAAAAATAGATCATTTGATAAGCACAACCATTTATTGTACAGCATGTTACCTGCATTAAATCTATTAAGTCAGGACAATTTGCATATTAATGATGAAGGAACTGAGCTCACAGCCCATTATTTATTCAGTGGGCTAGTTTCAGTCATTGTGATCAAAGGTACTGTTTATAAGGTTGGGGGAACTTGCTGAAGGCTGAGCCTGAAGAAGTCACTTAGATGTGTGACGAAATGTTTGGCTGAAAACGCTCTGACCAGACGAACAGAATCAACTTTTTGGGGGTAAATCCACTACACTTACCAAAAAAGCTTACATTCAATGCAGTATATAGATATTTACAATTATCCTATTTTGATGAATATGCTGCTGATGATTTACCTGTTTTATGCCTTCCTCCAACATGACAACAAACAGTCAGAAATAACCGACTGTTTTTTCACTATCAGTAATTAAAACAATCGACTGATTGATAACTAACAGAAAAAGAGAAAAAGAAACGGAAGCCCAAACATTATTACATTTATCAGAGTTGAGTCTAAAACAGTTGAAAGCCTTCTCACTGCCATCTACTGGTAGCATGATGAAACAGCCCGGTCTCTTTCTCATTACATCAACGGTCATTGTGTTTGGTGTCCTTGGACAGCTTTTATCTAAATTATATTCAGCACAGTTGTGGAATCAAGGCTGGGACTATGCAACAGTGAGATTAGTCTGAAGAAAAATGATGGACGTGTAGGAACTGAATTCATAGTGGTCTGTTAAGTCGGGTGCTGCCGTGACAGGAGAGCTTAAGATAGCCAAGACAGCATTTATGCATATTCAAACACAGCAATAAATAAACACTTGAATGGAAATTAAATATGTAAAATAAATCAAAACTTACCGAAGCTTAGTGAGTTACTGTTGTGCAAAGAGGTTATAGTTGACTGACCAGGTAATGTAAAGATGAATATTTTACTTAATGTTGCAGATTATTGTTTAAATCCTCAGTTCTCTGGGAGGTGCACTCAGAGGCAGGGACTGGAAAAATACAGCACATTTTCCTCATAGTTACTACATGCAGCCTAAAGTCACCTAAGGTAAATAATCACCTTAATACCTTTGATACATAAACAAACTAAATGATCAGATCTCTATTATAGCATGCAGTTCTGCATATAATAACAAAAACTACGTTGGGTTACTTCGACCTTCACTGAAAACCTGAAAATAAACGTGCTCTGGAAATGGGTCAGCTTCCGATTGACTCAGCCAACTCAAGAGACCCTTCCAGTCCCCTGACGAGAACAAGTCTCATGCTATTACTTTTATGAGTAGCAGAGAACATCACATTATTCATCCTGTGCTAATGTCCCAGCTTATTGGTTTCTTTTGTATGGGATAAAAATACATTGTTGTCTTTGTATCAGTTGCCGTCACATAAAAGCACAGCAAGCTGCAATGCACTTTTTAAGTCTTTGAGTAGTAAACCCCTGCATGGTCAATATTGCCTCAAGTTTCTCCATTTTATTTGCATGAGTAAAAATTAGCATACTGAACTAGAAAGTAGTTACAGTATAAATGTGAATTTTGATCATCTGTCAGCCCTGTGACAGACTGACATTCTCAGCGTATACATGACCTCACACAGCTTCACAGAACCACATGATGGATGAGAGGTCTGTCGGCTCCACCTGTAAATGACCTGAAAGCAGGTTGGATGGATAAATGAATTTCTCTTTTGTTGTTATTTTGCAAAATGTGTTATTTTCTTTAGAATAAATGAAGATTTTCTTAAGGAAAAATAATAATTTGCAAAACAATAATTTAATGAATGATTATTTCAGCAACTGTTCATTTACTTACTCCGAGTTACGCAACCAGACACTTCTGACAATTAACACATACCTCATCGGGGCAGGTGATGCACTTTTTTGTGACGTCCATCATGTTTGTCTTCACGTTTTAATTCACTCTCAGTGGATGCAGCATGTTGACAAGGTGGTGTTCAGTATAGCAGCAGTCAGCGGGGTCTCCTTTTTTAAGGGCACTACATTAGAGATATCCAATTTCTTTCATTTCCCCTCTTCCTGTGTGTGTTTCCATCTATTAGCGCTGTCACAAAGGACTGTTTTTCACACCATGCCTCAATTTAGCAGTGGGTGATAATATGGGACACCAACCTGTTCCCACTGTTTGTGTGATTTCAAAAGTGGAAGGGATTGAAATTACGTGTGCTTTAACCTAAATTCTGATTTTCCATCCCATTAGAAAATAATATTTTACATTTTCTAATTAGGTGACATGCGTCATTTGATACGCTAGTGCGCATCAACAGCTTTGAAGATATTTCCCTCGTTCTTTATTGATTTTGTACCTGCACTGCTGTTGCCATTGTGTTTACACTCTGTCTGTTCAGTGGGTGTTTTTGCTGCAGAAACAAAATCCTCATTGGAATAAATTTAGCCAAGCTGAATTTTATGCTCAAGTAACAATTTGATTGGGTGTTTGCATAAGAAAGGGAGTTGATGGAACATTACTGATCCCTCATTACAGTGATTTCTTCCATTTAGAAACTAAAGGTTACACCTTTAGAAACAAAGCTTATTTAATCATTTCATTTTGCAAATGACAAAGTATTGAGAACGCTATTTAAGATTCATTCATTCAGTTAAATATCACATATAAATGAATATCAAATATTTGTTTCTCTCTCTCTAAACTCTATTTCTACACCTCATTTTATGTGATTGCATTGTTGTCTGTTGTATGTATGCTGCTATGAAAGTTTTGTAGTAGTGAGTCAGCAGACAGATGTTTCTGCAGTTTCATGAACAGAAATTATGCAAGAGAATTCATATTAATAATAGTAAAAATACCAAGAATGGAAAATGATAAAAAAAAAAAGTAGTAACCCACTAATTAATCACTACAATTTAATAAATGTATTCACCTATGACAAGTATTTTTTTTCTGCTTTTTTGACAACACCGACTGCATTTTATGCTGTCCTGACATGTCAAGAGATGAGCAGACCCTGTTTTCTTGAGTCAGCCAAAAATGCCTTCTTTGCATTTATTTTTCCATTTTGTTCATCCCAGAAAATGTCAGCCTGCACTCAGAGGTCTCGAAGAGCTTCCTGTGTCCTATTTCTGGTGCTGGAGGATGCCACTTAATGGAGGTTACCCCTAATGTCATGTTACTCTTAATATCGGGATTCCTTTTGCAAAGTGGAAAATGCAATAAAAAGAAAAAGAAATGGAAAAGATCTTAGGGACAAGTAACTAGTGACAGGTGTATCACAGGGCTATTCGCATTCATTTTCACACCTATGGTCAATTTAGAATATCAGATTAATCAGCCTAACAAACATGTCCTTAGAAACATGACAACTATGGTGTGAAAAACTGAAATAAACTGCATGGTACATTTTTTATCAAGAAATTGCACCCCCCAAAATGTCTGATGTAGTATATGATAGAAAAAGGTACACTCACATATGTAAATTAATCTGTTTTTAACATTTTGTCAGAAGTTTCACAAAACAATTTTCTGGCAGTTATTTCATGGTTCAGACATAAAAGGGTTAAACAGGCTAATGGACCTCAGCACATGAGAAAATATAGTCTATAGGGTTAAGGAATAATGGTGCACTGCCTCTTTCTCCTGTGGAGCCAGTGGGCAACAATCAACACTGCTTTAAAAGCTGCTCATGCTCTCAGTGGGTCAGCCTTGGTCGTGTGAAGAGAGTAAATGGTGTGCTTTGCATTGTGCTGCATTGTGCTTTTTAAGCAGCACCTGTTAAATTTGTGTGTCTGGCAGTTTCTTTGTAATTGAGTGGACTCATCTGAGGATTTTACACTCCATTGCACCAACAATAGTGAATTTCAAAGAAACTTGAGTGAGTACTTGGCCGTGGTGTTGTCAGATTTCTATAATAGAAGCCCAGTCAAACAGGCTTTGAGACTAGTCTGTGACCATCTGCATATTTGCAGAAAAAACTGTATTTTTTGCATCAACTTCTTTGCAACTGATTTCACCCAGTGACAGCCAGCAGCCACTTATAACCAGAGACAGCCAATTGGGGAATGCTGTACACATTTTTTTTTCTTAGCAACAGTGTCTGTAATACTCACATGGGAAACCTCAAGGTGTGCTTCTTTACATATATTGTGAATTCAGCTGAGTTAAGTTATTGGAAATAAAGTTTTTCGTTTTTGGTTGTAACTCACCTTTTATCTTTATTTTGCGAGATATGCCTTCTTTTTATGACTACTTCTTCTTTAATGTGAATCTGCACACTGGAGTTTTCCTGAGCAACAAATGCAGCTGCTGGAACACTCTTTCCTTTATTCATATTCACATGATGTTTCGCATGAAATAAATAAAATGGAAAAACAAAAATGCACCATCACAAATCCTGACAGTTTAATTCAATATTGTCTGCTCATTCTTGCCCTCTGACAAATCCCACAAATCTAACAACTGAGAGGCTGTTATTTACTCAACAATGCAATTAGTTTTCATTTTCTATTGAAATAAACAGATTCATTATAAACAGAGGGGGTACCCCCGCCCCCTTTTTTCATAATGAGCAACTACATTAGTGATTCAAAAGTGTGAAAAGGGCAATGACTGGAGGAGGTTTTAATTAAGCAGTAACAAGTAAAGGTGTGACGCAGTTTGATTTGGAGGTCAGTGTTATTTATCTTTCTTTGTGTGTCAGATTACTTTCACATTACAGAGCTCTCTCTCTCTCTCACTGTTGGGAGGTCAGAAAAATTAATCATTTACTCAGTGAAAAGATGTGTAAGTGACAGATATTAAATCTAGTAAATCCATTGTAGAAGCAATATCTTTTAACCTGCACAGCAATATGAATGTTGACTACACTGAGAGCCAAGGTTGTAGCCAATGTATATTTTTTCCCAATTAGCCAACAGCATGAAATTTTCTGTTTTCAGGGTGTTTTGATTATGCTACGTTGTATTTTTAATATTTTAAAAACTCACAGAGACAGATAGTTTAGATGCTGAGTAATATCATTCGCACTGCATTTTTTTTTTACATTTAATAACCTGAAGGGACTTTACAAAAAAGTAAAACTTACCGAATGTTCTAATACAACACTGTATATTAGAGTTTTAGCACAAACTAAAAATAGACGCCGTTTTTAATGATTAAAGCTTCTCAAGTGCAGGGTTAATGTTGCAAAAAGGCATATTTTAACCCCCAAAAATACCAAAACAAAAGTAGAAGTGGGAAGCCTAAAAACATCTACAACAGATTAATAAGTCATATCCTAAAAAAGTGAAGAAAAAAAATCTGACACAGGACCTGAGAGATGCATCTGGACCTTCAGTTGATCCATCTACCATTGAGAAACGTTTCCAGTGGAAGGGTGGCTGTCAAGAAGCCATTATGCAATGTAGTGAAAAGGCTGAGGTACGCCAAATTACACAAGAGCTTGACATCACATCAGTATGTCTGGAGGAATTCAGGAGAAAGCTACAACACTGAATGTCTACAGCCAACACGGTCATGGTTTTTGGCTTCATATCAGCCGGAGGTGGTCGGATCTTGTCAGAACTGATGGAAATTGTGGGATCAACTTGACAGAGAACAGAACTAAAGGGCGCCAACATCCAATGAAGAGCTTTAAATGTCCTTCAAGAAGCCTGGAGAACTATTTAAGGAAATTACAAGAAAGAGTACTAGAGTTCAGGCTGTGTTTAAGAATAAAAGTATTCTTAAACACAAATATTGACTCTCAAGCTCGCTCAAACTCTAGTTTTGTGTTTAAATGTATATTTGCATGCTTCAGTAAATCTTTGCTCCTATTTCCCATTTTCCCAGCAAAACATGATGAATTGAGGGGTGACTCAAGACTTTTAGCACATTACTATACGGAGAAATATAAACACAGCTATTTCGGTTCTTACAGTCTTTTAATAATAAGTTCTTCAAATGACACAAATGTTGTTTTTGTTGCATTCTCTAGGACAATTCAGAATCAAAAATACTTAAGGTGATGCTCCTCCAGGAAGGCAGATATAATTTGCTTGTGAAAATAACAAATTAAAACAAGGTTTGGTACATTTGAGTACAAAAGTATCTTTGTTTTGTATAGGGAATGGTGATAGTTAGGTATTTAATGTTCTTGGTGCATTACAAATTAAGAAAATGCCAGAAATTTGGCCGATAAAATATTTGCCACTTGTTTCACAGCTTTCCTACTTTCTACACTCTAGGTATTCTACCTGCACCTCAGCGCTCTCGGTGCATCCCATAAAACTTTAAAGAAGTATCCTTTACTTACGCAGAAGCATTCGTTAAATCTCTACCAGCAGCATGAGCATAAAAATTTAAACATCGTAGTCATGATTGGAGAGCAGACAGCCGTTGATATTCATGTATTAGTTCATTGCCCTAAAACGTGGACTCAGAGGAACTCGCTCAGACGTCACTTTCACAAGAGTTCATCGGTTGTCAAGGTCTGCCAGTCTCAGACTTATGCAGCTCATCTCTGGCGTAGGAATGAAGGTAAAATTCAAAAAGTTAGTCATCAAAGTTTGACTGTAGCTCTGTATTCTGTGAATGGATAACGTCAGACTGAGATGGATTCTTCTCTGACTGACGACTGAATAAAGTAATTCGATTTTAACAAGTTTATCTATTTGTGACCTTTAATGAAATTAAGCCGAAAAAATGTTTATGTTTATCAAATATTGTAGCTTTGTTATTTTCTTGTCTTCTTTGCCCTTTGCACAAATAATGAAAATCAATTATCTTTAGGTCAGTGCTGTCTGACTGTGTTTCCTTTTTGTATTGAGTTGAAAAGAGTCTGAAGCGCTTGTGCCCCCTCTGTGTTACTCATGACGGTGCCTACAATTAGTGACTCACCAGTGTGGGAAAAGTCAAACGCTGAACAAACGCGGGGCATTTGACTACAGCTTTAACTGATGTTGACTAGTTTAAAAATGACATCAGTATTGTGAAGAAGCACCACTTATTAGTATGGCATAACCTTTAATTATGCCATACTAATGAGTAGTGCTTCTTCTCTGTTTGTGGCTGTTAACTTGATATCCTCCAGCCTGAATAACTCAGTGTTATTTAACTTTGCCTTGACATGCACACGGTGTAATTATGTGTGTTGTTTGCTTAGAAGAATGCCAACTTAAATAAACATATTGTATCTGGATATATTTGACAGCAAACACATGCAGCCCGATTTATATATCCTCACAATGATGCCAGACGTTTCAAACATGGAGGTAGGAGAATTTCTGATCTCATGTGTTGTGTTTTTTGTTTGTTAGTTTTTGTTTGTTTTTAATAAACATAAAACTTGAATTTCTGAGTCATACTTTTGTCACTTTTACACAAACTTGCTGCCTACACTGGGTGGCAGTATGCAATCACTTTTATACTAAATCCAAACAACCTCAATAGCATGCATGAGTACTGCTATATTCCCTGCACCTATGTGATAACAGTAATGTTTACAAATAATTACTTTCATAATCACAGGGTTTGAATTATGCAACTTTGCATTGATTGTTATAGTCATCAGTGCACAAGAGCGTAAGCAGAGTACGAAAAAAATGCTGTAACCTTTGCAGAAAACAATGCTTCTGGACTGATGAAGATGAAAAAGCAATGGTCACTTGAGTCCACATTGGTCATGCAAAGTGCACGTGTATACGTGAACATGCAAACCCTAATCTAACATCACAGGCTTTAAAGAGTGGATGCTTCCATTCCTGATTTTAAAGAAGAGCATCATTTACTCTTGAACCAGTGTCACTGTTAACCATGAAACCATGTGCTGTATATCTGATGCAACAGATACTTATCCTTGTGCACTATGATCTGCTGTGCACACTCTGTGTGCTGCACCTATTGCACCGTATTGAGTAATTGATTAACTGGAGTGAAATTTTAAGACCACTCCCAGCAATTTTATTTTACGTCAATGGCTAAGTATAACATTAAATATCAAACTGAAAACTTTTCTTTTCAAGCTGCATGACTGTCTTACGCACACACATCCAGCCAGTCTGAAAGACAGCAGTCCCCATGGAAACAGGTTTCCTATCTGCAGGAGCTCCATAAAGAGATTTCCTGATAATAAAATAAATAAATAAATAAATAAAAAATACATTCAAAAGAAGGATGGAGAGAGAGAAATGACAGACAGGGTTCGGTTTATGAGTTCTGCAACACTGATGCATAAACATCTGCACACACTGAGTGTATCATATTGAGAGGTCATGCCTTTTGCTACGGCTTCACGTGGTTACGTATACTTATGACTCATCTGCCAACTTGACGCAACTCAGGTTTTTTTTTCTATTGTGCTTTTAGCATTACTCTTAAGTTTTCTTTGTGTATGAGCAGGAACCAGCAATTGTGGATAAAAGCACTGTAATTAGAGTGAGCAGGCATTTTACTGTATGTAAAGTGCTTTCTGCCTGCAGGAAGGAAAGACGTGCAAATTAAGAAAGGTCAATTGTCTGGTATTTTGTTGAAGAAATCCCTCCTACTAGTGGTGAAAATGGACATGATGATTGAAGAAGACGGGGGGGCGTAAATTGCCCATAAAAGCTCATTTGTTGTAGTGGTATTTGTCTATCACATCAATTTGTTGTGGATCATTAGGTTGCATCATCAGGTTGACCCTGTGCCATGTCTCTGCAATAGGCCTGCCAATGATGTATGTGCCACCTGTGGGTTCCTGTAATGCTGACTTATTTCTGGTGGGCTTCTAATAGCCCTATGCAAACCATGAATAGCATACTTAGCAGACACTGGGTGTGCAGCCCTCAGGCAAGAACATCTTGACAGAAACATTGTGTTCAAAAATAGTTCCCCGCTCGGGTAAATTATCAGTTGCAGCAACTACAAATAGTTCCTGAAATTCAATCCCGGGCATTACAGATAACTAGTAGTGTGCAGCTAATGACTCATTTTCAAGACATGTATTTATAGGGCAGTGTGACCTAAAACGGAGCTTTGGAAAGCTGAAAATAGTACTTTTGGAAATTAGCAGGTTAAAAAAACCCATTTGCATCACAAGATTGTCTGTAAAGTAATAATAAAAAACAAACAAACAAAAAAAACAACAACCCAAAACGGTACAGTTCATGTCGTATTCAAATTCAGCAACCATAAAACCAAATAAAATGAAATAATATTGACTTCTTTAATATATAGCATAATATTATATGATCTGATATGAAACAAAGATACATTGGATTAAAGTAGAGGTCGCCCTGCTCAATTTTATTACTCAATATGAAGAAAATACAGCCCTGCTTTTCAAGCTCAAACAGCTCAAGTTCAAAAAGCTATGTCATGGCAACTGCGAGACCAAGTTGCTCACTAAAGCCCAGAGGACTTCTTTCAAACTTAAGGCTGAAGTCAATGTTAAATAATTTTTTGAGGCCTTATAAAATCTATGTACTATCTCCGAATTATAACTCATATGCAGGTTAATTAGCTGTCTTATGTTTGTTCAAAGTCACGTCATTAATACAAGAGTGGAACAGCAAGATATATGTCTTACAAAGTGCTTTTATATTTTATATGTCTTGCAAAGTGCTTTAAACGTCTTGCCTGAGAGTGAATGGGTGGATGTTACTGACACTTCACTATGTTGCCTTGATTGCAGAGTTGAAACGTGCACATTTATCATCATTGGAATTACTACATGAAGCAGACTACAACACAGGCATTGTCAATTCACAAAAAAGTCCAACGTTAACCTGAGAAGTACAGCTAAATAATCATATCCAAACTTGATTCTATTGATTTCTTGCACTGACATACTCGTTGCAGTGACAATATACATACTGGACAGCTGTGAGACTGGGATGCTGGGGACATTGTTAACTTTATTAGGTTTTTAAAGAAAATAAGTTTAGTTGACTTCTCTAAACAACTTCCGTGGGACTTTAGGAATAGATAAAGCAAATTTGACAAAGACTCCATCCATTTCCTGTCCCATCTATCTTAGGTTGAAAGGTGGCCAGTCTATTGCATGGCTTTAACACAGACATTGATTCATGCTCACACAGCCAGTTAACCTAACAGCTTTTGTAAGGCTGGAGTCCCCAGAGAGAACCACTGCAGGCACAGAGAAAACGTACAAACTCCACAGGGAAAGCCCTGAGACAGACAGTGGATTCAAACCCAAGATCCTCTGGCAGCGGATCACATCATCTTTTCCTTTTCCTTTTTAAAAATTGGCTACTTTCTGTAACCCTGAGTTGGAACATTGTCTAAGAATAAAAGTTGTGTTTATTTAAGTATCTATAAAAGTTTCAGTAAGGGCTTGGCTTACTTTTAAAGACTTAAGATGGGAGGAAATTTGACAGCTCAGCCCACTTAAATACAATAAATGTTCTGTTCTACTTGATATCTGCCAGTATTTGTTTTACCACCCACCTTTTAATCCTTAACCAGCAACAAACCCCCAGTTTTGACAAGCTTAATTATAGCTTAGATATTAATTTTGAGAGCAAATCATAAAATAAACTTTTTTGGCTAACATAAATATGCCAGCACAGACTCACTAAAACAGCATATCAAAGCCAGTGTTGTGCTGTGACTTGTACAGAAAAGCAAGTAGAGACAAAGACATCTCACCACCATCACCAAAACAGTCTACCCCCCTTTTCTATCACAAGACAAACTGGTTAAGAGTGAGTTAAAAGATACTGTGTAGTCCTGCCCTTTATTCATCTGTATATGCTGACAGCCTAATATTGCCCTCGTCCTGGACTTCTTCATTTTCTACGCTCCTTCCTGGCTGAAGAATTAATAAAATATTATTACTTATTTAGCAATCTGTGAAATATTTAGCTGACAATGATGAGTGGTGGAGGAGATTCTTTTGGGGGACCATTCCTTTTGCAAATGTAGCCATAAAGCACTATAAAAAACCCAATCTACACATAAAACCGTGCATAAATTATTAAAAGCACAAGTAATCATTTTGCAAAAAATTTTTCTCAGTGAGTGTTATTGGATCAATATTACTCCCACCGGGTCTTGAATAGCTGGGACTCTCCACTATTTTATCTTAGAGCTGAAGAATGTTCTCGGATGAGAGGTGAAACGTCTTCAAGAAACTTAAAGAAGTCAAGTCGCTTTTCTTTCCAAGCTCCTTAGATTACCATGCCTTGGATGACTGAGAACCTACACAGACATGTTTAAGGATGGGCTCATCTGAAATACTTTAGATTTCATTAGAGAAGCACTGCTTGTTTTGCTTTTACATTTTTTCATAAAAAAAAAAACTTTTTTCAACAGAGAGTTAGAAGCCATTTGGGGTATGATGTTTCCTGACTATGTGTATGAATGCCTTCTGAATACAACTCAGTCTTCCAGTTGAGGAGCAATTTCTCTGAACTACCTACTACTGCAGTGAAATCGTGGCAAATCCCTAACTGTAATCATGAAAGCTAGACTGCTGTTCAGTTTAGAGTAGTTTTTGTTATCAGCCCTCATCAGTTATCAGCATGAAGCAAATACCAGCAGTTCCTCAGGCGCCTGTGGTCCTCCATATGGGAAGCAAAAATCATAAACAGACAGTTTGATTGTTAGTATAAAATGCATTTACACCTTTTTAATAGAAGGATTCTGTAATTAGTGACAGATTACATAAACATATACATTTTTAAAAAGTTGTCAAGTTTATTTGAGGGTTGTCATGACCTGGGTTCTCAAATAACCATCCTGTCCCAGATCCCATTCCCCTTCTTGTTATCCTCCTCCTTCAGCTAAATTTAATGAATAACAATAAACTGAGAAAAAGTGTTTACAGCCATCCCACGGAAAGGCAAAAATAAAATAAGCAACAAGTGCGTTGGCAGAGAAAAGCATGACAACTAGTAAACCTCCCTCTTTTTCTTTCTTTCTTTCCGCTCCTCCTTTCCACAAGCCAAGAAACAAAAACATGAATGGAGACTGCAGCATGTCAGCACTGTCAATGGGTCTGACTACTCATTCAGAAAACAAGCCCTGCTGTGTATCCAAGAAGGAAGAAAAAAAAAGACTGTCTATCATTTTCTTGTCGATCAACATTGGGATAATGGGTGCAAGGCCTCTGCAATAAGCTATCAAGCGGAAAACTGCACTTAAGTGAAAGTGCTGTGTAGCGCTCAAAGTGTGTTTTATTGAACAAGTTAGCACTCCAGAATGAGTTTCCATAGCTACAGGTTCATCAGAACGCTGAACACGTATAGTCTAACAACACTTGAGATGTGAGAAAGGGGACAAGCGGCTTAAATTGATGCACTCTGCAGAGTCACAAATGGTACCATTAAGTTGCATTAGCAGGCATCCATCCAGTAACTTCTAGGTCCAGCCCCCATACCCGTGACCCTGATAAGTGAACTTAAAATAATCATGGACAGGATATCCACGATAATTAATGTCCTTCTATTAACAGTAAGTACTTCTGTTGGACTAACGTAATTTGCATGGGTTAGATTAACTCAATTAAATTAAGTTGACTCAACTGCACTAAATTGATTGATTCATTATGAATTAATTAAGTTGGTCCAACTCGAGTACATTAAGTTGAAATAAAAGAATTGCATAATGCTAAAATAAAGCAATTTAATCACATGGAAATCCTTTCTATGATTTCCTTATGTTTATTCAAATTTGTATTGCTTTGAGTGTTTGTTAATCTGATTGGTTGAAATATGACCAATGTCCACAGTAAATGATATATTGTTTATCCCAAGCCTTTTTTTCTTTTGTTATGCTTGCCCTTTCCAAAATTGTTTTGCGTATGCAGAAATCTCATTAAAATCCAGTCCCATTTGCAAAAATTTAATTTCATGTGGTTTTTGGTGTACGTCCATCCAATTTCATTTGTGTGGTTGATGGGAGCCGAAGCCTAAACCAAAAAAGAGGCAGAAATGGACAAATCAAAAGACACTGGGAGAACAATCTATGCAAAATCCACACAGAAAGACAGTCAGGTTCAAATGTAGAAAATATTTCTTGAGTCCACTTCATTTTTTTTTTAACATATGAGTCACAAAAACACCATTTCTGTTCATATGAGTAACAGCTAAAAAAAAAAAAAGGATGACAAGAGTAACCTGTATGGTAAACCTGTACTTTGGATTGCTTAAAATATTTCAACGGTTTTGTGTTTTGCTCAGTTAAGGACATTATAAAATTCCACTGTGGCCATAAATTCTGTTTAATTATAAAATGAGCCATATTACTGACTCTAACTGGTGCTCCACTGAGACTTTTATTATACGGGAGTAATAATTGTGTCTACAAATAAAAATCACACATC
Organism: Aulonocara sp. 'chitande type north' Nkhata Bay; assembly: GCF_057382095.1. Classification (NCBI taxonomy): domain Eukaryota; kingdom Metazoa; phylum Chordata; class Actinopteri; order Cichliformes; family Cichlidae; genus Aulonocara; species Aulonocara sp. 'chitande type north' Nkhata Bay. Next base: position 14,010,691 of record NC_141364.1, read on the forward strand.
ATCTGCAGATCCTTGACAGGAAGCAACAGTTGGTTTGTTTTTCCTGAAGTCAGACTCTGTAGTAGCTGCACCAATACTTTTCTGTATCTGCAAAACAAAATTGCTCACTCTAGTTGTTTTTTTTTTATTATTTTTTTTACTTTTCTTCTTGTCAGATTACATATTCTAAACTCAAAGACAGGATCATGACCTATTGGGCAGCCTTTCAACAGAAGCAGGAACATTTGGAAATGGCTTTTTTCTCAGTTGTCATGAAGGCTTAACTGTATTGAACCTGTAGTACTTGACCTTGACATGGCCCTTAAACCTCTCCCTCATTGCAGCCATGTCAACTCGAGCGCTCCTCTGCAGTGAACTACTGTTCTAGACTTCCTCCCAGGTCTAAGCAAAGAGCATAAGCCACCTGACAGCAGCCACTAGAGCTTGTCAGTATCAGAGCGATGTATTCAGCTCCATTCTCTTGCCTCCCCTCAAGGGCAGCCAACTTCCTGTTGCTGGGTTACACTAATTGCAGCATTAGTATTCTGCATTGAGCTCCTGCCGGAAGCTGAGGCTCCAACAGACACCGATGGCCAGTGCAAGCCTTTGTAATTACAACACCGCAGAGACGCTCCCTGCTCCACATCTGTGTTTCTAAAACCCATGCAGCTTCCGTTCTGACTCTGTACAATTTGCTTTTCAAGTTTTTTAGTTAAACCTTTGACTTAAAGCGGTGCACCTCGTCTATACCCTATGTCCCTCTCTAGAGCACATTTATGCAAAAATTGCACCTTTTGAGGCGTGAACTACTGCTGATCTTGTCAGTCAAAAAATTGTTTCCAGATATCAATATTTTAAAAAATGCTGCCAACAAAAAAAAAGTCAGTTATCAGTCACAGTGTGAGCGTGCAGCAGTGAATAACTGCATTTTCTGCAGTATGAAATCAGATGCAGTTGCAGATCTTATATATATAATATATATGTAGATAAGGTAAGATAATCAATTAAATGGTTTGCACATTTACAACATGCATGTGCATTTTATCATGTAATAGCATCATAAGCCTGCTTGCACTGACATTTTGTGCCTGTGCTTTGGCTTTGCTCAGGTTTTCTACCTAATGTTAATAGATTTTTATGTGAACACCCTACTGCCTTCACAGTTCACACTCGTCATGTCAGATTCATTTAATTTATTCGGAGGAAAGGCGTCACCACAGCAACACGGCAAGACAAGCTGAGGGTTCTCCCATAAGTCAGGCTTCGTTACCCTGACAACATGTTTTGCAGTGAAGTTCCAGCACAGAGGAGCTCCCTGCATCTCGATGTGAAACAATTATATTAGAGAGCGAAAAGAGCAATTGCTTTAGGTTTGACAAACACTATTCCATATTCGGTGTTTCCTTCCGGGAGCACTCTGTGTCAAAAAGATCATGCATGTGCTGATGGATGCTTTGCTCAGACTGCGTGTTTGTATGCATATGCAGTGTGCAGAGAATATTGTTATTGCTAGTGTTCACTCAGTGACGCAGAAGCTCTTTTGCAGCTTGTGTTTATCTGTGATCTGGCCAAAAGCAAACAGGATTTTTGTCATTGTGCAAATGAAGCATTTATTGGATATAAACAAAACAGATTTTTTAAACATTATTTATTTTAAAAAGCACAGAAATCCATTAATCACATCTAAGAGCATTGCACTATTTTGCATGCAGACCATGCTTATATCTTCTATCATTGAGGAAAGGTGAAGAAACCGTAACTAATCCAGCATAGCATGCATTTCACATTCCTGCTGTTCACCTGACTTTCTGCCTCACCAAGCAGACGTTTTTTTTTAGGTTGATGTGCGTCATTGGATCTGTGTGAGACTAATCTCTCTGCAGTACCATCTTCTCCTCTATCAGGTCATTGGGTACTTATGACTAAGTCAAATACTTGCTGCATTGTGAAGACAGACTGACATGAAACTGGTACTGGTACTACAACATGACCTGATTTGCAAAGCATTAAAGTGCATTTGACCTGCATAGTCAAAAAAACAAAACAAAATTGATGTTTTTTTGTTCCACTCCCGAGTGGGCTTATCTATCTACTTCTTTACTGCTTAATGCTAGGGGCTAGAGCAACTCTCAAAAGTGTATATAGCCATAAATTAAATTTTTTACAATGAATCAGTTAAAGCCTAAAATCAATTCTAAAGCAAGTTTTTAGCTAGATACTAAAGGTTGTGTGTGATTTCTTGACTTGGATTAAGTTTAAGGTGCAGGAACGACTAGGAATGAAATAAAAGGAAAAAATCAAATCTGGTAAAAATTATATTTTAAATGATCATTAATTATCATGTTTTTAGAAGAAGAAGAAGTGGGATATAAACTTAAATAGTTGTTGTTAAATTGTTACTTTTGCCATGGCACAAAATATAACTTAATCTTTTTTTCCCTGTGTTTTGGACAAACAACAATAACTGCAATAAAACTGAATGCCACAATACTTGCTTTGAACCCAAACCACTGGCAGTGATAACAGTCATTAGATGGAAAGGACAAAGCTCCCTATCTACATGTCACTTGTTGTCCTGTGGAAAGTTGCCCTGTTTTTAACTGAAAACTGGAAATCCATGTGTTGCTTCAAGCAAATTACACCACCTGGCAGAGCATCAGGCACATCCTTGCCCCCTGGAGGCTTTTTCAATTTGGACAGATACAGTCTGTGTAAACAACATTTTCGCTGGCTGTTACTTCCAATTTTTTAAAGTCATTATGATCCAGCAGAAGTACTTTGCAAATAATGTTACAGCAGCAAACACAAGGTATTTACAGGTATTTTCCACAATCAAAGATGCTCTGCAGAATTGAATTAAATTAAAAAAGAAATAAATGAATGCAACGTGCACTAATACTTTCAGTAACTCATTTATTGTGCAGAGTTATTGTACTATACATATATGAAAGGCTTTGCTTACTCTGACACCTTATTGAAGCCAACATTTCATTGATTACCTCTTGGTGTCAATTTCATGTTGTAATGTTGGATCCCCATGTGCGCTTTCATGAAATGTTTTGCTTTCAGTAAGTTCCACTGCCTTTGTCTTTCATTCTCTTAGTCTTTTCACCCATCAGCGTTCAATGACGTCTGTTTCGGCTCAGGCTTTTGAAGTGCTGTCATTCATGTTGTCATTGTGTTCAATAACTGCAATCAGCCCACTCATTCTCTCTCAGTGCGGTGTATCTGTGTGTGGCTGTGAATCTGTGCATGGTTAATGTGTGTCTGAATAGAAATGAAAAAGGTTTGGGAGAAATTGTTAGGGCTAACTTTTTTTTTTTTCTTCAAACTCCACTGACGTCAATGACATTTTAAGGGAAGCAGCAACTACAGAAAATTAACACCTACAGCAATCACTTACTTGGAAGTACCAGCTCACCAAGGCAATTAACATGAAGTGTTGGAGCTTAGAACAGACCCCTAGAAAAAAAATGCATTTTTTTTGACACCATCTAATAGTCACAAGGTTTTTCCGGAACCTGTGATTATTTTCCCTTTGTTAAAGGTTTTCCTCACTGCAGGCTGGAGCTCTGCTATAAACTGTTTGAAATGAGCATGTTTACCCACACTTGCTCAGGTCAAACATATTTAGTAGAAAACTGCACGCGAATCTGTCTTGGAAGAAAACTAGAGTTTCATTGCTACACACACACACACACACACACACACACACACACACACTGTACAAAGCCTGCAGGCAAGTCAAACTGACTGAGAGATAGCTTTCGCATTAGGCACCAAGTCTGCACCCTGTTACCTACCGCACTGTATTAATCACCTCATTTGGGCTGATTCTTTTTGTTCTACCCTGCCAAATACAGAAATGATGCCACAGATAAACTGCTAGCATCCTTTTTAGCATCATTGCAGTAAGATAAACAGTTTTGTTTTTCCATACTTTTATGGTGCTGCTTGTTCTTTTAGAAAATTCATCTCAACAGCTGTGAGAAAAACACAAACTCGTGACAAAATCCAAAGCAAAGAGAACTGAGGTGTGAAGGTAAAGGAGTTTAGACTGTCAAAGCATCCCTTAATGGGAAACGTTCATTTTGATACACTATGTGGACTGCCCTGGAAAGCACTGCGACACCCACACATACAGTAAACCCATGACATGAAGTGCACCAGTTTTTGTGCTGATGTTAATGCCACAGGAGGTTTGCTCTGCATTTATTGAGTCAGCAGAGCGTTGGTGACTTTTACGCACTATGTGCCTCAGCACTCATTTTCTGTTTTATTTTGAAGGTTCATATCTTATGTCAGTGTTTCTAGTTTCGCTTCCTCTGTCTCGTTTAGTCTAATTTCTCCCGGCTGTGTTCCCATCTGTTCCTCGTTCCCTCATGTTCCTGCCCGGGTATTTATAGTGTGCGTCCTCCAGGATTCTGCGTCGCGTCGTTAACGTCAGTTCTCTCTCGTGTTGTGTCCCTCCTGATGTTTTCTTTTGTATTTTAGTTCTAGCTTTCCAGTTTAGGTTTTCTGTTTGGTTTCCTTTGGTCAGCATTAAAGCTGCTTTCAAGTTCACGTTTTGCCTCCGTGAGTCCCACATTTTGGGTCCAATTCCTGCCTGCCACACAGCCAACCATGACACATACCTAGGCACGTGATTTTATACACCTGTGGCAATACAACTAAATACTCCTGAATTCATAGATTAGAAGGGCAGAGGCCCAGTACTTATAATCATGCCTTGAATGTACATAATAGAAAAGTAAGGTAAATCCACTTTCTGCAAAATATAAGCATTTGAAAGGTTCATACACCAGCAAAGCTTTTCTCTGTATTGAATTTATCTCCTTAAAAGTTGTCATCACTGAGCAGTTCCGGTTTAGGTATTTCAACTATGACATACAGTAAAGCTAAAAAGCAACAGCTTTGGGCTGTATTGGAAATAAAAGCTGTGTAGAAGCTCATCCTTCTGTATATCGCTCAACAGACAGCAAACACAAATTCCAGCGGAGAGCTTTGTATCACCTGCTTGTACGATTATCTCGATGTCTTAAGCTTTAAACGTTAGGTTAATAGATTTCACACAAATATGTGAGGAGAAATGCGTTAGAGATTGTCACAGGAAGGCTTTCTGCAGCAGAAGTGACCATTAGAGGCTTGAAAGAACTGCGCAGTCATGAATGCTGTTTAACAACTCAGCCCCTTCCTGTGGGTTACACAAACAGGCAGGTGAATGCAGATCAATTTTTGTTCAGATGAGTGTAGGCGACCTGAATGGATCACTAAATATTTCAAAGCAAAAGAGCAATACCTGAAAGAAACAAGTTGCCAGATTGTGTGATAGTTTGGCCCTGAGCAAATAATCCACTGTGTACATTGGATGCTTAAACTATCTGAACCTGAATGCTTTTATTCTTCCTCTGCAAGGCTGTCTCTTTCTCTGAAACCTCAAAGAGACATTGCTGTTTTCATCTTTTCGTCTTTTTTTCTGTATTGTTAAGCACAGTTCTCAGAAGTCAATTAAGATTTACTGCAACATTTTGCAATGCATTCACCATTCATTAAAACAGAACATGTGGCAAATATATGGGTGTTTGAAGTGAATTTAAAAAAAAAAAGATATCTCTGTGGAGCACACTTGCACTCACAATGGCCTTTTTCATAAAAGAAAATTTCGCCCTCATGGTGTAAATGGAAGAAAAATTTAGGACTAAAAACCATAAGATATAAGAGTCCTTCACCCTAGCAGCACTTTCATTCAGAAACACTTTTCAAGCACTCAACTCATAATTTAAGAAAACAATGTCTCTAATGATCAAAATGCAATCAAAGCCAAATAATCAGTGTATACTTAAATTTACAAGAGTTGCCATTGTTTGCCAACTACTTCCAAGGACAAGAAAATCAAGATCAAGTAATCAGCATAGCACAGCGACAAGGGAAATCAGTAAGACATGTCTGAGTGTGGCAAAGTGGAAGTTCAAGCAGCAACATATCTAATATAATAATTCTGAGTTGTGCATTGTAGAATCTGTCTCTTCTATGCTAATATAAAAGAAGCAAAGAGAGAAAAGATAAAGCTGTGCTAAAATGCCATCTTAAAAAATACATATAGTGCAGCATTTCAGAATGACAAGTCACACCGCAATAAAGCTCAGTTATTCATTAGGTGGAGCTTTACGGCAGATTCTAAACGATGCTAGCCAGTAATAAATGCCAACACTTTTACTAAAAAGACAGATATTCCCAGAATGCAAAATGACAGCTTATTATGAAGATTCTCCTGGGAAATTTGAAGTTGTACTCCCCACTCGGCTCTCAGCTTAAAATCTCATTCCAGTAACTTGACATCAAAGTTGGAGCCTGAAGCGAGTGATTATCAGAACAAAACGTGTGCAGCTAAACACAGACTCTATGCTGGTTCAGTTTACAACGGCCGCACTGATTCGATCACATTGTGCCTTCTGAACCTGGACACTGACGTCAACGAGCTTATTAGATTTCTTTTTGAGTTTCAGTGCAGTGATATTTGTCCCTGTCTGCTCCCTGTGTGACCTCACTTCCTGTGAAACACAAACAAACAAACAAAAAAAACCCACTCACAAAGTAATCCAAGGCTTAAATCATAAACAACAGTATAATGCTTGGACTTTCCTGAGGATTAAATGAAAGAAAAACACAATAATGGCCAAAATAATAATGCAGAGTAGATGCTTGTGGAACGGCAGGTTTTTGGAACAAACTCTTCTCACCTAATTTTTGCTTTAGAATGTCTTGGGAAAACTGGTAATACATGCTAGTTTGCTGTATATTAGCATGGTAATATGAACATTTCCATCTCATGCATACATCCATTAAAACCTGTAATTATGGATTGTTAGATTTCATGATGAATATGGAGGAGATGGTGTTTGGGAAGGCCTGTGCGTCATCTATCTTCCTTGTTTGTTTGGGTTAGATTGAAGACCTGTGAGGCTGCAACTGCTTGCAGTGTACACATTGGATCCCTGACACAGGCGCCCACCTGATGGCTCTACAATAACGTCCTACACGCACATTTACACGCAAATGCAATGACAAATACGCACAAATCGGGCAATATTGAGTCATTTTAAGGTGCAAGATCACGAATACACTCTTTTAAAAAGGCAGCTATGGGAGACCGCTGGAAAGGGTAAGTGACGGAAGTGATGTTGTAGGTGACGTCAGACGCCGGAGATTTTGGCGGAGAAAAAGCAAATGGTAGCATAGAGTTTAACAAAGGTTTTCCAAGCTTCAGTATTACCAAATATACTAATCAATTGTCATATAACTAACAACATCTGTTTTATCATCTCTAACACCCTGGAGGACAACGGGGAGAGTTTAGACGCTCTCCAAGATTACATCGACCGCTGTTTTCAAGATTTAGTAATGCATAAGGCCCAGAGTGCATCTTCCCCGGCCAAAATCGAGACGCCGTCATCGAAGAGAAGTCGCCAGGCAGACTCCCCCGGTACAACATCGCCTGCCGGCAAAGACATCGCAGAAATCCTGGAGTCAATCGACAAGCGATTGTCCAGTTTCGATGCGAGGCTGTCCCTGGTGGAGATTTTACACGGGGAATTTAAATCTCTGAGAGAATCCCTGGAATTCAGCCAGCGGCAGGTGGAAACGCTTGCCGCTGAAAATGCCACGCTACGGGAGTCGGTTAAATCTCTCACCGATAACGTGACCCAGCTAAACATTGAAAATAAAAAAATAAAAGAGTCCGTTATCGATCTACAAGCCCGTAGCATGAGAGATAATCTTGTGTTTTCTGGTATTCCAGAAACTGCCGGAGAGGACGCAGAGGCAACGGTGAAAAGCTTCATTAAAATCCACCTGAAGCTGCCGGAGGACACCGTAAAGAACATCGACTTCGATAGAGTACATCGCTTGGGGGGCGCGCGGTCGCGGACCGGGAGACCACGGCCTATTGTGGCCAAATTCAGTCAATTCAAACAGAAGGAACAGGTGAAGAGTCGCGGCAGAGAGCTGAAAGGAACGGACTTCAGCGTGAACGACCAGTTCCCCAAAGAGATCCTGGAACGACGCAAGGTCCTGTTCCCAGTTCGACGTAGCTTCATCCAGAAAGGCTCCCGTGCTGTCATCGCCGTGGACCGGCTCTACGTGGACGGACAGCTTTACCGCGACCTCGGCACCACACCGTGGTTATATTAACTGCACTCCAGATAAGAACCCGCTACACTCCTTTCTTATTCATTCACACTCTCTCCTTTAACATGAGTTTAAGCTAGTAATATCAATATGATGTCATAGCAGATATAACACCGTCACCCTCCGTCATTGCTTTAATTGGAATGTTTCCGTTTCGTTTCTTTTTTTTTTTTTTGTTGTCGCTCACAGTTCACGTGGTTTCTTTCTTTCTCTTGTCTTTCACTGCTGTGGTCACCTACTTCCCCACTCACCTACAAACAACACCCTCTATTTCTCCATATTTTCACAACACGATCAGGCAAACACATCAGCTCAACGGCAGCACATTCACAACAGCCTCACAGCACGCACAGACTTGCAGGACACATAAGCAAGCCACGCTTGTTCATATTAGTGAATATTCACACACATAGTCAGACTTATGGAGTCTCTCACCACACTTCTTTTTCTCTTTCTATTTACAAACAAGGGATGTTTCCATATTCTCTCCACCTGTCTAAACGAAACACCCAGCATACATCATTAGACATACACGCACAATTAAGGGCATGCTGAGGTTTGTCACATGGAATGTAAATGGAGCTGGCACCAGAGGAAAGAGGTTAAAAATATTTAACCAGCTTAAAAAACTACAGGCAGATGTTGTTTTATTACAAGAAACTCACAAACCTGTCACAGGTTTAAATGAACTTAAAACACCTGAGTTTCCTAATGTGTTTGCAGCCGGTTATAATTCTAGACAACGGGGAGTAGCAATTTTAATACATAAAAATGTTAATTTTACAGTACTCGATACAGTTATAGATCCAGAGGGTAGATTTCTAATTATTAAACTATCAATATTGAACAAAAAACTATGTATTGTTAGTATATATGGTCCAAATGTTGATGAACCCTCATTCTTCCACGGTTTTTTTAGTGCACTCTCTGAACACCTTGATTGCACACTCATTCTTGGCGGTGACCTCAACCTTGGACTAAATGAAGAAATGGATAGGCTCAACACAACAGGAACTCAGCGTAATTGGCAGTCCACAAATATAATCAAACAGTATATGAACGACTTTGGTCTTTGCGATGCATGGCGCTCTCTTCACCCCACCAGTAAGGAATATACTTTTTTCTCGCATGTTCATCACTCTTACTCTCGTCTGGATTATTTTTTGGTCAGCAGCTCACTGCTGTGTGACATTTCAGACACTGAGATTCATCCTATAGCTGTCAGCGATCATGCTCCTGTATCTTTAACACTAATGCACAAGAATAATACTACGCCAAGTAAAAACTGGAGATTTAATATATCACTACTTAAAGATGAAGACTTTATTAAATACTTTAAAAAGGAATGGACTTCATATTTAGACTTTAATGACACTTCCGGAATATCTGCTTCTGTTCTATGGGAAGCAGGGAAAGCTGTGATGAGAGGTAAAATAATTTCTTTCTCATCACACAAAAAGAAAGAAGAAAACAAAAATATTCAGGAATTAGAAAAAAACATCAAATCACTAGAAGAAGCCTACGCGTCCCACCAAGATCAGGAAACATTGAACAAAATATGCAAAACAAAACTAGAATTAAATGAAACTATTAATAAAAAAACACAATTCCTTATACAAAGACTTCGCTTGCAGAATTTTGAACACAGTAACAAATCAGGTCGATTTCTAGCTAACCAGCTAAAAATAAATAAAGAAAAAATAACTATATGTGCTGCTAAAGATTTATCGGGGAACACAATATATGATCCTGGAAGAATAAACAACATTTTTAGGGATTTCTATGAAACATTATACTCACCACAAATAAACCCATCTAAAAATGAAATTGATCTGTTTCTTGACAACGTAACTCTTCCAAAATTACTAGACAGTCAAGCAATGGAACTGGATTCGCCACTGATGCCAAGTGAACTCCAGGAAGCCCTGATAAGTATGCCCAATAATAAGGCTCCAGGTCCAGACGGCTTCCCTGCAGAATTCTACAAAGAATTCTGGACAATTTTGGCACCAGTATTCCACAGCATGTTGCAGGAAATCGAGGAAAAGGGCAGACTACCACCAAATATGAATTCTGCCAACATTAGTCTCCTGCTAAAACCAGGCAAAGACCCTTTATTTCCCTCAAGCTATCGTCCAATTTCTCTTTTAAATGTAGACCTTAAAATAATCTGCAAAGCTCTCTCAAAGAGATTAGAGAAAATGACCCCCCTCTTAATTCATCCTGACCAAACTGGTTTCATAAAAGGTCGGCACTCCTCAACAAACACTCGTAGATTACTTAATTTAATAGACTACTCATACGATAAAAGCATCGAAACCATAATATTATCTCTAGATGCAGAAAAAGCATTTGACAGAGTTAATTGGAAATTTTTATTTGCAACTTTACACAAATTTGGTTTTGGAAACTCTTTCATAAACTGGATAAGAATATTATACAATTCCCCAACGGCTCGTATCAGAACAAATGACCAGACATCCTCCAGCTTCTGTCTCCTGAGGGGCACCAGACAGGGATGCCCACTCTCCCCTTCACTTTTTGCAATTTTTATCGAACCTCTAGCAGCAGCATTTAGACAGGCTACAACAATTAAGGGAATAAAATGTAAGAACATAGAACATAAAATCAGTCTCTATGCGGATGATGTGTTGCTTTTTCTGCAAAACACACAAACCAACCTCTCTGAGGTAATTACTTTAATAAACTGGTTTTCAAGAGTTTCAGATTATTCAATTAACTGGCCAAAATCTACAGTTCTCCCCATTAACTGCTCCTTCCATAATTCTTCCTCTGCCCCACTGCAATCCGGAAATATTAAATATTTAGGTATTAATGTCTCTCCTAAGCTTTCAGACTTAACTAAACTAAACCACATCCCACTTCTAAAGAAAGTAGAAGGCGATCTGACTAGATGGAAATCTTTACCCATATCACTCATGGGAAGGGTCGCCACTATAAAAATGATGATCTTGCCAAAAATAAATTACTTATTTTTGATGATCCCTAACAAACCATCACAAGATTGGTTCAGATCTCTGGATTCATATATTTCCAAATTCCTTTGGAAAGATAAACCCCCGCGTATTAGCTTAAAAACGCTACAAAGAACCAAGGATAGAGGAGGATTAGATCTGCCTAATTTTCACCAATACTTCTTAGCCAACAGGCTTCAGTTCATCTCAGAATGGTTAAAACATACCTTCTTAGTTGAGCCCTGGCTAGATGTTGAACAGGCACTATGCAAGGATCTAGAGATTTCAGACCTACCATTTATTAGCTCAAACATCAAAAGACATGAATGCTTTAAAAGTATCAACATCAGCTTTTCTCTAACAGCATGGTGGGAGTTTCTAAAAATAACGGAGTCTTCATTAATCCCATGCAAACGTACACCTATCTGGAATAACCCTGACATATTACAAAACAATAATATGATTAATTTCCCAGAATGGAGTTGTAAAGGAATTAAATACTTAGAACATATATTAGAGGGAACAGAATTTATTCCATTTGACAGACTAGTTGAACAATATGGGATCAACAAGACAAGGTTTTTAGAATATCAACAAATTAAATCCATAGTAAAAAAGAAATTTAACCTCAGTCAAGTTGAATTACAAACACCACTAAGTGCGGCACATTTTCTTACTCTTAAATCCCCCAAATTATTATCTAAAATATACAGAACACTTTCTAAATTAGATGAATCAATATCCCTTCCTACTGCAAAGTGGGAAGCAGATTTATCAGTCAACCTAGACCAAAACTTCTGGTCTCAGATTTGCTTAAAAACTTTTAAATTAATTAAAAATCCCAGTCTGCAATTAATACAATACAAAATACTTCATAGAGTGCACTATACAGGTCATCGGATGTTCAAGATGGGCTTTACATCTTCCAACAACTGCTCACACTGTCAAGGCAATACACCAGACAATTACATCCACGCTCTTTGGTTCTGTCCACCAGTGCAAAAGTTTTGGCGCGAGATATGTGAAGACTTATCAAAGTGTCTGAAATGTAACATTCCAACTTCCCCCTTAGTGTGTCTACTGGGCAGCTTAGATAATGTCACTTCAGAAAAGAATATAGCCCATATGATCTTCACTGCCCTATGCATAGCCAAGAAAACAGTCCTCATGAACTGGAAAAATAAAAATAATCTTAATTCGAACCAATATAGAAATTATCTATTAGATTACATTAGTCTTGACACAGCCTCTGCCACCACATTAGATCAATTGCTCTGGGCCCCTTTTATCAGCTCCATCACCTAGTGGGGGTGGGGGGTCATAGTTTGGTCCCGCCTTCACTGTTGTGATTGGTGAGGGGGTAGGGACAGGCTTAGGGCGTCGGGGGGTTCCCCGGAGGCATCTTCCTTGGGGGGCTCAACCCGGGGTAGCGGTCACGTCCGGTTGGGGGCTCTGTTGGCTCTCAGGTGACTGTTTCCTCGCGGCTGCGTGCAGCGGGGCTAGGGGAGGGTCTGTGCTGACGGACGTGGGTTACTGACCTGGCAACCTGGCTGCCCCTGGGTGGGTCCGGGATGGGCGTGAGGTTCTGGGGGCGCTCCGTCTCTGGGCTGGGGCCCGGGCCGGGCCTCGGGGGCTTGGGTCCTGGTTGGTGTGTTGCCGGGGTTGTGGGCGGGTGGGTGCATGGGGGCCCGGCCCTGGAGCAGGGTGCCGCCGGTGCGTCGAGCCGCCTGGGGGACTCTTCAACTGGTGGGGGGGATGGTCACATCTTGCAGGAGCTTTCTTCTCTTCAGGAACTCTCTGCAGGAGGGGGAGATACAGGAGAGGTGGAGGAAGATCTCAGCCTGGGCGTTTACCGTCTTATGTAGTCTGGAAGATGTGTGGATGGTGGGGTGGGTGCAGTTTTCTCTGTGGTGGGGTTGGGTGGACTGTCCAGGGCTCTGTGGAGCCGGAGGGCGCTACTGCACTGGGCCCCGGTCTGATGGGCCTGGGCCCCCCTTCCCTGGCGGGTCGCGAAGGGTGGGAGTGCCTACTGGGGTCAGCGGGGGAGCTGGCCCCAGGGAGGGGTTACCTGCCCCTCCCTTCCTTCCCTCCCCATCTCCAGCTGCCTCCCTCTTCCCGCTCCTCCACAACCACCCACACATTCAGGGCCTTGGAGTGGGGGTATGTCACCAGGGTGCAGAGGAGGCTACCCCCCCCCCGTCCCCTTCTGGCTGCGTCTGCCTCAATTTTAACCCACAACTTAGACATTCACATTATTCACACTCTCATTACACATACATATAGGATCTTGGGGGTGGGCACAATCACGGAGTCCAAATTACCATCAGGGTGTATACCTCACCCCTGACGTCGTTGCCCACCTCTCAATTTTAAATACACTTAGTCATTGAGGGCTAGCAGGAGGGACTATGCGCTTACCTGCTGCTCCTTGGCAGGTAGCTCCATGCCCTCCTGGGTTTTAATTGCACCTTAGAACACATATGCATCAACACTACAATGAGCGGGTGGAGGGAGGTTTGGAGTCTTCTCCCACCCCCATTCTCTGCGGCCTGCTGGAGCGGGAGGGCTAGTAGGAGGAGTTGGCCGTCCGACTGCGGTCTGGGGTGTGGGGCCTCCCTGCTGCTGCGGAGTCGGGGTGGTCTGCCTCTCCCCACCGCAGGGAAAAGGGTAACACCACCTGGGTCTGGGTGCAATTCCCCCCTCCAGGGGCAAGGGTACCTAGACCCGGTTTGTAGAGTACGCTTGGGGAGTGTGATTGTGTGTACAGCGTCTCTTTATGTCTGTCTCCACGTTGGTTGAGTGTGGAGTGAGTGCATATGAGAGCATGAGGGTGGGAATGGGTGTTTGTGTCTGTGTGTGCCTGTATGTCTGTGTCTATATGTCAGGTTGGGTATCAGACGCCACCTCTCTGGGGACACCTCAGGCCCTCCAAGGTTTGGAGGCCTATCTCCACCCACCACCACTTCCCCTGCCGGTGGCGGACTCCCTCAGGTGTCGGTGTGTTGGTGGTTCTTTGTGTCTGGGGGTGGGCGTCCGGGTACACACCGGCTCACTCCTTGGCGGCCGCTTGTCGGGGCCTGGGACCTGGGGCTCGCTCGGGCCCCTTTGGAGGTGGGGTGCCCCCGGCCTCTCGGCCTGGGGCTCGGTCACTCAGGCACAGCTGGGGGCCGGCGGAGCTCACGGGCGCGTCACTGCAACTCCCCCTGACTTCTGCTCCGCGGCTGCTGGGCGAGCCCTCATCTGGGACTCTCCTCAGCTCTTACTGGAACAGTGGCGCGGCTGCCCCTCTGTTGGTCTTCCATGGTCTCTTGTGTTCTGGGGGCCTCTGGATGTCTGGAGTTTTGATCTCCTCCATACCCGCTTCACACCCTGGAGGACGGGGCTGTGGCCCCCCCACACTCCCTAGCAGATCATTACATGGAGAAACCTTTGGAATGCAAGCATGCTGATCCACACAGGTATGCACACATGGGTATTCACAGACGCGGACTAAAGCTTTCTTGGCTGCTGCCTCAAAGCACACTGTGCGCTGTCTATCTTGCGTGCTGCACAATATCGTTTATTATTTAGTAAATATTGATATCTATGACTAGCTAGTTTATTGTGATGGTGCTTTGTTTTCTCTATTATTATGTTGCTCTTTGTTGTTTGCTGTCTCCTCTGTTTGTTTTTTTTGTTTTTTGTTTTTTTTCTCCATACAGGTGACCCAGGAGTTCTTTTTTTTTTCTTCTCTCTCTTCCCCCCCCTTCTCACCGTCTCTTCTCCCCTTTGGTTTTCTTTCTTTCTCTCCCCCTCTTTCTCTCATTCATTACCCCTGTCCTATTTATTAAAAAAAAAAAAAAAAAAAAAAATGACAAAGGATGAACTGAAGCTCTGCCATCACGTAATGTCGCATACTGCTGTTTCTGATGTCATTTAGGGAAAAAAAAAAAAAAAGAAAAAAAGAAAAAGATCCTGGTGTAGAAAGTGATATTAAATAAATTCTAACAACAGCTTATCAAGCTTAAACGTGCTGCTGTTGTTCAGCCGCTGGTTTCCTCTTTCTGGCTTGAAGTGAGCGATAAACAAACAAGAGACGGGAGTCACGACAGAAAAGCCGATCAGCTGATCATTGATCAGTTTCATGATTGAAGTGGCAGCAGGAGAGAGGGAGAGAGAGGCAGCCGCTCCATATATCGGTTGTTAAGCTTAACGCGGGAATGCTTTACAAACATTCAGAGATGAACTTACACACTTGCTTTACTTCTCTCTGGGAAAACTTCCTCGGAGATGAAATGCTGGTTTGGTAGCGAAGCTCCAAAAACACACAGCCGCTCTATCACGTGAGCACACTGCTCCTACGTGCTACGGTTATGAGCCGAGTTACGCCGTTTCACAAGTTTTGTGAGGTGCTTTTTTGATATTTAATGGATGGATTACATTTTTTTTATTTCTCGACCGATATCCGATCCAGTAATTTACGTCAGTATCAGACCGATACCGATACGTAATATCTCTAATTTAGACTGCTTGTTTGCTTGGCATATACTGTTCAGAAAGGAAGTATCCCCTAAAACCGATCAGATGCTCATCAACTGTGATGTTTGAACATGGGTTATAGATGAGTTGCTAGCACTCCACACACTTGTCCCAAACCTCTCTGATCTATGCCAGTTTGTCTTGTGGATGACAACCTAGTCTATCACGGCTGTCAAAGCAAATCAGCCGTAACAACATGTAAAACTTCTGCACTGACATTGTGGACCAAAAAATTGTCCAAAAAAGAGAGAGAGAGAAAAAAAAAAAAAGGCAGCTATGTCACTGTCGTTTATTACAAGCTGTGAAAGAATGCAAATGATTATGATGCAGTATTGTTGCATTGGTTGCTACCTGGGGCTCTGTAGATCTACTACTCCTGAATCATATGAATGATTATTTTCTAGTTTTTTTTTTTACTCCAGGCAGAGCTTAGGTTGAAATTGTTGTAACAGCAGATTTTATAACCATATCGATTCTGTTTATATGAATGGAAACAATGAGATGAAGGTAAATGGAAATCCCACATTACTTATTTACAAAAACATAAAGAGGCCTAAAGGTTTTTTCTTTAGCAATAGTAAGTGACAACAACAACACTAAAACTAGTCATGGTTATTCAGTCTTTCAGTGCTTTGTTCTGAGTAACTTCACATCCAGACAAATAAGAGGGAACACATCCAGACTGGAGAAAGCTCTGTATGTGTTTTCAGCCTGATTTGATTGTGTCAACGTGACTGCTTGCTGTGGGGCTCTATGTGCCGATTCTGTTATCTTCACCTAAGGAGCACTTCTGGATGCTCTCTCCCTTGTCTATGCTAATGAAGTACTTACTGCCAGCCACAAGTTCCAGTAAATGACTTACCGAGCCAACTATTTAACCCAGGATTGTTTTCTGAATGCTGAATATTGGCTAGTTTCAAAACATTATTAACTGTTACATTTACCTCTAAAAGTATAATACTGCTAACATACTATTAATGTATAATATCAGCTAACATCATTTTTATATTTGAGACTGACTAATATTTGACTGCTTTACTTTCATAAAGTTTATGTTAATAAAAAAAATGTTTAGCCTATTGGTCAGTATGCAGACATTAGTGTTATTTTTAACTGAGGATGTATGCACAGTGACCTTACACCATAGTTTGCTGCTAGAGAAGAAAAATATATTATAACACACATTAACTTTCTGTAATTTGATATTTTCAACGTTTGGACTTTTGATTAATGGCATTTACAGTCTTTCCAGCAACTCTGCTGCTGGCTTCAAAAACAGGGTAAGTGGTAGTTACTTACATAAGGATCTGCCCGGGTGATTAGCATAGAGTTAACATCCACCACATCCTCAAACACCAGTGGAATTCTCTTAATAAAGTTGCTTTCACTTATTAATTGGTGTTAACTTGAATTGAAGTGCAGTGCCTGTCTGACATCCACTTCTTCCTATTAGCAGTCAGGTAGTACAGGTTAATGGAATTCCCATTGTACAGCCAGTATTCCTGATAGCACAAGTTCAACCTGTCTGTCTAATGTTTGAAGTGCCTTAATGTCATGGGTGTTAAATGAAAACAGGCTTTATAAACACAAATGAAATATCCACTTTACTAAAAGATAGAAAGTGGCTTTTTTGCATGAAATCCCGATATTAATTACTTTGGTCGTTATGGAAGTGCTTTTAGCGTGCCGTGCCCAGGGATGACTGCAGAAGCCATTTCTTAATTGCCCATTAAATGGGATGCCCTTCAAAGGTGCAAACAGAGTAATCTGCTGAACAATTAGTCATATTTGTGAAACACCATGGCTCCGATAATGGATAACATACATTTTCAAATGAAAAGATCAAAAGAAACTATTTTATAATGTAGTATTGTGTAAATAAAGGCGTAAACAAATACTCTTTTTCAACCCTGTTCCACAGTGAGTAATAAAACCTATGTGTCACCATAATTGAATCCTGCAATGACTTTGTTCATAATAGATTATGTAAGAAATAGATTACGTGAGAAATAACCATTTATTAATGCAGCATCAGCCACCAACTATGAAACCAATTTATCTAGATTTTTCTGGAATTTAGCATTTGAGAATGTACTGGTTATAGTGACAAACTAATGATGTACCATAATATGGCTATGCATTTTTAGAGCCACGCTGAAGGATGGCAATGCCAATTGGTCATATTTGTGCATTTTGAGCTACTATCATTGCATGAATATTAGTACTTTGTACATCTAGGTAAACAGCTGGTGGTATGAATTCTCCACTCAAGTGTCATTAAGCTATTGCAGATGAGGAGGTCACAATGAGGTAATGAATGTACTCAGTCAACCTGAAACAGGAGCACAAAAAGTAGTGAAAATATGCTTATGCAGATGATACCCAGTTATGTTTGTATATGAAACCAGACACCATAAAGGCCTGGGTGATGTGTGATTTCCTACATTAACACAATGCTGATGTAATTGTATTTGGCCATAAATATCCCAGAAACACTGTATGTAGTCAGATTTGTTTGCAGGATGGGATTATATGGGCCTGCAGTACTACTGGAACTATAAAGTCATTATTGGCAATGATATTTCCCTTAACTAACACTAAGTAATTCCACTACGAACTCCAAAGGGAACAAAAATCAACTCCTACAAAAGGTTGTAATAAGTAACTTAACTTTTATGCCTAAAATAACAAAATGATGCACATTATACCACATATTACAACTTAATACTGATAGCTCTATGAAAGACTGGTGACTTATCGAGAGTGTATCCTGCCTCTGGCCCAGGCATAGGCTTCCGCCACCCAATGATCTTGAAATGGACAAAGGGTTAAGAAATTCGGTCGATATTGCCCAACTTACGTAACATAAACTGATAAAGTAAACTAAAGAGTTAAACTAACAGCAAAAGATGTACTAGTGAGCCAAAAGCTCAGGCTTCAGCCGGCTCATTCCAGCAATTGCATTTGGCTCTGTATGACATCAGTGAAAGCCGAGCAGAGAGGAGTGCAGCAGAACAACTGGCTGAAGAAAAACAAAATAACTTTGGAGTGGCCTAGTTAAAGTCCTGACCTGACTAGGCCATTCCAATTGAGATGCTGTGGCATGACCTATATAAGGCAATTGGTGATTGAAAACCCACCAATGTGGCTGATTTAAAATAATTCTGCAAAGATGAGTGGGCCAAAATTCCTCCACAGTGCTGTAAAAGACTCATTTCCAGTTATTGCAAACACTTGATTGCTGTTGTTACTGCTAAGGGAAGCCAAGGTTTAGCTATTAGGTTTAGGGCCAAACACTTTCATTTAGAAATGGCATATTGTGTTTACTTATGTCATCTTTGTCTAACATCTACATTGCTTAATGATCCTAAACACTTAAGTGCAAGTGTTTTCACACCACTGGAAGTCTGACACCATACTTGGCTGCTTTTCAATTTTTTTGCCTTTGTTTTCAAGGGGCATCTATTTATAAGAAATCTGGTTTAAAGGAAGAGCTCAAATGACTTGAGAAAGTGTTTGAACTAAGGAGCTCCTCCAAGGTCCAGTGTAACACAAATAAAGATTACCAAGATTACAATTTCGAAGTATGAATGATGCTCATCTACTCTGGCTCATTCCAAGAATACAAAGAGGGAGGAGGAAATGAGCGAAAATAGATCATCTTTAACCTCCTAGGACCTGGTGTCCACATATGTGGACGCTTTGGGTTGTCTAGACCAAAATACTAAATTTTGCTCTACAAGGGCCTGATATCCAATTACGAGGACAGTATACTGCCACTGTTCTATTGAAATTTTAAACAAATATCCTCATATGTGGCTCTCATTTTTGTCAGAAAGAAAAATCAGGGAAAAAAAAAATCTGGCAATTCTTTGTTTTTACATTCATCAGGTCCCAATCAGCCCAAATATCAAAGAGAAATTAAAAATACATGTCGTCCAAGAGTTCGGGTGTTAGGAGGTTAAATAGGTTTCCATTGCATTTTGGAATTGTAAATAAATCATTCATGCAAAAATTACAAATGTTTTGCATAAATGATTCATACTAAAATTTCCAATGGAAGGGCAATCCAAGAGAGCATGAATCCTAATGCGACGACCTTTTATCCATTCCAAGAAAAGGTCAAATCAAAACACAACCCCAGGTGAAACTGAACTTTGGTTGCAGTTATATGGGATGTGCTTTAACCTTCTGGGGGGGGGGCTAGGCTGGAGTTATTATTAAATTTGTTGATTTATTTCCGTTTGCCTTATTAACTCAGTGAGACGAATAAAATAAGTTTAGCTGCAGTTCAAATGCAGATCAGCTGCAACTTTGCTTGGTTTGTCAAATCCACTTAACAAAAAGGACAGGACAGATTTAATGAAACAAGTGCACAGTTATAAACATATAAAACATTGATACAATTGTGTAGCATCCCATCTTTAATAAGAGTGTGTAAACATCTGGGGATTGAGGAAAACTGGTTGTTAGAGGAAGATGAGGAGGAGGAGAGCAGAGGAGATGGATGTGTCTCTAGATCATGTTTGCATGTGGCTTTTTCTTTGCTTGTTAGAACTCTAACCTACATTCGTGAATGCTACAATAACTGTATTCACAGAAAATTCTTTCAAATTTTGAATGCAGTCATGCCTGAGGGCCCGAAGAGCACGGCCATCTTGTTTTGATTTTCAGGCCTTGCCTCTTGCACACACGAATTTCTCCAGATTTTCTGAATCTTTTGATGATATTATGTGCTGTAGATAATGAGATATGTAAGATATTTGCAATCCTACACCAAGGGAACACAATTCTGAGACTGGGGTTCAATTTGTAGATACAGATTTTTACAGATTGTTTAAACTCTGCCTCTCTAAGATGCCCTTTTTATACACAGTCATGTTCCCAGTTAACTAAAATTGTTTTTCCAGCTTTTGTTGCCACATCTCAACTTTTTGGAGACACAACATGAGCTTATAGCTTTTATGAAAAGGTAAAATGATGATATTTGATGTTTTCTATATTCTGTTGGGAGTTTGGGGGGAACTGGGGTTGAACATCAACTGAGCCAACTTTAGCAACCGAGTTTTTTTTTCAGAAACCTAATTTTCTGTGGTTCCTAATATGTTCATTATGTCCAAACGTGCTCTTCTGACTGTAAATTCAAAACTTTTTGTTTCATTGTAGCTGCCACAGCATCTTTCAGCAATACTCATACTCCCCCTGTGTTTACAGTCAAGTTTCCCATACTAATAGCTTCCCCAAAAATGTAACTCTCTGATTGGTGACGTTGGAAAGGATTCATGCAGGTGCTAATCATATGTTTTAAATCTGTGATTGTGGCTTCGCTTGTTTACATTCTCAAACTTTACTCTTAAACTGTACCTGCGGCGCAGAACTAAAAGTGAGCCATTTATCATGGCAGGTGGCACTTTGCAATCGTGTTAATTGCTTCCTTATTTCACTTTTCAGAAATGTTGATCAGAAGTAAATGGCATCCTCTTGTTATTAATCTAATTTCTTAATATAAATTCTGTGTATATCTAACAACCACTCATTAATCACAGTAAATGTCACTCAAATGTTGGAGTCCAATTACGAGTTGTGTAGAGGCTCTGCAATCAAAATAGGGTTAAAGGTAAACTCTCTGTTTTGAACTCTAGTAAATTACAATATTACAAAATATGGTTTGTATGGAAATACATTGAGTTTTTCTCATTTTTATCAATTCATAAGGACATGAAGTGTATCTCAAAAATACTAGATCCAAAGTTTTTGGTATGTATGTAAATGTCAGTTTCTCCTTTGTTTTATTACTTCAGAAGTGTTGCTGTAGCCACACACTTGTTTTCACTGACAATAATTCAGCTAGACAGCTCACATGGAACACTTTATTAAAGTCACTACAGAGTACATTTTGATATTTATCTTTTAGGCTTTGACCTTTTCCGTGTGCCGTGATTATCTGGAGTATTCATTTGTTTAAATTCAGATTTTTCCCCAAAGCATATTCCTACATTCTTAAGACCAGACAAAGTGTTGGAGATTAGAATAGCACTGATTTAAGTTGCACTAGCTGTTTTTTGGTTTTCATTCAAAGCTCTGGCTGAAACTTCACCATACTGACATAACAGTCCTGGTCTGTTCATGTAGTTCTAATATGGTCCAGATATGCCAACATTTCCAACATCGTGGCAGTATATTTTTCTTGAAAGTGGAAAGAGACTTATAAACTTATATGACATCAAATGGTAGCACTTTATAATACAGGTACTTTAAGATGGCATTTGAGTGGATTTGTTCTGAAATTAGAGTTTATTTGTATTTATTTATACTTACCAGAAGGTTCACTAGAACAAGGGTAATTAAACTTTTACAGGAGAGAAGGATCAGATTCTACTCTGAGTGATTTTAGGTAACTTGAGATATTAAATCACAGCAAAAAATTTGTGGCACAACTTCACCTGCTTCCAAGGTGCGTGGAGAGGATGAAAAAAATCACAATGCAAGGACTCCTTCAACACTTAAGGGAAGAGGAACAACTTTATTGACTGGCCAACGTGTTTCAGCTTGTGGCCTTCATCAGGGTCATCCTGTGTTTAATAACCCATTATTTTAGAGAAAATATCAGCTATAGGATCATTTTAGTAATACTAAGCCTCATTGTAATCACAGTTTTTGAGTTCTGGCTCCTGTTTAGTTTCTACAGGGTTTTGGATGCCAGCTTAGATTGTCCTACATGTTTGTATTGTTAGTTCTGAATTCTTTGTGTTTAGCTTCAGTTCCTACTTTGACTTTTTAATTTGCATGTTTGTCTGCTACTCTTTTTGTCTTGTCTTTCTGTGCTTCCCCCTGAATTTGCTGATTCATGTTCAGTATTTGTCTTTCATGCTTCAGCGTCTCTTCTTTTCAGTACTGATTAGTTGTTTTGTTGTTCTCGTGTCGTGCTTTTTATGAACTGTGTTGATTAGTTGCACTTGTCTGTCATTCCCTTCCTGTGTCTAATCATCCTTTAGTGCATACATAGCCCTGTTCTGCCCCTTTACCATCTGGTTTCTCACCCACTGGTTTTCTTGTGTTCTGTGTTTCTCTTTGCTTGTTACTTCTGCCTCTGCTTAATTTCCTCAGGATCGTTAGCATTTATCTTGTTCTTGGCTCGGTCCTCTGCTAGTCTTTGGGCAGCTCCTTTTGTTAACATTTTGCTCATAATGAAATTTGTTGGCAGCTTTATTTTTTGGCATCCTGTACACTGAAAAAAAGGGACTGGCCATCTCTTGGATTTATGTAAGCATCTTGCATGTATTTAACACAATTGCCTCATGTTTTAAAGTTAAATGTAACTATATAGTGTAAAAACTACATGATATGCAGAAAGGGTGTATTAAATTGTTCATATCATGTTCAGGTGAAGTAAGTCAATAAGATAGCAACGTTAAATCTCGTGAAACCACGCGTGATTTCATCTCGCGGGCTTTGGATCGTGGTTTAAAAAAGGCATCCATCTCAGTCAAGTCGAGCAGCCAACTCTACGTTTTTGGTATGTCTTGATTTTTTGAATTAATATTTACCATATTTCAGACAAATGTAGTTAAACGTCTAGAGTGTCGCCATGTAACATGATAAAAAAGAGCCGTTAGCTTATTTGCTGTTTTATCTGTTGTCAAAGAATTGGCGCTTTTTCATTTGAATTTGTCTTTGGCACAAGAGCCGTAATATCACATTAAACCTAATTACGAGGCACTCATAACATAATTTGGTTTTCTGTGTGAATAGATTTGCCAACTGACTCTTCAGTTACATTGTGTATTTACTGCACCGTGGTGTTAGTGAGATTTTGGACATTGAACAGCTTTAGCTAATATCATCAGCGGCATTATGCTAGCTTACATCCCTACCCCTCCTGGCCTCACCTGCTGTCCGTTTGTTTTTGTTTTTGTTTTTTTTGCTGCACATTGAGAGACGACCTCTATTCTGCATTTCACCAGGAGTCAGCTGATGGATTGTGGGTTCAAGGTGTTATGGTAAGAAAGTATATTCTATTTTCGTTTCTGTAACTTAATTATAATGGGTTTTTTATAATTATTAGGTGCATGCATACTCACCCTATTAATACAACTGAGAAATCCAAAATCTGCCATAGGTTTAACTTATACCTGTATGTATTGCCAGAAAGGTGATTACTGGACTCGCATTAATGCACACTTGAACTGAAATGAGGTTGTAACTTGTGGGTTCTTGGGTTGCAAATCAGAAACAAACATCTTTGGATTTTTTTTAATCCCATAAGATCTGGAAACACAGTTTTTATTCAACAAAACATTACTGATTAACCAAGCACAGTGCCTGCTGTTATTTCAAAATAATTTTATGTCATTTCAGATAAAATGCAGCATTCCAGTGCATCCCAACCATGCCTTTGCAGTCAAGGTTTCTGACGGAGCTGAGTTTCTCTCTGACAGTCTGCTGAAAGTGTTTGCAAAGTGATCGGGGGAACAGGGCACAAAGCTAAAGGATGTAGCTGCCATTATGACAGTAAGAACTTTAAAATTCTTTAACTACAAAGTGTATATGTATTGCATTAGGTCAGTAAAATTTTTATGCTACATCCATTGAAACAGTCAACTATTACCTGTGAGTAATGATTCCACTAAAAGGATGCCATAATTTTCGTCATGCATTTACTGGCCCACTGAGAAAAATTTATCTTTTTTTAAAAATAAATGTTCTGGAAACTATATATCCATAAAGTTGATGTCAAACAGGAACTTTTGATATTGCTTTGTAGATGCTGGTGTTGCATGTTGACTGGTTTAAAAAGTCAAGAGTTTTTGTCTGGGATCATTTTCTTCTGTGCTACTGAAAAGTTCACAAATCTCTGTTTTCTTTGTTATAATACTCAAGGATGACATTAATGCTCGGAGTCCCTCATCAAAGTGCTCCGCATCTGTGTGAAAGACAATTGCAACATCTTGGTGCAGGAGTTCATGGTGAGTGTTTTATGAGTAGATTGTGGATTTGCAACCTTTAAAAATGCATTTAGTTATCCACTTGATCCTCATTGGACTGGTTAGGACCAGTAGTCCTCTTTAATAATTTGAAGTTCACATGAGGCCTGGTAGTGAACTCGGCCGCCGGCCCTTGAGGCCCCACCCCCACCCCTGTATTAGGGGTCACATCAGTGTGAAAAAACTTTAAATTTGTCATTCTAATGAACAAAGGAAAATCCCACCAATATTTATATTAGCTTTTGTTTGGAAAAAAAAAAAAAGACCAACTGACCAACAGCTAACCAAATTGTGGGGCTGAAAGTCTAAATTCTAACATCTTCTGAGTGACATAGCCTGGATTTCTGACAAACTAATGTAAAGCATTTGAAATTATTATGTTTTTCACCCTCTCTTAGAAACTCTGTTAGACCATGAATGGCAGCATGGCAGGCCACTCTTTGGCTATAGCTATTTACTATGTTGCTTGCATTGGTTTAAATTACTCTAACATTAGAACTGGTAGATTCAAAAGAGATGAGTTTAAAAAGGAATCTTAAAGAAATGTTTTGTGTTTAACCAGGACTTGCCTGAGGCCACTGCACAGATTGAGAAAACCACAATGAACATCTGTCTCCAGAGATGCGCCAGGCAATGACTTTTCTGATGTTGTTCTTCAAGATCTGGATAACGTGACCTTTGCAGTAGCCATGCTGTTTGGACCTTTTTTATTCCTTCAACATGAGTTACCCATCACAACTCTGCTACACTTTTGAGGTGATTCAATGGGTGGTAATGGAGTTGGATGCAACTCAGCTCTCAAGAAAAGCTCACAACTAAGACAAAACTGCTCCTGCAACGAAGCTCACTGTTATGCATGTGAGGTGACCAGCTCTAGGTGAGAGGACATTTAAATCTCACACTTGTTCTGCTGCATTTTTGAAGCTCAATTCCAGGAACGGATCGCAGGGTTCATTTTTATATACTCTGCAACTGCCATGAGGACAAGCCGTTTTTTTTGTTGTTTGTTTTTCCTTTTGCTCTGTACAAGTTCTGTTTGTCTGTTTGGCAGCATTTTTAAATTTCTCTTTGTATTTTTTCTTTCTTTTACTAGTGAAGAGATGTAGCGTGAACAGTTATACAGTCTAAATATCCCATATGGGTCGTGTGAAATGGTATTTTCACTTTCATTCATTTGAAGTAAAGAACGTTGAATATTTCTAAGTGTGCTGTTTTGAACCAAGATGTCACAGTATGATCAGTGCTGTAATTTTTGACAGTCACTGTATCAATGTTATTTTTGCGTCTCTTGAATAAAGTTTTTGACCTGCAAGTGCTAATTTCTTTAGTTATTGGGGTAAAATGGGTAGTGTTAATAGGAAGGTGTTTGCCAATTCAGTAACCTAATTTAATGTTAATGGAAACTAACATTACCTCAAATTGTTTAGTTATAATTGTTGTTTAACTGAATCTTGACGTCAGAGGCCTTAAATAGAATGTTTTGTATTGTTCTTTCCCAACATTTTTCAAAAGAAACAGTCTAATTTCTTTGCTGCGATTGATTCCAGAGAACACGGAAGAACTGACATTATTTAACTGTTGATTTATATAGATTCAGTAGAGGAGTAATGTCAGTTTAATTCTTTACCTACTGCAGTGAAATTAGACATGTTGTTTTGAAAGGTTACTGGTGGATGCCAGCAACCATCTTGGAAGAGAACAATACAATCTGTTATAAGGCCTCCATTTGAAAATTGTGTATTTGATACTAGAATATAATAGCAAAATGTAATTTGAAGATAACATGTAGTATTTAAGTGACCAAGTAGTATTGGGTAAAAGTTATTGAATCGTGTTGGGATAACGTGAGAAAATTGTGAAGGATTAAAATATTCCAAGAGCTCAAATTACTTCATCAAAACATGTTTAAGTCACATTTTATCAACACAAATTGCACAGGTTTATTGAACATGAATAAATTGTGTTAATTTAACTCAATGGTTTAAGTTGCTGCCAAAGCAAAACATCTGTGTGCAACAAATGTCCACCATTGAATTAAGTAAATCCAACAACATATTTTTTTCAGTGTAGTTGGGTCCACGCTCTCTCCCGAAGCATGACAGACTCGTAGTATTCAGGCTCAGTGACATAATTACATTTTACCACGGTTTATTGATTACACAAAAAAAGAGAATGCTGTAATAAAGCATGAAGACAGTCACATTGTTTTTCATCTATGGCATCCAGGGGTCAGATTGTAACATCTTTCAGTGCAGCACTGAACTTCAGTGAAACAGTTTTCTCATGAGAATCCATACAGTCATTTTCAATTACCAGGTGTAATTTCAGCTTCTATCTTTAACCTGATAGAAATAAGTTTAATTACTCCTCAAGTGTATTAAATATAAAAATAGACTTTCTTTAACCTCAGAGACAGTGATTTACAATATTATAGTATCTAAAAATACAACGTAATTAACCTAAGTGTTGTAAAAGACGTAATGTGCATTAAACTTAGCAATGCTAGGTTTAACACACACTGAAAATAATGCTCATTAAATACTCACATTAAGACAGTGATTATGTGCTGTAGGGTGAAGCTACACATCTGTGTGAGTAGACCTACTGAGCTAATAACAACTATCTGCAACCACATTCTTAAATTAGTGGGTGTATTTTTATCTGCTATACATACATGCATTGCACTTAATATGCTCCCTTTCTATTAATGACTATGACATCAGTTTAAGATTTAATTAAAAAAAAACAACTAACTGTCATTAGCATACAGTGTATTTGTCATACTCAGGAAATTGCTGTCTGTAGCAAATTGAGAGGGATGTTACAGATTTGTTTATTTTTTTCACACTAAAAAACAAAAAACCAAAATGCTCACGGTTATCGAGAAATGAAAAGCAATTATCCACTTCCCACCTGCCTTTGGAAACCCAAACCAACAATAACAAACCACTGAGGAAGGCAGTGATTCATGGTCACTCTGTAGCTCATTCTTTAACATGGGAGCACTCCTCTGCCACTGGCCTCCGGCAAAGCAGTCAGGGAACACGTCACACACTGAGAAACTGAACCCTGCAGTACAACGCTGATTTCATGCTGGCGTAGGTTGGGAAATGTGCTGACATCAGTGTGTGCAAAACTCATTGTGTGCCTGTCCGCCTTTGCAAGCAGGTGTTAATGCATCGTTTATCAAATAGTGTTTTAATTGTGTTTGTGCAAGGTAGATGTAGTGAAAGGGATCCTCTTATAATCTCAGTCCTCAGTGCAAATATGTGGGTGTCTCCTCCATGTGGCACATGACTCAGTTATATTCGGTATAGTTTTAGCAGTACTG
The DNA here is from genome assembly GCF_057382095.1 of Aulonocara sp. 'chitande type north' Nkhata Bay. Lineage (NCBI taxonomy): Eukaryota > Metazoa > Chordata > Actinopteri > Cichliformes > Cichlidae > Aulonocara > Aulonocara sp. 'chitande type north' Nkhata Bay. Next base: position 14,038,665 of record NC_141364.1, read on the forward strand.
AATGAATGCATTTGCATCATTGTGTACGTAAGCAAAAACATAGTGCCAAGCCAAGTGTTTCTGGAATGAATTGCATCTCCCACGTAATCTAAATAGAGCAATGTTTATAATCGCTTATATTGCCCAATCTCTAGCAGTACATTGCTGCTGTTATTGCTTGTTCTGCTTGGGTGATAAGAAACAATTTGCAGCATTAAAATTTGTCTTCTGTGCCTTTGGTTGCATTTTATATTGTGAAACAAGGCAGGCTTTGTTTATCTGTAATATAGTCTTGACTGCAGTAAGGCAGAAGAGTAAGCAACACATTTTTTTATTGATGTTAAAACCTTAATTTTCTCTTTTATCAACTTTTAGAAAACTACACTTTTCAACACTGCAACATCACTGCATTCTATACAAAGCAGTGCTGTAAAAGCAATAAAACTAGATGGTGCAAACCCTTGTGGGGGTAATTTTACAAAAGAAAAGAGTCTCAGAGACATAAAGCAGGTTTAGAGAAGGAACACAGACAAAATGAAAGCTAGTTCATTCATTGAGGTTATGAAGGAATCTGTGGGGGTGTTTTCAGGTCATTAGACGTGTCACTTCCTTTAGTAGATGAATTCGGGGTGAGTAAGAGTGATGATGAAGAGCTGATAATCACCTATTCTTAGGTTTATAAGATGCATCATTATGGAATAAAACTCAACAAACCAGGATGCTTGACGCAATTTACGGTGCAAACAAACATCCTTAATAATCTGTAATAGCTGATTAGTGCATAATTCAGATAAAATTGGTCCTAAGGTGGGTATTTGAAAATTTTAAATTAAACCCTGGACCACAGATTGAACAGTGGCAGAAATGCCTGAAGAAAATGAGGAAGAAATTGTGCAACTGATGCACAACTACTGTAGGTGCAGACTAAGACTGTTACACAATCAGGTGTAGCTGATTCTTTTCGCCCCTCAACAATCAGCCACACCTGATGAAAAGTATCATTCTCAAAGTAAGCACAGGCTATTGATCCACCACATGATTATTCCAGTAAAGACCACTTTATTCTATATAGAATGGTCAAGTTTTGATCTGAAAATCAGTTACCCAAAGGGAATAACAGCACCGATCAAGCTCAACACATGGATGGTGGCGGTCATTCTGTAGTGGATTCAAAGGAAAACAGGAAACACTGCTTTTATTGATCTAGCTGAGGCACTTGAACCAGTGGATCATATAGTTTCAAAGCAAATACTTGTTCATTCATGCTTGTCACAAGAAAATATTGGATGTTATATTTATTCACTATGTGCAGGTAGAAGGAATCATTTTGAGGTATCACTTGCGGGACTGCTTCAATTTTTGAAGCAGTCCCAACGCTTCAGGCAAGTGAAAGACTTATTGTTTCTACTTCATGGGGCGATCGTGGCTCAAGAGTTGGGAGTTCGCCGTGTCCTTGGGCAAGACACTTCACCCGTTGCCTACTGGTGGTGGTCAGGGGGCCCCAGTGTTCGCCATTCTAAATGGCTGCCCATCATTAGCATGTTTTAATTTCAGGTGTTTGTGTTTTACTTATGTGCTGTATATTAGGAATATCCTCTCACGCTCTTTGACGTTTTAGAGACTCAAAAGTAAAATTAAAAAAAAAAAACTGTCAGAAATTGAGTATGTCCGAGCTATTTCGATAAAAAGGAAGCTTTAACAGTAGATCAATTCCAAAATCGGCACAAACATAAGAGGAATGGCTATGGCCGAAAGAATAACAGGGCACACACAAAGTGATGAAGACAGAAAAAGAGATACAGTATACAAAGAGGGCTTGTCAAACAAGAAGAGACAGGGAGGGAATGAGAGATAATTGATGCAGGTGAAACACTTCAGGTGGAAAAACAGAGAGAACACAGACAGGAGATTCAAATTAAACAAAATGACAGGGAAACAGAGAACACAGAAGGGCAAAGGGACTAACGCTGAAACAAATCAGAGAAGGAAATACTGAGGCTGCCAGCAACATAAGAGGGAATTACAGTAACAACAAAGTAGCAGCTAAACTGAAAGGAGCTAAAACTATTAAAATACCAGGATATGAAATCCCTTCATTTACACTTTTAATATTTATGACAAAAAAAACAAAGGTGGTATAGGATAAATGCAGTGCTCACACATTTAAATGGTATTCCATCAGCCAGTGGGTGATATCACTAGCTACATACAGTTTCTGTATCTGAATCCCTGCATCTTCATCTCTTCAGGTTTTATTGCTCTTCTTTCATATTGTTTTAAAAAAATTGCATCCTAAACAGGAGCTCAGGTCTCAGGAGGTTGAAGATGTTCTGCTTTATAAAGTAGGTCATTGTGTTACTACACACTGGATGTTGTTCATATATAGTGCTTCAGCACAAAGTAACTTAATTTGTATTAAGTTCTAGCAGTTGCACATAAAAATTCATATGATCCATTCATTAGGTCAAGATAAAAGCGCATATGCATCACGAGGGCAATTTTGTCTCAGTCCAGCTGTGAATTTACATTTGGGAGCGCATATATATATATATATATATATATATATATAATGCACACAAAGTTTTGAAATGAGAGTCCTTCTTCTCTGCTGTGAATCACTGTGACATCGTACGCTTTAATAAGTAAAACCATATTAAAATATCTCATATCTAGAAAGATCTTCTTCCCACAGAAAAGTATCTTAGGGAGCATTTCATCCTCCACAATCTTTAAATAGCCTCTCTGTGAATCATGGTTCATTCAAAGAAGACGTTTCGGATTGCGTCACTGTTTCTGTGACTGACATGATGACAGCAGTAAACATGAAGATGACAAAAATGGGGATTGTAGGTGGTGATGGAATATTAATAAAATCTGTTTATTTTCTTCTAAGTTTATCATACTTGATGAGTCCAAATAATCTCAAAGAACAACAACAAAGAAGACTTCTGGCATGAATTAAGTTAGTCTTTTCAACTTGTGGAAGTTAATTTTTGCCTGTGATTTATTTTGGCGATAAGCATGTGTAATCCTACTTCACTGCGCTTTTGTACTTTGCGTCTCTGCATTTCATTAAAAATTCTAAGTCTTCAGCTCACAGTTTCATTCTTCATGATTTGTTTTCGGTGAACACTGACAGCTCACAGAGCACATGATTAGTATGTTTTTATTCATAATGTGAAAGCAGGTAAAACTTCCACATTGCCTCCTCTCTCTGTCTCAGCTGGGTAAGTCACCAACTATACTTCTTCAAATGGTTCTTCTTTAATATCCTTTTTTTTCTCCCATACACCCTGAACATGTAATCTTTTGCAAGTCTTGAACCAAAGTCTTGGGAGATTTACTGCTTTTTAACTCATTTTCAGTCCAGCCCTTGTACATGAGGATGCTTGTTGTTTTTTAAGCCTCTTAACACTGACATTTGAATCATCTAAGCATAAAAAGGCACCTAACCCACGAGATGAACTAATGTTGTGACTACACGTAACAGACAAGTTTTCAAAGAACCAGCTATCAGTAGTATCTTTAGGCACTTTGCTGGCAGCTTCTTCAATAACACATAATTTGTTTGGTTGACACAGGACTTGAGAGGCCCTTCAGGCGATCCATCTACTGTTCACTGAAGGCTGAGGTATGCCAAATTAGACAAGAAATGGACTGAAAATGATTGACAATGAGTCTTATGGAGTGATTAATTTAAATTCAAAAAGTGAAATCGATTGGTTCAAATCATCACCAATATGTATGGACGAGGGCAGGAGAGGTACAACAGTGAGTGATCAGTGATCAATCAAAATTGATGACAAGAATTCTATGTATATAGCACCAAATGAAAACAGCAGGTGTTTCAAGGCACAAACAGAGAAAGCCCCAAGCATTATGGTGATACTGGGAAGGAAAAACTCCCGTTTAACAGGAAAAAACTAGAAGAACAAGCTCTGGGAGGGGTGCCCATCTGCCACGACTGGTTGGGGGTGAATACACAGAACAAAGAAAAACTTTGGACTAAACTGCAATTCCACATACAGTATATTATCTTTGTACTGTATTATTTCACTAAACCATCTAGTGATGAATTCAAAGATGTCATAAAGAATGTGATGAAGGAAGTATGTGGTTGTTCTTTTTGATGTGCAATTTCCAATTTAGTGTTACTTTACATTTGTTGCATGTTACTCAATTGTGATTGTTTAACTGCTGCTACTGGTGAGGTATCTCAATGCTTTTGGTGTCAGTGAGACCAAGGTATAAAATAAAAGGTAAAATAAATAAAATATTTATTTAGATGTCTTTCTTATATGGACTACTTGTTGTAAATAATAGTCTGTATGTTAAAATCTAGACATAGATCTGGGTTGAATTTGCAGGTAAAAATTGTCATTAGGGTCTACAATGTAGCATTAAATATGACAAACATAGGTGAACTTTTGTTTGTTTTTGTGGTTACATTACAGTTGGAATATCAAAGTAAAAAGTTGATGATATAAACAGATTGGAGCTGATACTTGAGCTGAGCAGAGTGCTGTTAAAATGCTGTTCAGGACCGCTGAAATACTCCGGTCGCTGAACTTTAATCCATTTTCCTGTAAAAAAAATGTCACAAACTCACCACCTCTCGCGTGTATGTTTATTTTCACTGTGACATAAAAGGAAACGAGACATTATCTGATCTCAAAACAAACTATCAGAGAGCAATGTGGAAAATGGTATGAAAACACGATCTTTATTTATATGTTTGCTGCAATGGAAAAAAAAACCCATTACAAAACATTAAAAAACAAAAAACATTACAAAACAAAACGCATTTATGTAATTGTTGTTTCCTCCGCCAAGCATTTGAAGTCGCTGAAATGTTTACTGCTCCTCCCTCACTAAGTTTTATGGACAACACTTTGACTCATGGTCCCAGGAGAGAGTGATGATGTTGATGTTTCTTTTTATGTTCATGATGCAACAGGATGTCACAGACTGTCACACTTAGGTTCAACTTTATGCCAAACGTATAAGTAGTGACTTTGTTGCTTAGGAAATCTGACATTTATGCAAATCTTTAAACCTGGACAGAGAACATGTTAGCAGGTTCAGAGCAATTAGATAATGTAACTACGTGCATAATGCTAAAGGAGAAAAGAAAATCTGATTACAGCTGGTCACAGCTTCCAACTGAGAAATTTATGCTGGATAAAAGCTCAGCATAATAAAATTATCCCCTATTAGTTTGCTGTTGTTATTAGTGTAAATTGTGGATAATGTAATACTATATGCGGTAGTAGTATGATTACTATAACACTTAGAGGACAGTTGTGATTATACCATGCATTATACAGAACCCTGAACCTAGTTACTGCAAAAAATTGTAATAAAAACAGAATCGAATTATCTACAAATCCTTTAAAAACAGTCTAAAGTTGGTCCAGAAGAACTGTATTAGTCTTTGAAAAAAAAAGAAAAAAAGATTGATTTTGAATTCGACGTCATTGAAATTATTCCAAAAGTTGGGACAGGGACACATTTACCACCCTGTTGCATCATCCCTACTTCAATACTACTCATCTGGGAATCCAGCAGCTGAAATCCTGCTGGTAATGCCTCCTTTGTTGTGTAAATGTTCCATAATACTCCAAATGTTTTCATCAAGAGACAAGTCTGGACTGAAAACAGACCACTCTACAGACTATGGTGGTGTCGCTCAGCGGAAAAATCAAGGCCTTCCCTAAAAAATATGTTGTCTAAAGGGCAGCATATATTGTTCCATAGGTTATATGTATGCTTTGTGCATTAACAACCCTACAGCATCAGGGATAATGCTGTGACTGGAGCAAAAATTCAGCAGGTGAACATTAAAAAAAGACCTTTAAGGTCACAGCAAAAGTCCATGTAGTGCAAAAGAAAAAAATCCAAAGGAGCGTGACAAGAATCCTAATGCTTACGTCTAGAAAACATGAACTGGGAACACAGTAAAGTTATCACAGACTAGCATATGCTATGCTAAGGAAACACAAACACTAAAAAAGGACAAACTGAAACTTAAATACGCACAATGTAGTCCGGGATGTGGGAAACACCAGGGTAACGAAACACAGCTGAAACTAATACAAGATGACAAGATGAGAGAAGCAAAACAAAATAAAACAGGAAGTACTGAATTGAACACAGAGACGGAGGCCTGACAGACAGGCACATAGAAAGAAGGGTAATTAAAGCCAGTAATATGAACAGGCAGAAATTCAGTCCATGAGACTAATGAACTCAAAACACAAGGTGCTGTAAATAAAAGACCCAATCAGAAAGAGTAATAAAGCTGAAACTCAGAACAGAGACGTGTGCAAAAACTTAAAATGCTTGGATGAAAACCCAGGACCATGACAGCCACTTGTTTTGGAACTCAGAGTATGGAGAAGTCTTGTTTCTTTAGTTTTGCTTGAGTTTCTTTTTTTGTTTTAATTTGCATTAAAGGCGAAAGTGTTCTGTCTGCTTTTTAATGCAGGGCATTTTCTGAATATTTAAATATGTACGTAGACTTTATATAGTGAAATACTTCAGGTTTTTTATTATTGTTTTAAGTTTTATACAACTTTTTCAGTCTTCTGTTCCACTGCCTCCACTTTTAAAAATCAAGATGGAGCTCTCTGAAAGAACACCATCAATTTAATGTGTTTGAAACATGCCAAAAAACTATTACGGCTGCCCAATTAGTCTGGGAATTAGAGTTTCAGTTGAATTGCTGTACCTCTTGACTTTAATTACAGGTTTGCTCGCACAGGAACACCAAAGTATTCTCTCAGGTAGAGCATAAGAGCCTTTTCAATTTCAGGGCAGAGAGTTTAAAACATCCCAGCTCTGCAGTAAAACCATTGGCCTGTATTCTTGATGGTAATATAAAACCAGCTCTGCACCAAATACACACATATACCAGATGTCCATCCTGACTTGACTGGCTGCTGTCATGCTGTTAGAACAGTCATTCTGCATCGACCACCACTTGAGATTTTAAGTGTGCATTAAGCCTTTTTTCACTAGAACTGCACTATAACACTGCTCTCCTGCTCTGCTATCACCTTTTGGCCTTGTATTTCTCTGTATGATAGATAACGCTCTTGATTTGAAATGAGACAAAGTACAGTGATCCAAGTTAACAGGAATCACTGTGTAAAGAGGTCATCGTAAAACTGCCAATATAAATAATTCTTAATACCCTTATGTATTTAACTACAACCATGTCAATAAACCTCACAAACCACTTCTTGAAGTTACATTAAAATAAAAATAATAGAAACCAGTTCATCCAATTTAAGAGGAACCACCTGTTTACATCTGGCTACACCTTACAAAGCACATAAGATGATTGCTTTTGTGTAATACTAGAAGATTAGCTCCGGGACAAACACCTTGACATTATGAACACACCAAGTCAAAATAAGGGGTAATTTTCCTCATATGGAGTGTTTTCTCTTTTAGTTTTTAACCCTGTGATAAAACACTGAATATATCAATCTCATTTCACCATACAGTGGAGTGCAGCTTTGCTTTAATTAGTAAGTAAAGTGACTAAATAACTAAACTAAATAAAGCTGTCACAGCAAAGCCTCTGAGTGCACTGAACTGAGCAATAAACAGCCAGTCAAGGGAAAACAAAATACCTTATGAGTTGAACGAAAGCATGAATGAATAAATAATAGATTTACGCTAACACGATGTGTACACATCCAAACGGTCCTCAAAAGAGGTTTAGTCAAAATAAATCTGAAGCCCTATGTGTGTTAGCTGCCGGGTTTTGTAACTAAACTGAAAGATGATGGCTTTATTGTGTTTAGTTTAGCTGTGGCTACTGGGACATGGTTGGCATGTTGAAATGTCTGTTGTGGAAAAAGTGTAACATCTGTGTGAAACCTTGACGAGCCCTTAGAGGAAGAAACATTAGAAAGACAGCAGTTAAGATGAACAAAGGGATTTTACTAGCATTTAGAAAACAAAATAGAGACAAAAACACCAGTTGTAGTTTAAACAAGAATAGTTTAAATCAAGATCCAGCTGAAGGTAAGAAGAGGGAAAATCAAAGGAAGCAGGAAGGCATCAAGCAAGTAAGGAAGGACATATAGAAACAGGAAAAACAGGAGTATGGCTGGAAACACAGTTAAGAAGATAAACATCCTAAACTGAACTTTTTTGCATGCTATGATGGGTGTGTGATTTGAAAGAAAAAGAAAAAAAGATCTATATTGTGTTAATTGTGAATTAATAGCATTCCTAATTATATAAGTTCTCATCTACTATGCTCATCTGAGATTCAGGATATCTCCTCTCCTCCGGTGGGAACAAGATGTGAAGAATGTGAAGATGCAGGAATGAAAGTGAATACAAACTGTGTGAATGCACAAGAGAAGCTGACTGAGAAACGACACACAGCTGAAAACAATTACAGACTAACTGAAGCTACGAAAGCGCGTAAAACAAACAAAGACACAAAAAAACTACTAATATGAGAAAAGAGGCAAGAAGAAAAGGTGACAAAGAAACAACCGGCAAAGGAGCTAAAGGGGGAAAGTGAACCACCAGGAAGGCAATCAAATAATCAGCAACCTACCTCAGATGTTTCACAGACCACAACTCCACGACGCAACTTTGCAAATCACATCAGTTCTTTAGCCTGTTAGCTTGGCAGGCATCTCAACCTCAGTATACAGTACAAGGCCTTTTTCATAGCAGACATTTTGACATGTCCCAGGCATTGGTGCTAATTTCATGATAGTTTCAATAGCTCCAGTCTAGTGCAGTAAGAGCGAAGGTGAATACTCATGCACAAAACGAGACCCCCTAAACTGAAGCAGCCATTGCCATCAGCAAACGTAAATGATAATATTAATGACGGATGCATTTTGTCACACGTACTGCTAAGCTGGGGACACATAATTACTGACGGTGCTGTGATGCCGGACATTACTCATTCTGAGGACAGAATTATACGTTCGGTGGTTTTAATAAAAGCCTGTGTATCAACAATATCATCCCATATTAGAGAAAACACTGCTCATTGAACCCCGTAGCTGTAAGTGCTCAGCATGGTACACTGATTCACCCGGGAGGGTGGGGGACTATGGCTATTCAACGCCTGGTTCGTGCTTAACTTGAGAAGTTGTACGTTGTTAACAATAAGAATTACTGCTAACAGGTATTTGTAGGTGAAGAAGGTACTTTCAGCTGCTCCCTTATTTCTCAAGAGGGTCATGGCAGCAGATGGACCTGCATGTTTGTCTGGCACATGTTTTACACCAGATGCCCTTCCTGACAGACTCCTCACATTTATCTGGGCTTGGCACAAGCACTGACAGTACACTAGCTTGCGAGGCTGTGTTCGTGTCTCCTTTTAGTTCCAAACCATAGATCAATTGCATGTACTGTGAATCTTTTGACCACTAGTCCACACAACCAGTCACTAATTTATTCATTCATTCACTTTTTAATTTTTTTCTGAGCAACACACTGTCAAGTGCTTGTGCAAAGCTGATTATTGGATTGCGTCTCTCTATTGGGTCTTTATCTCAAAGCATAAAGTGCATAAATCATTGCTGAACTTACTGATGTAACAAATGATAGGAAAAAACTTAGGTCATCTTAGGTTAATAGCTCTGAAGTTTTCTAAGGGTCACTTGTCCCCCAGGAGCGTCTTCTGTGAAGTGTTTTGTGAAGGTATTCCCTGTGGTTAAAAACAAGGAGAAAAAGCCTCTCAGATGAAATAGCCCTTGTCTGCGCTTGAATTTGTTCTCCTGTTAAATAGCATTTGTAGGAAGTCTTCCTACTTTACGAGGTAAAGGTTTACTAGCTGACTGGAGAGTTGGTGTTTATAGAAACAAATTGCATGCTGTTACTCACATTATAGATTTGTTTTATAGCCAGAGGGGTAATCAACAACAGTGGGACAAAGCTGCAGTTTCTCTATTTGTGCTCATAATAGGGTTTTCTTTCAGGATTTCACAGTTTTGCCGATAAGCTTAGTTACATTTCATTTTGACAAAAATGCTAAAGGCAGCTGTTTTTATTTATCTCTCTTTTATACACATTTTATCTAGCTGTATCTTTCTTCCAGCCTGTTTACTTTTAATTCCCTTTTCTCCTTTTTCTTCTCAGACTGTAACGCCATCCACCCACTCCTGTCAACTCTGAGGTGCAGTGTCCACAAATCAGGCATTAGATTTATCTATTAAAGGAAATATCAGTGAAAAGGAGGAGGAGGAATACTTCACATGCTGAAGCAATCTCGTGGATTGCTTCAGCATGTGCTGCACAAAACCACGTGCGGCTTAGAGTTATTAAAACCAAGATGCTGGACGCTGTTGATTCTTTCGTTTGAGGAGGTGGAGATGATGCAAAGGGTTCTGGGACTGCACTTACCCTTACACAGACGTAAGCAGAAATCTGTACCAGAGGAACTGCAGGAAGTGACTGCAGAAGAAACTTTTTTTCTTTTGAATCTTGCTCCCAGGTCTCTTAGATTCGACAAAATAATGTTTTGCTTGATCTGGTGTCTGTTCTGCAGAGGTCTGCCTGAGCATGAGAGGGAGGCAGGCAGGGAGGCGTCTAGAAGCATCCACAGCACATAGGGGAGCATGAGAACGACTTTAAACTCCAGCTTTGAACAAACCTTCCCCAATAAAAAAAATAAATACAAAAAAACATGAAGCGCTTTAAGTATTTATGTTGCTACATACTGCAGCACTTCCTATACAGATGCTCTCAGCTTAAAAATGTGCAGACCATTTGCAGGTATATGAACTGGAAATGCATGAGTCACACTGTATAGCAATCTATAACATGTTGCATGGAATATTTTTGCATGCATTGCTTGTACAGATGTTCGTTTACTAACTTCTTTTAACATGAATTCATTTTAACATGATTCTGTCAATCAAGTATACTTCAGGGCATGTCTCAGCTTTAGTCTTTATCTTATTTATTTAACCTGCATTTCCTTTAAAACTAATATATTAGGATTCTTCAGTTTAACTTCTATCTAGTCCTTTCACGCTCTACGTGCTCCTTTTGCAGATCATCAGTATCACTCTCATCCATTCACTGAAGTGGTATGCAGTTTTTGGATTCAAAGGCTTTTCAATTTCATTTCAATCTGATCTCCTAGCAGCACTTTCATGTATACACAATGTTACCTAACATCATTTTTCCCCTAGCTTTCATTTTGATATGACTGCATCTTAGCCACAAGAACGCTGCAAAGCATGAATTGACATTTGCATACACATTTAATATATTTGGCTAGATTAGTATTCCTTTTCATTGCAGATTTATGCAAAAAAAAAAAAATCATATATATGCTTTCCATCTTAACCAACTTCACCATATTCTGTGTGTGCTGATGTCCTTTCAATAAAAACAGAAAGATTGAGAGAGGGAGGAGGACTGCACTACAGGATGAATACAAAAGAGGAGGGCAACCGGAAGTGTTGCTATTCCCAGTTCAGCCTGAGAGGGGCAGAAGAGGGCTGGAGATGCCCTCTCTGAGCCAGCACTGTGAGTTGCCTGAGGAAAGTGCAGGTTACTAAAGGACAGCTCAGCTGTTTAGTCATAGAGTTGCAATTCTGATAGTAATTCCAGAAGTTTCCTCAGGTATCTCTAAAAGTGGTGACTGTCAAACTATGATTAAATAGACATAAAATGAGGCATCAAAGCCTTAATCTATACATCAAAGGTTTTCTGTTAATATATAAGTATCGTGTCTTTACCTTTCATAAGCAGTAATGACTTTTATGACTATAGAAATTATTGCATGTGTTGATTAAGATACACATGCATGCAGACACACACACATTTCATGCACCAGATGTTCCTGTCTTAAGCCTTGTCCCGTGACGCATACCTTTCTGCACACTGTGGATGACATCAGCACTTTCAAAAAGTCACACACCAGTCCAACAATGATTCATCACATCAAGGTCTTCTCACTAATCAAGTGAAAACCAGATTAAAGCAACCTTTCAGCCCGTCACATCACTCTCAGAGGATTGAGATGTGGCACTACGATCAAGTGAAAAGGGACATTCCACACAAAATTGTTGCCTTCTTTAAGACGTGTACAGGCAGAACACTTGACCCTCTAATGAAAGCTTGCTTGTGCATAAAGGTATAAAAATCACAAGGAAAATAAGTAATTAGCTGAACAAAAATACCAACAAATTATTTTGTGAACACAATAAATAACGCCCTGATTCCCACTCATTTGCAAAAACTCGTATTGGCTGCTTAGCAAAAATAGCTTCTTGTAGGCGTCTTGCGTTTAACCAGGCTTTGACACTGGCTTGCAGAAATTTTGACCACTGCAGAGTTCCTGCAGTTTGAGAGCTTTTTCTTGCATACCAACTATTTCAAGTCCTCCCACAACATTTACTGTTGTGCTTATGATTATTAATTTGTTCAAAAGCTTTCTTCCGGTTCAACTTCAGCTTCAACTTCAGGCACTCTACTAAACATTTTCTATACTGCAGAATTCATTGTTCAATTAGTCATTGCAAGTCCCTGGTATAATGAAGCAACCACCAAATAATTACCCGTTCACCACCATCATGCTTCAGAGCATGATGTTAGTTCCCTTCAGGTCAGATTTGTGCAGTCTTTGTCAGTTCCTAAATGTCTGCACTTTGGCAAGTTCTGGGGTTAGAAGTGTTGGGATGAATCTGTTGGAGTGGAAAGTCTTGAAGTAGTATTACATAAATGCAGTGGTTAGCATTGATTAGCATAGCAAGAAGATTCTGGATTCTTGCGTGATGATCAGCTTGGGCCTTTCTGTGTGGAGTTTGCATGTTATCTGTTTCACTGTGTGGGTTTCTTCCAGGTGTTCTAATGTTCTCCCACATTCATTTTAGGTTAATTGCAAAGTCTATGTTGGCCACCTGCCTCTGGCCTTATCACATCTTTCACCACACATTTCTACAGCCATGAGGACAGAAGTCGAGGAAGTAAGTAAGACATGCTCCACATGTCACTCCCGAAAGAGGTACAAATCACTGATGCCTCAGCTGGAGCCCTTGATTTTAATTTCATGGCTCTGAGACTGCAAAATATAGTTGTTTTCTTTATATTTGTGTCTTCACCTTATTGTTAACAATGATCTTCATCCCTGCAAATAAACAAAACTGGCCTTAACTTGGTGAAACAGTGAGGGGGAGTGAGAGCGAGGCTATCCAGTCTTTGTGCGGGGGAGTGTGACAGTTTTCAGTGTTTGGGCAGCAGGTTGGAATCATTTTTAGCCTAGAAAACTCGTGCTTTACACCATCCCACAACCTACACTCAAAGGTAGGAGTGGACCGTGTGTCAGCGGTTACTCATTCTACAACTTGTAGTCATGGATCAATAATCAAATAAAAATATGACTTCTGTCTTTTGTCTTATTTTGCAAACTGGGCCCTATTTCCTGCCCCCTACACATGTATTCTCCTACTAAGAAGTGGTGATATCCCAGTGGGCTGGTGGCATTGGTAATGTTTGTATTAATAGTGGCAGCGTAGGGACTAAACTGTCTAGTGTGTTTGACGCACTGTTTTGTAGTGACTGAGCATTACTTGTCAGTGCTACTCAGTAGAACATTACACAGGCAGATATTGATGGACCGTCACTATTCTGCTGCAGACAAAGTGCCATCATGGCATTATAAAAAGAATAAGACAAGACTTAGAAGACATTTTGGCAAGAAAAGAGCATTATAGACCAAAAGAAAAATGATTGTTCATTAAAACTGTTAAATGAGAGCTAAATCTAAAAATCCCGCAGCCAGCCGATGAAGTTGAGGAACAAACTGAGTACTTTATGAATTTGAGTGGCTGCAGTCGTAAAAGAAGCTGTTCCAGTTGAAATTTCTTTTTTGAAATGATGCTGGAAAAAACGCACGAGAAATTGTCTACTTTAAACACAGTATTTTACAGTTAATGCAAGTTTGAAAAAACATTGTAAGTAAGCTAATCTCTTTGTAAACCTTAACGCATCGGATTTACTTTTCTAGGTTTTACTTTTCTAGGTTTTACTTTTATAGTAAATAAGTGGATTGGAATTGCCATAATGCACTTGTGTTGTGTAAACACATTGAGGCTTGTTTATGTGTTTTTTGCCAATAGAGGATAAAATGAGTCATTTGATGTTTGGAGTAGGTATACATAGATTTGTCTTGACAACGAATGCATGTTGGATGGATGGAAAGAGAATAAAGCAATGAAGGAAAAGAAAACAGAACAAAAAAGCCTTCTGCTTAATTTTTTAATCATAGCGAGACCTGTCTTTTCACTAGGAACTCTAACACAGCTTTGGGGAATGGTGTTACAGTAGGGCTCTTTCTTAGCCCTTAAATAGTCATGTGAAAAACTATGTACATCCTTACTACAGCCATAGAAATAAAAGAGGGTAAGTAGCAGACAGGTGCTGCTAATGAAATCCACTTGATTAACTGATCATCAGCAAGTGTGAGCACCTCTATAAAAGTAAAAGTTTTTGCAGTTTGCTGGTCTGGAGCAGGTGTGCGTTAACACTATCTTTTGATGAGTGGCCTTCCCAGCAAACTCAACCCAAGGTCAGATTGTGAAATGCTCAGTGAAAAGGTCCACATCGTACCATCTGACCAAATAATCAAGTTGTTCTTCATAAGTGTTGCTGGAGCTTCAACATATTTGGAAGGGTTATCAGGGAAAAGCCTATTCTCTCTTAAAATGAACATGGCAGCATAGTTTAGATTTACCAAAGCTGCATGTGAACGTAGCAAGACTTCTATTACAATGTCCTTTGGACAGGTTAAACAGATGAAACCAAGCATACGTGTTTAGATGTGCCATGTTTGATACCAAACACATCATGTCAGCACAAACACCTCATACCAACTGTCAAGTCCAGACCTTAGCCTGGCTGAAATGCTTTGTGGTACATGACAAGAGCTTTGCATAAACAAATTCCCACAAACTTCAATAAACTGAAGCAATGTTATAAAGCAGCGCAGGTCAAGATTGCGCCGCAATAATCTGAGAGTCTGATAAAGTTATGTAGAAGAATTTTAGTTCATGGTGTTGCTGTTAATGGTGGTTCCACATGCTACTGAGCGTGGCGTGTACTCAGTTTGCACAGGACTGCACCGAATCCTGTGCAAACTCTCTTCCATGACTGCATGTATTCAAAATACTCAAGAAAGGGGCACTGAGTAAAAAGAAAAGTTGAGCCAGTAAACATGTGTGGTCCTTAGACAGAACATTTGCAAATCTTCCAAAACATGTTTTAACTATGGACTACACCATCCATACTAGATGCTACACAAAGCATCAGGAGGTTTTAATGGTGAATGTATTGTTCATAGAGTCAGTGAACCCACAGGTTATAATCCTCTGACTGTGTAGTTTCTATCAGCTGTATTGAGTGTCTTTTTCATTGTTCTGTTCATTGTGATGATTCTAAAGTATGAAACTTACTTGTTGAGTCTCAAAACTCTATCAACCTTGCTTTCTAGCAGACCAGGAAGCTGCTTCTGCATTATCTATAGCCTCTTCCAAAGCACCAAACACCTGGCAGACAAAGGTACCAATCCTGGCTGAGCTAATTGAGGTAAGCATTTCACTGCAAAGTGCTAAAACAGAGCTAAATGGACAGCGCATTTTCAGCTTGAATCATCAAGTGGCCAGAAACATTCCTCCAAATGAATGCTGTTCTGTTTATAAGATAATTAATCTGTGTTAATCACGTTGTACTTACTGCTTATTATTGTAAGTACAACAAGTGCCCCAGCACCATTTAATTCTGCTTTAAAAAGCATTTCTAACTCAAGCTCTTGAAACTGCAGTCGTTAACCATAAAGCTTGCAGTCGTTAACCATATTGCTCCTCTAAGACAACTTTGGTTTGTTTTGCTAGTTGTAATGCATACTCATAAGCCTATAAGCACAGGAGAAACAAAACACACTAATAGAAATGTACTGCCTCTCACATATTACATAAAGAAACACACAAAAATAAAATCACACAAGTGATTTGACTTCACAACATGCTGTTTAAGGTCTATTTGTTGCAACCATAAACTGTTGCAAATACTCCCTGCCTCCTTGTTTTTCCAGATTTGTACTGAAATGGCCGGTCAAGCAAAAAATAGCTCCCAAATTATGGCCTCCACTTTGTATTTCAATTTTCCGTGCACAATCAATTATGTTGCATTTATCTAGGCTGAGATTGTTTGATGCGAAATGAAAACAAATACAGTCAGGTTAGTGCTTCTATAAGTGGCTCAATCAATGTGTTTTTCAAAGTAAAGTATGCTGATATACACAGACTATTTTCTTCAAACATGAGAAATAATTGAATGTCTTAAATTTGAAAACCCTCTCTCAGAACTGGGTTTGCTAAATGAACTCTATTTTTTGCTATGTTGTAGCGACTTTACCTGAACTAAAAGTTAATGAGTGTCCCCATGCATCAAAGAATAGAGTTTTTATTATAGGACGTTTGCTAATAAAGGGGAAATATACAAATATTTCCTGTACAGACATGCTGTGGTTTCCTTTTAAAGAGGTTGTAAAAACCTAAAAAGCACTTTTTTTTCCTCCCGGGAATGTGATCAGAGCTTTGGCTTTAGACTAAACCCACCTACTATTGCATGTATTTAGTGGACAATTTTTTATGATGCTTTGAGAGTTAAATCATGACCAACATGCAATTTGCTGGTGCATATTTAGAAGAGAAGAAGCAGCTGCAAATATGAGTCACTGGGACGTCACTTTGCTCCTGGATCACTGCTACAGTACAGATGGGTCAGGCCTATTGTAATTGTTCAGAAGAGGAGGCCCAATAGCAAGATGAGTGCATCCTGCTTTTTTTTTTTTTTTTTTTGAGAGGAAGCTAAATTCTTGAGCGACCTCAGAAGCAATGCATCTTCATATTTTTCTGTGAGAGAGTGAGCATAAGAGGCAGATGGAGAAAGATGATTGGCGTCGGAGTCTGCAGAGCTGCCATGTAATTTGCATACTTTTTTTTATGGATCCCTTTAGTTACTTCCTTTAAATCCTCATTCATGAACAACAGGGCTGCAAAATCTGTTAGGAAAGGTACTTTTAAGAAAACATGTTACAGTTAAAATGCCTCATTGTGCATTTGTTTGACTGTTGTCTGATAGTTTGCTGCAGTATAGTTATTCTTCCATCTTCCTGGTATTGTGTTACCACCATAATGCAAGTATATTATTAATAATTTTCAATTTCAACAACTTAATGTTGTTTGCAGTTGTATAGAGTGTCACATAACTTTCTGATATTTTTAAGGAGTCAGACATTGACAGCAGCACTGCAGTGCTCCTTTCACACGGAACACGCCGACTGCAAATATTCTATTGTAACTCAGTGGACCAGAGAGACACAAAAAAGCCCGGTAGCTTGTCAGGAAAGGCCAATACTTTCTCACAGCAGGTATTGGATTTTCGTGTTAGGTATTGAACATTTTCTTCGCAAGCTTTTCAAAACCACTAGCAGACACAGAGTGTAGAAAGTACTGCGGTAAAGCTTTGGTTCAATTTACTTCAGGTTTATTGCCAAGTCTTTTTTGCACAGACTCCTAATTTCGTGTCTGCTTTTTGCTTTCAGTCTCATGTTTGTTAGTTCCCCGAGTTTGTTTTTTCATCTCAGAAACTGCATCACTTCACTTCACTTTAATTACACAGCAAGAAAAAGCAATAAGACATTGAACAAGAGAAATTTGAATAAAAAAATAATATACACCTTTACTACAGCTATAGGAATTAAGAGGGTTAGTCAGTGTACTTGATTAATTGGTCATCAGCAAGCCATTAAGTAATCAACACCAAGGATGCCAAGGATGGACGATATCAGCAATGATCATAGAAAAATAGCCTTTGCTGCCCATCAGTCTCAGAATGGTGAGACTGATGGGCAGCAAAGGCTATTTTTCTATGATTATAAGCTGATTTCCAAAGAATTTTAAGTCCATCACTCTACAGTGAGTAACATTATTCACAAGTGGAAATATTCACGACAGTCTGTCTATGCAAGATGGACATCCCAGCAAGTTCATCCTAAGGTCAAAGTATTAAATGCTCAGAGAAAAAAAAAAAACAAGAGCTACCTCTCAGATTCTGCAGGCCTCAGTTAGCATGCTGACTGTCTGAACAAGTATGGCTTGTTTGGAAGGATTGCCCAGAGAAGGCCTATTTTGTCTGAAAAGAACTTGGCAGCATGGCTTCGGTTTACAACGGTGCATCTGAACAAACCACAAGACTTCCAGAACAAGTCCATTGAAGACAGGAGACCAAAATGGAGATTTTTAGCCATAATGTACAGTACCATGTTTGTTTGTTTTTTCCCAAACATAGAACTGTGCATTATAACTAATCATGGGCTGTAGTTTTTTTGTTTTTCACACACTGCTTCTGTATTTTGGCTTCAGGTTATTGGTTATTTGAGGTTAAATTTAAATCATTTTAAATGTTTTTAAAACATGTAACGCATAAAACTTTTGAACTGAAAGAGTAAATGTGAGGTAAATGGATTTTTTGGCAAAAGTAATGCAAAAGTATTCAGAGACCGAGTTGTGTCAAAATAAAGGAAGGAAAAAAGGAGAAAATCAGGGGTTGAAGGCAACACCACTGTGTAATTACAAAAAAATGAATGTGTGCATCTGTCTTAGTATCTGGTAAGCTGCTCCTTTAATTGACTTGCTTTGCATAATGAACAGTACTTCACATATACCATGGAGAAAGCAGAGACAGGGCTGCACATTTAAGTTATTAGCATTAATAGAAGGCAATGTCATACAGCCAGAACACATATTAAATATGTAGTTGACAAGTCCCGCTGCCTTCAGCTGGAACATTCCTTGAATTTCTCTCTCTCTTTTTTTTTCATTTTTTATTTCCTGTGAGAAATTATTAACGTGTCGGAAGTGGAAAATCCATTACTAATACAAGTCCTTGAGAATTCACCACCTGCCTACAGAATGATTTCTGTCCCCATGGAAACCTAATCAGCTGAGAGAGAGAGTGATGGGTACAGACAGGGTGTGAGGAGAAGAGGATGGGAGGGAGACGGAAGAAAAGAGAGAATGGTGAAGGTGTTTCTGGGGTGCAAGACCTGAATCGTTGTTCTTACTTAACATCCCTTTACTTCATTTATGAGTAAGGCATGCAGTGAAAGAAGTTTAGTTGGATGTTTATTTCAAAAAGGACGATGTAAGGGTGCAATAGCCAAGTATCCATAATATGTTATCGTGGTTCCATCTTCCCATAACGTGATACCCCATGTGGAGGTGCTAATGATTACTTAAAGCATGCAACATCAGTGAGAGCTGTAATGTTTAAAGATTTTTCAGATAATGACTTGAAAGAAAATATAGCAGAATAATAGGTTAATATTTATTCTCAATCTAATCACGATCAGCTGTTCAGGCCTGTTATATAAAGACAGCCTATTGAAGGCATGGCTCAAACCCTTTGGAGAATAGTTGCACCACTAATAAGAAGTCACACATCAATGGCTGTGTTATGAAACTAACTTCACTATCTCCACAATTTGAGTGAAAGGGTGAAGTTTGTTCCAAAGGTTAAGATGTATTTAGAAAATCATTTATCTAATGGTTTCTTCAGACTGGAGGTGGAAAGTCAAATGGATACAAGCCAGTGTCAGTAGAAGGTGGCGGCTTGAAGCCTGACACTTGTTGCTGAATGACGGGTGTGATGAACAAAAAGTCAAAGTTGAGCTGGACTAGCGTGCTGACGATGTGGTGGATCATTAGCCAATCACATGTTTCCATGTTTGTTGGAATGATGCCAACAAGTGTTCAAGTAATTCCGACTTGGCAACAATGTAACTAGCTGTGCTAAGTTGCTGTAGTGGGCTTCATTTGGCCTATTCTATTGTCATCAGACTACTAGACTGTTTTGTTGTCTGACATAATAGTCATTGTTTCTACTCTAGCACGTAGAAAAACAATGTGATCTCTACAAATTGATCCTATCATAAAATTCCTTTAAGCCACACATTGTGTAATCTGAAAACATCAAAACCATAAATTATAATTTTCTCATTTCCCTCTAGGTTTGGTTACAGACTTCAACTTTCATGCCTGCAAAACATTACATGCCTGCTCAGTCTCTTCTTTATTCAATTGATGCCAGTGCATAATGCATCTGTTATTGAGAATGGGCTCTTTACCAGTGTGCTGCTCTCTTGTCCTTGATTAGCTCTTTGTTTTGCTCCTCCGAGGCCAATTTCTCATCAACACTCACTACATACTTGTCTCTCCTTCCTCCCCTGCAGCAGCTCTCCATCTCTCTTATCAGTGCTTTTCTATCAGTCTTGCACAAATTCAACGTACTGTCTGCCTCAGCCTCGCCCACCACTTCCGCTCGCTCTCGCTTCTCGCTCCCTCGCTCCCTGTATCTCCTCCCTGTATCTCCTCCCTGTATCTCTCTCTTTTTTCCGTTGGCTGTTGTCTCACAGCCAGGTTAATGTCAGCAATAATGTGAGGCTGTTGTGTTTCTGCCTACTGCTGAAAGCTGTTTCTTTCTGCTTGTCCATTTCTCCCTTTCTCTCTGACATAATGGTTTGCCCCTCAGCCTGGGGGTCAGTTGGTTTCTTTCTGCAATCTCTGTCTCTCTGATGGTCACTCGACTGACATCTGTATACTTGCTCCCTGAGAAAACATCGTCCCTCGGGCCAGAGTGATTGGAAAGCTATATTCAGGCTATCAGCATGTACTGCATTCAACTAAACAGAGAGAAAAATAACAATTTACATTATGTCCTTATGTGCTACAAATTTGCATTGATGAATTTGTGTGTCAGTTAACCTCATCTTTAAGTATAATTTCAGAATTAAACTTTGTTCCTCATTTGCAAGTTGCAATTAATCTACATCTAACAAATCAGGAAACCTGAGCAGGTGTGAGCTGGGACATGCGAGCAAACACTAGAGTGTAGGATGTGTTAATCTAAAAAATATTTAAAATGCTTATCAATAAATACAATTTAAAGCCAAGTACAAAGTGTATTTATGCAATTCAATATAACACTATGTGTTTAAAGGAAGGTTATTTTGATGCAATCCTGTGCAGCAGGTGATTAATAGCTGCAACAGTGTGCCTGGTATTTTATGTTTCTGCCTCTGCGTGTGTGCGTCATTGTAGCCAAATGTGGCTCTGGAGACCTACTGTAGCAGAAAATGCCAGAAAGACTGTACCTATGGCTACTTTTATGCGTAATCTATCTGTCTGGACTGTCTAGACGTTTGTCAACACAGCATTTCAACTGTCAAAGATGTGTTTGTGAAACTTTATAGGTGTATCCTGAACAATGGGCCCTTGAAGTTAAACTGAAGACCCCCGTCTTTAATATGTATTTGTAACTCCTCACATGTATTTTCATCTGATATATTAGCCTAGCGCAATTTTTCCTGTCCATCTGGATTTACCCAAGTTTCTCCTAAAGGTGCCCACTGGTAAATGTAATAGTTCTGATGTTCCGCTTTTCTACTCTGCTAGAGGGCTCAGAGCGCTCAGAAACAACATGCCTCATTCCCCTTTATACACACACTCAATCAAGCACTTTTTTCTATGCTTAAGTGCTTTCTATCTAACATTCACATGCATTTACACTTCCATGAGCAAGTTAAGGTTCAGTATCTTGCTTTGGCTTGCAGACTGGTGTAGCCAGGGATTGAACCACCTACCTCCTGATCCACAATCACCCCACTAAAGAGTAATGTTACTCTTTAGGGTGAGCAAATAGTACTGCCTGCATGGATTTTCTCAAGGTGCTCCAGGTGCCTCACACAGGAATGCATTTTAGGTTAACTGTTGTTATTGCATGTCTAAATGGTCTATTGTTGTGATGGAGGATTGCTAAGTGCACATTTCAACACAGTGGAGCGCAGTGTCTGAAAAATGTTAAAGTAATGGCCAGTCAGCACTCAATTCATTCAAAGTGTCCATTAAAAACAAAAACATAATGGCCTTAAAAATATAGACCGTGTAGACAAAAAGCACTGGGACACCTACACATTATGATTGCAGGAGCTGTCTACCCATACCATAGAGCTCACGGTGCACAGTTTTATGCTAATGTTAATGCCAGTAGAGATCTGGAACACCTCAAGCTGATTTAGTCAACAGAGTGTTAGTGGATTTTACACACTACACGCTTCAGCACTCTGTAACTTCACGTGGCCGAGTTGCTGTGGTTCCCAAAATGCCTCCACTGTGTAATTACAAACGGCAAAATATAGGAGGAAAGACATTTTTAAAACTGACTTGTTACAACAGGTAAATACTGTTACAATACTACTCTGCCGTTCAGTGACCACTTTAGCACGATCCATTCGTTCACACGTTTCTAAAGGTAGTGTGCATGGCTAGGCGCTTGATTTTATACACATGTGGCAATATGAGTGAAAACACCAGAACTCAAAGATTAATAGGTGTCCATATAGTGGATCTATAGGTGTACATGCAAAATCCTTTTTTTGCATTTTACACTTCAGATTGCAAATTTTCCCCTTTTTCACTCATTTATTCACACCAGGAAATAAGAAAAGCGAGAAGTCTACTGATTTAATTCTGTCAGACACTTTATGGATTTATGCCTGTATGAATATTGAAATAAGACGAAAAGCCAGAGCAAAACTCAAAACAACCGAAACTGGCTCACATGTCTTTTCAGTTCCCTCAGTCTCACACTTTTTACTCACATACATCCACCTGCATGGTCACTCCTGCGCATCTCTGCTCTGAACTATTTTCAGAAGTGGCATGTTTTAGTGTTCTAATGGATCTCAACAGGGTAGGTGTGTGTGTGTGTGTGTACACATTGTTGCACTTTCCAAGCCACTTTTCAGGGTTGCTAAATGGGGGAAAGGTAGACAAAAAGAGTTCACTTGAGTTCACAAAAAGGTGTTTTAGCTATGAATAGCAACAGTACAGTATGAACAGGATGACATGTAGGAGAGGAGGGTGAATGAATGACACCATATTTCTTTATGTATTTATAGCCTTAAAAGCTTAAAGCCTTAACATTCTTTGTGAGTAATGAGGGGGTGTGGTGGTGGTAGTGGGGCAAGGGCTGGAATAAATACCTGTTTCCTGAAAGCATCTGAGGATGACTCAGGTCTGAGTACAACCTCTTGATAGTTGGATACTGTACATGTTTTCTCTGCTGCTCCCCTTTTTCCAGAACAAAACACTCATTCCGTTTCTGTGAGCGTTCACGAGTAGAAAACTGTGTGCCACTGACGTCAGTAAGACTTACACCTCTATTTCTGTCCAGCTAGCCAAACGCCTAATTATTACACTGATAAAGTAATGTGTAATTTCTTTTTTTCTGTGAAGCTGGACAATTTTGGTGATGTGTCACTCCATTACCAAAGCATGATACATAATACATGTAATTCAATGCAAGTGCAACAAAGTGTGAAACTGCATCACTGTGGTACAAATGAGCTGACCTGATGGTGCGGCTGACCCGCTGGTGTGGCTGTTGTCACAACACAGTGTGACACTGAGAAAGTTGCTCTGCTGGTATCCGCTCACAGAAGAGTGTGTGTGTGTGTGTGTGTGTGTGTGTGTGTGTGTGTGTGTGTGTGTGTGTGTGTGTGTGTGTGTGTGTGTGTGTGTGTGTGTTGTTCTGGGATAGATTTACTGCAGCCTGGAGTGATGGTGAATGTAGTAGTACAGCAGAGCTGAAGACTCCCTCCACAAAGTTCTGCAGCCTGCAGCCGGACATTAATGATGCATATAGATACTTGCAAGACTCCAAATTTTTTGCTTTTATAAACTTATATTGAAATAAAAATTGTGAGACTTCTTTTTGGCATAAATATAGTTGTTAAAGTGAACAAATACGGCATTACAGTGCTGTGCAAAAGTCTTAAGCCACCCCATATTTCTTTATATTTTACTAGGAAAATGGGAAATAGGTGCAACAATTCGTGAAATGAAGCTGCTGTCAGTCACACAGTGGAGGCTCTGTCTGGTTTATTGCTGCATTTCCAGATGGTATTGCATGGTGGATCAAAATCTGACAGCACTTTTCTGTGTTCATAATTCCATCAATTTTGACAAGATCCCCCAACATCACCATGGCAGAGGCTCTACTGTGTTTTACAGATGACTGCATCCGTACAAAGATCGGAACCAAAAACTTTAAATTCACCACTGCATAAGACCTGTTACCATCGATTTTCAGCCCAGTTCTTATGTAATTAGCATACCTCAGCCACCTGTTATGTGTCGACACAACACTAGTTTATCCGTTCAATTACGTGCTATTTTCGGTTCAGTGGTTCAGAGAAAGTGATCTCTTAAACTTTACAAGGACGGAAGTGAAAATATGTGAAAATGAAGGTAAATCCAAAGCAGAACTACGGCCTAATACCACTTTAAAAAACTCTAAGACTCCTTGGAAGGAAACAAATTAGTAGTGACTTTCACAGTGACAGTCCTGAATATCAATATTCAACTTGTATCATAGCTTTAACTGACAGAATAGACAATAAAAACTGTAGCATAACATTATAATTGATTGTTTAATATGTAAAATATGTAGTTTTAAGCAGCTTTAGTTTAGCTCTTTTCTTAAGTGCAGTAACCCATATAGCAAGCTGGTGTGACAGATAATGAAAGTATGGACAAAGCCTAATTGTAGTATGAAATGTTATGATTGTAGTTTTAATGTTTGACAATGTTGACAATTACCGTAATAAAAGCAGCCATCAATTATCTCTTAAAATGTCCCTGCATTCCTGACATCATATGCTAATAATGAAGCCCACCTATTTACCCTGTCTTTCTGTGACATGTTTTAACATGTGTGAAAATATGTCATCAACAGAGACTCATACAAAAGAAGAGACTATTATGCCCTGCTAGCAGTCAAGAGCTAAGGGTATGTTTAAGTGGAACGATATAGATGTACTATAATAGTATAAGGAGGAAACTTGGCTTTGTGGTAAAGCCTCAAATAAGCTTCCCCAAAGTGACAGAAGCAATAAGATGTATTTGAAAAGCTCAAAAAACTAAAACAACAAAAACTAACAACACAGTTTTTAACAGCTTTGATTAAAAATGTGGCCATACAGGATTTTATTAAATTTACTGACGATGATTGGCGAGTCAGATCACTATATTACAATCCACATAAATGATGCTAAAAACAAAGTTTTGTCTATTTTCATTCTAACACAAAGCACTTCACACCCTCTCACAGTGTAAAAGCGTTTCCTGTTATTACCTTTGGATGTGAAAAAGAGCTAAAACTGAAAGGAGCTTAACTGAGCTGAGATGCCAATACAAAGGATTGAAACACAATTTTACACCCACAACTATTTCACTCCTCTAATTTTTTTACAGCACTGACGATAATTACCTTTTGCTTTTAAAATAAGCCATAATTTTAAAATAACTTCCGAAACTAGTAATAAAGTGTTTACCAAGGCCTCTTCACGTTCAGAACACGGTGTGATTTCCATTAATTGCAATCTGCATATCACAGGAAGTGCAGGTGTGATAGCTTTAACAATATAACAGCGTTTTTAGTATCATTTTCTTCCTCATCATGATCATTATGCATGACCCAAATTACACCAAAATGTATCTAAATATCTAATCAAAAGCACATTGTCCACTCACAGAGGTTGGTGATATATGCTGTGTACCATTATTAGTGAGATTTAATCGCAGGTTTGAGTAGGAGGCAGATGAAATCAAGATGGAAATGTTCTAAATACAGTAAGTGTATTGATTTATAGTGTGGTTTGCTCTGGACTTCATTCATATCTGGCGTATGGTTTGCTAAGTAGGGACTGACTGAATTTGATTACTTTCTTTTCATGATGAATCATTGATATTTATGAGATTTTACATTATCACTAAAAACAGGGAGGTTTTTTTTATGTAGCTATTAGAAACTCTTTCAGGGAGAGTGTGCCTTGGGAAAGTCCTTGCACTTCCTTAGTTGGGGTGCCTGTTTTTCATTGCCAGTCACCTGCAGAATAAAGCTCCAATCCTGATCTCCACTTGTAACCAGTTTGTTGTCGCTCCTTGTGTAGTACAGTCTCTCAGGCACACTATTGTCACACAGTTTTTTGTTGGTGTTTTGCTTGCTCGGTTTAACCAGTCATGCTTTTCTAACTTTACCTTGTCCACCTTAATCAGTTTAATCAGCCACGGTCGCCCCTGAGCCACGGTCGCCCCATGGCTCAGGGGGTTAGGAAGCATATCTGTAACCGGAAGGTTGCCGGTTTGATTCCCGGCCTCTCTGTCCTGGTCGTTGTGTCCTTGGGCAAGACACTTTACCCTACCGCCTACTGGTGTTGGCCAGAGGGGCCGATGGCACGATATGGCAGCCTCGCTTCTGTCAGTCTGCCCCAGGGCAGCTGTGGCTACAACCGTAGCTTGCCTCCACCAGTGTGTGAATGCGAGAGTGAATGAATAGTGGCATTGTAAAGCGCTTTGGGTGCCTTGAAAAGCGCTATATAAATCCAATCCATTATTATTATTATTATTATTATTAATCACAGTTTACTCCAGTGTCAGTGATCCATCCCGTCTCAGCCCCCTATGCAAGTCTCATTGACTGCTGAAAACCCCTTGTTTTTGAGCTTAGTTGAAATGTGCACTTAGCTTTCATTTGAAGAATCTCTTGGAGCTGTGGATTCCAGCACAATTCACCAGTGATTACTTCTTCTTTAAGTTTTGGTTTTAAGAAACTTTTTCTATGTATGTCAACTTTGTTGTCCTTCTGGCAAACATCAACAAAATGTTTAAGTTTCATCAGATGTTTTTTTTATCATGTTTTTTCTCTATAATATACATGTAATCCATTATTTCTATTCCTTTTCAAAGCCTGCCAACAACATGTGCTCATGAGCATATAATTTTAAGGAAATTTCACTGAACATGGAAAATTTGGTCGTAACAAACAGATTTATTCCCACCAGCTGTGGCGATGTTTGCTGTATAAAAAGTGACGCCTCTCTGTGTGCCACCAGTTTTATTTTTATCCTGCTGATACCTTATGCCTAGGTTCTCTGCAAAGATCTGGTGAAGCCGTGCAGCGCGGGGAAAAGAATCACTTAGAAATGAGTCACGTAATAATTTGCACTGGGAGCTCCAGTAGATTTTCCTTTGACCATGAGCTGCAATCAGCTGACCTGTGGTGCTGCTGCTGGGTTTAAGAGTCACTAATCTTTGTGGAAACAAATGAATTGGACAAGATAGAAGCAGATGTCATATGAGCCATAACAACAGCTTTTTAACACCTAACCAATATAAAGCCACCCGGGGGAGAACAACCAGAATTTGGCTAATGAAAATAAGTAGCACGATTAACCTAAATTTAATTCAGAAATTAGTGTAATTCGATTACTTTTTTCAAATAACGAGTAAAGTAAGGGATTACTATTGCAAAAACGGTAATTATATTACCGTTACTTTCCCGTAGGAACGCTGCGTTACTGCGTTACTAAGACCGTGATTTTTTGCGAGAATGTCTCATGACAGTGACGTAAGCGAGTGCAACGTTCGTGACAACAGCTGTGTGCAGATCAACAATGGATAATATATCGAGTACAGGAGAGAGTGTGAGCGTGCAGCTTTTAAAGTGTGGAAGTACTGACCTTACTTTGAGTTTGATTCCATAAAAAGTGACAAAAACATTAGTGTCCGTTGTGCGTGGGAAGAAAACTTTTTTTTACAGCGAAAAAACCCCCTAAACTTCCAAGCAAGCACCGAGTGCGTTACGACGTAATGGGAAATACACAGAGAATCTCGCGGATTCTTCAACTGTGGCACACCTGCACCAGGGTAAACCTCCGCCTACCCCACTCCTGCTTTACAGGTGATAATAGAGCAACAGGACCGCTAGTCTTTGATTTTATTTATTTTCTGCTGTGTTTCACTTGCATCTATTTAAAAGACTGAGTGTAAACACAAAAAAATATTTTATTTTATGTGCTGGAATGTGCAGGTTTAAATATTAAACAAATTTCTTCCAGTCAGAGAATGTTGCATGTAATTAAATTTTTGCTTGATGCATAAAGTTAAAAGATTAAAACTGATAAAACAAGTTAAAAAAAGAGACTTTTCCATTTGATTACATTTTGTATGATGGATTATGCAGAAAAAGTAGAATTGGGCTGAAAGATCTATCGCTTTATCACCTATTCAGGTTGTAAATCGTGTTTTTAAAAAGTAACTAAGTAACTAAGTAATTAATTACTTTTGAAAATAAGTAATCAGTAAAGTAACAGGATTACTTTTTTGGGGAAGTAATCAGTAATTAGTTACTGATTACATTTTTCAAGTAACTTGACCAACACTGGTGCAGAGTTAGAGTGCAGTACCAGTCCATTTGCTATTTTAACAAACAGATGAATGCTGCCTTTGACCTGACTACATACAACACACCATGCAAGTACTGCAAACAACCCAGGTTAGCCTGCACTAAACTCTACTAAACTAACCAGTAATTATTCATTTATTTGTTTATTTGTGATTTGTAGTATTTTGTTGTAGTTTTGTCCATACAAAAACATTTAAATAAGGTCTGCAACACATGTTTAGATCCGTTGTCTAATTTTGTTTAGCCATTTGAAGTGTTAGACCAAAAATCAAAGAAGCTGTTGGCTAGATGTTGAATTAATGTGACCTTAGCTTTATTGATGACTGCATTAATGAATGCATGTCAGGAATGAGAAGGAAACATAAATTCACTTGATATTAAATATTAAACTGCCTGTCAGATTTTATAACTCATTATTTGAAGGTGCTGGAGTGGTGGATCAATATGTGGCCTAAAGCCTTGAAGGTTCAAATGCACTGCACCTTAAGAAAACATCAGTAAATAGAAGTGGTCAGTGGTCTGGTTAGCCTAGGTTGAGGTAAAAGAGCAGTAGTAGTAGTAGTAGCAGCCACGTCATTGTGCCACTAATGACATTTCATGAAGAGAAACGACTAATGACACAGATTTATCTTGAAGGCTAAACAAGTCGTCCAGCTTGTAGGCGACATTTCAGCTCCCAAATAATTCATCTTTTTTGTTGTTTTCTTGTTTGTTGTGTCAGAGCAGGATGCATCATTGCTACAAATCTGTCTGTGAATACGGTCACGAAGATTATGTAAATAATGTCACTGTGATATGGAACTGGAGGGTAGCTGAGACTGAGGGTGTACAAAAGGGTTAGGGTTGTGTATGGGATTTCCTATGCCCCCTGAATGCACCATCGGGGTGCATGTCCGCAACTTTAGTTCAGAGACAAACGGCAGCCAAACAACGGACAGTGTGTGCGTTCATAAGACCGTAAGTTAATGTTTTACTTCACTCAGTTGTGTTGGTGTTCAGCCATGAGTGTATTTGATGACTTACCAGCAGTTTCTGCTTCTGTTTATGTGACATTATGTACAAGTGGTAGTTCGCTAGCATAACAGATTTGTTTACTAATTAGCTTCTAGGAGAGAGATTCGTTGTTATCGTGTTGTTGATTCTGTGCTCCGTGTAACAGATGATAAACCAATGTACAGTTGCCTTCAGTGCATAGTTGTATGCGGTGTGTTAATGCATAATGTCTGACTTTAAGTTTATGTAACCAGGCTGAAGTATAATGTCAGCTTATTTAGCTATATACTGTACTTGAGTACACCTCAGTTGTATCTTTATGTTTATTATGTAATCTGATTCCTAATTGATTGTATTATTATGCTTTGTCTGCAGAAACCACACATACACACACACACACACACACTCTATCTCGCCCAGCTGCGGGCACATTCTCAATTGAAAATACAAAGAATGACAACTTTATTCCTGGACTCTGCCTGTTTGTTCCTCTCACATCTGAACATTTGCAAGTGTCCTGACCCGACACTCTGAAGTGATTGCTGCCAGCTCAGATTTCTTTAACCCTTCTGAACAGAGGGTTTTGTTATTCAAATGTCAAAGATCTTTTTGACTCTGTCTCACACCCACGTGTAGCAAAAGCTGACGGTCTGATTAAATCCACCTCTGATGATGAGGTTGTTGCTAAGGATGACTAATCAGCTGATAAATAAGCAGATGTTTTGACCTTAGTGATGTAGTGTAATGCGAAGGTTTCTTGTCCTGCGTTTCAGAAGTTAGTGGCACTGTACAATGTTCTGTTTGTTTATGAGGACATACACGTTTCATCTTGTGATGCTCTATGTACTCCCCCCCCCCCCCTCCCCCCAATTCCATGAAATATTCATTTGCTAAATCACACCAAGGATTTTTAGACCAGGAGGTGTAAAAAAGATGTGAAGATTTTCACATATGATCCATTTGAACTTTTACAGATGGGGGGGTGTAGAGTACAGCCTGGGAACTGCAAAGAGTTACTCACTGGGAGCAGATTGGGTCAGAGGGTAGCGTGTTTTTATGTGTGCATGTGTACGTGATGATCTGCACACATGCATGTTCACACATTAAAGTTTTTCAGCCGAAAATCTCACTTTCTCTCCCACACGCCATCATAATGTCACACACCAGAAACCATATTTTACCCCCTAACATGCAGGGTTGTACTGTATCACTCTCTCTCTCACACACACACATTGGTATTCTGAGTTTTCTCCAAATTATACTGTCCCACTTACACCACTCCATCTCCTTGTGAACACTGTCCTTCACACTACCACCATCTCACAGAGACATATGTCAGTGACACATGTGCCCGTGAGTGAGAGTGGATGTTCTTAAAGATGGAAATGGTACTCTGACATAACAAATCTTAACTCTGGTGCCACTGAAGCTGTCTTTACATAATCTGATCATGCACACGACCACATGTATATTCCAAGTGTCAGGTCTCATAATGGAAAAGTTCGAGCTCCTCGAAGCCTAACATGATAAAGAGGTCAGTGTTGTTGTTTTAGGCTAAACAGCCATATTTGAAATGGGACAATTTGGCACAGCTCAGAAATTTGACTTGTATTAGTGAATGTCGGAGGCACATGTTTGTGTGAATTAAGACAATACCTGAAGAAAACAATTTTTGTTAAAGACGAGATAGATTTTAGTGCTAAATTCAATAAACAGACAATAATCAAAGGATGCCTAATACAAAAATCTAACTAGGAAACTTACTATGAGCAATGGCAGATAATCTGACAAAGGCTGTGAGGAACACTGGGACTATTTATACACATAAGGCAATAAAGCAAATCAGAGGGAAACGGACCAAGTAACAGAAGTAACTAATTAAACACCGAAGCAAGACACCAACCAACACAGAAATTTGATACAGAGTAATATTTGGATGGGGGATTACCCAAAACACAAGAAAGTTTACATAAAAAACAAACTAATAAAGAGAGATTAAGGATTAAGGATCCTTGAAGACTAAACTGAGAGCACATAGTCAAAAAATTACTAATAACAAGGAAGATGATGATACAAAACTTAAAAGGAACTAAAAACCCTGAGATGATTTTTAAATTATGTGGAATTAAACAGAAACTAGGAACAAGACTAAAATGACTGAGTCTGTGGCACAAAGAAACACAATAACATAATCCTTTAACCATAAGAGTCTTACTTATAATTACAAAAGTAAAGCAAAACCCAACTGACAGCTGAACCTGAAAAAGCTTCAAACTAAGGGCGCCAAACAACAAAATCCACAGACCACGACAGTAAGAGATGTGTGACTGCAAAGGCAAGCCAGAACAGTCAGTAAGAAGCACTAAATATGAACATAATTTTGTTTGTTTACAAGAACACCCTACGGGGTGAAAGATTGGGAGTTCACCGAATGAAGCCTTTAAAATTCTTAATCATTTACAGGAAAAACTGCTGGTAATGCCTTAGCTTCGGGGTGCATTCACAATCAAGCCACACCGGCTTTTAAGTAATCCCTGTAAAATTTACAGAGATTTGCTTCAACTGCAGTGATGCTGCAGTTGTTTGTTCGGTTGTGTAGTTTTTTAAAAAAGTTAGCAATTAAATGAATTATCTTGTGCAACCATTAACATTTTCTTCTTCATGTATTCAGGTTAAATCCGTGTTTTCAAACAATTCCCTGAAAAATCAATTACTACCTCCCACCCAACGCCCTCAGAATAAGCTGGTTTTGTTGTTTATACACTAACAGTACTTATATTTTATATTTTTAACTTCATACTAAGACTATTTTTGAAGTTACAAACCCTCAAAGTGCAAAGGGTTGTTGCACTTTATAATTTGTGGCATTTTGATTCCAGTATTATTGAGACTATATTGATTCATAAGCACAGAACGTTTGACCCGAGTGTGCCCGAGCAGATAAGGGCACTGAACACAAGAGTCACAGCAAGTGGATGCCCTCTGCAAAAGATTAGTGAAATGGGTAAAGAGGCATTTCACCTTAAGGCAGCAAAATATGAAGAGCTCATCCATTGATCCTGAGACCATCTGTGATCCAGGCCCTTCTGTGTGCTCACATTATGAGGATTTATAAAAAAGTTTTTGAAGACCTAAAGATGTTTGATGAATGGAGTGTCTCCAAACTATGATATAATAGAACATTTCACAAGTTTCAAAGTATGACTATGATAGAAAATGCTTTTGACACACGGAAATCACAGCTAGAATAAAAGCCTGATGTTAAAATGTAGAAATGAGACATGTCCAGTGTTGGGTAAGTTACTAATTTAAAGTAACTTACCCAACACTGGACATGTCAGATGTTATACGTTTTTTTTTTTGGGGGGGGGGTTTGAGCTGCCATCTATCCACATACTGACATGACTCTTAAAAGTTTACCCAAAATGTACTTTTTCAGGTTTTCTCAACTTTTATCTATTTCTCTACTTCAAAGATTTCAGATTAAACTGGTGCAGCTATGGTGACGATACTGATGCAGAAAGTTGCTTAAGGAGAGAAATCGTGATAAACAAAAACAAGATTTTGGATTGCAATTTAGTTGCAGTTTCTAACTAATGAATAATCTAATGAACTTTTTTATATAGTGTTATAAAATGTGGGACTGGACAAAAGAACTATCCCAAGTATTTCATTTGTAATGACCATGAAGAATACAATATGGATGTTGTGGCAAATAGTCTCAATGAATTCTTTGTAACTGCTGGACCAAATTTAGCAAGAACAATCACTCATCCTGGGAAAGCACAGGAAAAACCCGATACACTGATTGACAGAAATCCATATTCTATGTTTCTCACAGCCGTTGATGAAAATGAAGTTCTTGAAATTGTCAAAAAATGTAAAAATCACAAATCTTTGGATTGTAATGATATTGATATGATAGTGGTTAAAAGAGTCATTGAGGCTATTATAAAACCATTTACATACATCTGTAATTTATCATTTCAAACTGGTCGATTTCCAGACAGAATGAAAATAGCAAAAGTTATACCTCTATACAAATCTGGAAACAAACACCATTTCACAAACTACAGGCCTGTCTCTTTACTACCTCAATTCTCAAAAGTTCTTGAAAAACTGTTTAAAAACAGACTGGAAAATTTTATAGATAAACAAACTACTCACTGAGAGTCAGTACGGATTCCGATCAAGCAGATCAACATCATCGGCACTATTAGATTCAATAGAATACATCACAAATTCCATAGACAAAAAGCAATATGTGGCTGGGTTATTCATAGACTTGACAAAGGCATTTGACACTATAGATCATGATATATTAATAAGAAAACTGGAACGTTATGGTGTCAGAGGGGTAGTTTTAGATTGGGTCCGGAGTTATTTAAGTGACAGAAAGCAGTTTGTGAAAATAAATGGTGGTTGCTCCTTATGTATGGACATTGCTTGTGGTGTACCCCAAGGGTCAGTTTTGGGTCCAAAATTCTTCAACTTGTACATTAACGACATCTGTAAAGTGTCCAAAGTATTAAAAGTGGTTCTCTTTGCTGACGATACAAACATTTTTTGCTCTGGTGATGATCTGCAGAATTTATTGGAGGATATGACTAATGAAATAAGTAAAGTGAAGTTCTGGCTTGATAAAAACAAATTATCATTAAATTTGAATAAATCTAAACTTATGTTATTTGGAAATAGTAGTTTAAATACTAATGCAAAGATTCAAATAAATGGTGTTGATATTGAAAGAGTCAGTGAAAATAAATTTCTGGGGGTAATAATAGATGAAAAACTTAACTGGAGAGCTCACGTAAGATATATTCATTCCAAAGTATCACGAAGCATTGCAGTACTAAACAAGGCAAAACAGGTATTCGACAGAACATCACTTCATATTCTCTACTGTTCACTGGTTTCACCATACTTAAGCTATTGTGCAGAGGTCTGGGGCAATAACTATAAAACCACATTACATTCACTTTTTACTCTTCAAAAGAAAGCAATTCGAATCATCCACAATGCAGGTTATAGGGAACATACAAACTCACTATTTTTGCAGTCTGAAATATTGAAAATTGACGATATAGTGAAATTCCAAACAGCACAAATTCTATTCAAAGCAAAAAATAAAGAACTGCCAGGTAATATTCAGAGTATGTTTTTTTTGAAAGAAGGAAGTTATAATTTAAGGGGTTTTTGTAACTTCAAAACAATGAAGGTACGTACTACAAGAAAAGGCTTTTGTGTTTCTGTTCAAGGAGTGAAACTATGGAACAAACTGAATATGGAATTAAAGCAATGTCCAAACATAAAACTGTTCAAAAAGAGTTATAAAAATATGATCTTCTCGATCTATAAAGAAAAGGAAAATATTTAAATTAAGTGAATGTCTCTATTTAAAAACAAACAAACAAAAAATTCATGATGTGATATTATAGTATATCAGAAATCTGTTCACTATTTTTATTACAAATTATATCAGTAAGGAAGCTGACTAAATATTCACTGATAATTTATGGGACAGGGGTGGGATTAAATAAGTGTATACTTCTTCCCACTCCCTTTCAACATGTAAATTAATCAGAATGTTTTTTTGTATGTAATTTGTATAGTATATTTTTTTTCTCTCATTTCTTTTCTAAATGTACTTGTATATTGTTCACATGTTGAAATAAATTACCAATCAATCAATCAATCAATCAATCAATCAATCAATCAATCAATATAGCTGATTTTATATGGGATTGCGTGATCTCTTCCATGTAATGTGAAGGGATAGTAGAATCTGTGTGGCGCTCACAAGATTAAGATTTGCAGTAGAAGGAGCATAATTAACGGCTAATAACAGAGGTCCACACACCACATTTAATGCTTTTCTGATAAACATGCACTTATTATTTATAAAGGTACAGGTGAACTTGGCAGCAATTACTAAAGTTATTGGGAAAAAAATGAGAAACAGGTTTCTTTTGAGTGCCTTACAATTAATATCTGTGAATAAATATGCCTTAAAAACTACCCCGAGGACAGATTGTACTCTAATAGGCTGCACATCATCTCTAACTATCATCTTCAAAATTGCAGCATCACATGGAGGGTTTTCAGATCCAGATGGCTTTAGGAGAGGTAATCTCCCTATCAGCTCCCCGACTGTACTGACAAACACGCCAAAGAGCATGTCTGGATCCACCGCCAATTCTCTGTTGACACAAGTGGCCTTAACCTCACCAGAACACTCAATCCTGCACAGAAGTTCAAAACTCTGCACAAGCCGTCAGTTTAAACAAATATTTTGCTTCTTTTGCTTTTTGCAGTTTTGCTTGCTCATGAAATGAGAACATGGAGCACACGTTTAAGTAAGACTTAGTTTAAAAGTTGCACTGTAGTAAGTGTTTTGGCTGCTGCATTGCTAGCATTTCATAGTGTCTGATACATCCAGTTCCTTCCTATGTTATTTTAGAAACCATGACAATGGAAAAATCTACCATGTCCTACTTACTAAGTGATTCATGCATATTTATGCATATTTATGAAGGAGTAATCCCATTAAACATGGCGGCATGTCTCCACTGAGGACTATTTTGAATGCATCAACATTAAAAGCCACTTTTCAAAATATGCAACCTTTATGCCTTCTCTGAGTGAATACAAGCAAAGGTTTCAGGCTTGAAAATGACACTTAGCGCACTCATCACGCAGAATGTTAAGGAAGCTGATTACAAAACAATAGTGTGTTATTGATGGATGATGAGTTAGTTCTCAGTTACATGTCCAGAGACAATGACTACAACTCAATCCTTTTAAAGGCCTCACCTTTGATTTACTGGGGAAACCAGTATTAGTAGTTTCTTTATGACAGTCTTCCATGTCAGTCAGAAGTAACAGAAAAATGATAGAAAATTATTTGCTATATGGCAAATAAGTATGTTCTGCACCCCCATAGTTATATCTCATAATGGTTTGTCACACAGATTT
Source organism: Aulonocara sp. 'chitande type north' Nkhata Bay (assembly GCF_057382095.1). NCBI lineage: Eukaryota > Metazoa > Chordata > Actinopteri > Cichliformes > Cichlidae > Aulonocara > Aulonocara sp. 'chitande type north' Nkhata Bay. The sequence continues at coordinate 14,074,977 of NC_141364.1, forward strand.
TAGCTATTTGTTCAGTTTTGCAGCAACATCTGAATAACTTTGAGAAACAAAAAGACTTGCCTGACAATCAACAGCTTATTACCAAAAGTTTGAGTGGAAAGAAAGTTTGTGGACCTTTTTAAATGTATAAAGAGGATTATATTCACATAAAGGGGGTATGGGGAAAGGTGTGCATCAGATACTGGGCTAACAAACCAAGATCTTATATGGTGTTGCGATGGATGGATAGAAGGATATGACTAGTGTCTCCATTAAATAATAGCACTCTCACTGCACTCTTAATTGTCACTATGATGCACAATTATTTTAGACTTACTGATCAGATTTAACAGAACATCAATGTTGAGTTTAATATAATCAGTTATGAAGAAAATCAAATGCTGATGAGCAAATCACAGAGAAATGATTTATTACGCTTTGCAAATATTTTATTGGAAGTTTATAAACAATATATTTTATTAATCATAAATAGTTGAGTGTAATATCCATGATACTGATAAAGACACAGCTGTACAAATGTTATTGAAGAAAATCATCTTTATGGCCCCGTTTGTCATTCCCATTGGACTTGTAATCGTCAGACTGATGCACTTGTTATGACGCACATGAGCTCCATAGAGCACCAGGAGGTAGGCGCAGACTGATGGTTCCCAGGATGGAAGTTGTAGTCTGAAATTTAAATTTAACACAAGCTTTTTCCCAGTTACCAACTCAGACAAAGTGCGAATGTGTTGAAATTTAAGGACGATGACGTAAAATGTGGGCTACAATATTATGTGCTGTTCCTGGCTGAGGCCAATATCCTCTTGGCTGGTAATCGAAAGAGACACTAAATAGTAAACAGGATGGTTTATGAGGGTGGCAGATGAAGCACAAAATTACATACTGAGCTTGCTGTCAAATATATCAGTTTTTACCAGTCTCTTAACTGGAACAGTGGGAGTGGGAGAAACTTCAATGACAGACTTTACAGAAAATTGTGGTAAATTTACATTGTAGACTTTAAGCATGAATCAGAAAACCAGTTGAAGTGGTTATGATGTGGCCTTTTAGTGTTCACGCAGACATCAATATCAAGAATATCAATGAGTGAATGGCTATTATTAATTACTTTGAAAAACACGTTGAAAAACTTTGGGAAGCATTACTATGGGAATCCAACGCTGTAGAGCACCTACAGTCAAGTTTTCATAAATGTCAACCAAACCAGTGCAATCAAAACACAAATTCACACCAACAGCTTTTCATTTGAGAATTTGAGCTCATTGCAGCTTTTATGTACTCAGCTTGTTGTTTAACTGTCTTTAATTTAGGAAACCTCTGTTCAAACTCATTAACTGCAAATTGTATAAAGCATGCAGTGCTTTATTTGTCTTCTTCTTAAGAGAATAGGTCTCCAGGCAGCTATCACTGGCTATTGTTAGCATCTCATTTGGATGAAGAGGCAAAAGTATGCCAGCTAATGTGACAATCTTTCTTTTTTATGAATGAAAAATTTCCAATTTTTGCTAAAAAAGCAAAAAAAAGAAGAAGAAGAAAAGAAAAGCAGATGTAAGAAATTCAAATGTTGCTTTCCTCACACTATGGTATCAAATGTGAAACTCAGTATATCTCAGCATGTCTTTAAAACATATGAGGAAACTGGAAAAGTGGAGGACAAAATAAGTGGCAGGCCTAAAAACTTGTGGCATCTGCGGCAGATAACTAGCATTTAGCTAGTTATGTTTTTAAGAAATAGGGAACAGCAAAGACCTGATACAGAACCTGAAAAATCCATCTGGCCCTGTTGCCTCAGTAGAAGATTGGCTGTCCCTTCCATTCTTAATGGAGAGAATATCATCCATCCATCCATGCTGTTGGGGGTCGTGCCAAAATGGATCTAGTTATGCAGGAAAGCATCATCTGATTTTCATACACCATGCAATACCATCTGGAAAAGTTCCAGTAGCAATGGCTTCATTTTTCATGGATAGAGAAAACACACAATGGTCTTCCCAGAGCCCAGACCTCAACATTATTGAAGCAGTGTAGGATCATCTTTACAGAGAACAGAACAACCAGCCAACATCCAACAAAGAGTTTTGAGTATCCTTCAAGGAGCCTGGAGAAGTATTCCTGAAGAGTGCTTAAATAAATGACAAGAACTGAGTTGCCCACCCCTGCCTACGAGAGTTCAGGGTGTGATGAAGAATAGAAATGGGCATGCAAACTTTATTGTTGCCGTAAATACTGTATTTTTTTTTTTTATCTTTTACCTTTTTATTGAAGAAAAATAAGCACATCATGCAGTTTGCTTATTTACAGCTACCCTCTTAATACAACTCTATCTTGATGCTGAGTGATGAGGTTGGAACAAGTCAATAGTTTTAAATAACTAAAAAGTGTTGATGCATAGTGTATCTGATTTTTTTAATTTGAGGTACTGATGAACCTGATATTTCAGATTCAGCTCTTCTCATTTGTTGAAGGTTAAGGTGCACATGAATACCAATGCCACTCTCATTTCTTTCACATGAACCAACAGACAGGAAATGGTTAGTTCAGTGGAAAACAAGTGGAAAAAAGAGAAATCAGCTCACCCTCTTTTATCTGAAGGTTATGAAACAATTCCAGATCTTAAAATTATTATTAAACAAACCAACAAATAAATCAATCAAATAAAAACGTATTAGGTGTGGGATTGTTTCTCCTGCCTTGGTTTTCAGAAGCCGTCCTGTAACTTGAAGTCACTCAAAGTAGCACAAAGAAATCTGCAGGCCCTTCAAGTGACCAGTAAACCCAAGTGAGGCACGTGGCTCTCACAGATTTTTTAGTTTATTACATCAGCTGGGTGCATGTCCTAATGGTAATGAGGTAATAGCACCCAACCTTCTTGATCAACCATTCACATTATCCTCTTTTGATCCCTGCACACAGAGCTGTGTGGTTGATCTTGCAGCCCTCCCCTTCAATCTTCTGCTCTGTGTACTTCACCCACATTGAGAGCACTGTGTGTTTCCCCCGCTTCTGACTCATCACATGGCCCAGTGTGTGAGTCGAGAGTATTCATATTAAACACGAGCAAAGACAAGGATCAGGAAAGTCTACACAGCTACCAAATCTTTGTTAATAGGTTTAGTGTCTTGGTGACCCTCGGGCAGCGATATCATAAATATATGAGAGGCTGAATTACACCAGGCTGGCGATGAATTGATAATGACAAAGACCAGCACAACAGAGTTGGACTGAAAACCAATTTCTGAAACATGGCTAAAAAGGAGAGCTCATATAAGAATTGAGAGGACAGGAAAGAGAGTGTTAGTCAGCCTGTTCCCTCTCTGCTACAATCATAATTAGGCAGGCAAATGGCATAATGAATATAAATTGCAGGAGAATATATTAAGGCAGACCGTCTATCCCACACACTGCCTATGCTAACCAGACTCTCGAGTAATAATGACAAGAAAACAAAGGTAGTGGTTCGGTGTTTTGTTTTGTCAGGCCAGTGAGTATGTGTAGGGTGTAGGAGGTGGACACTGAAGAGCCTCGTCTTTTTGATCCAGGTGTTATGCGAGTGCCTGAAATCATGGAGCTTTCAAACAAAGTCCTCCATTTTAATGCCATCTAATATGCTCACCTCTGCAGTCTGAATGTGTGGATGGATGACAATATGCTTAAACACAAATTTTGCACCATTTTTACTTTCACAGCATTTAGTGTTTGGTTCTATGCACTCCTTTTTATCCCCCTTACACATGCAGTGAAATATCATGACTTCGCCTGATATTTGTGCTATACCTTGGCAAATAATGGAAAGTGCTTCTTGTTTTTTGTCTATTGCCCAACGCACTCAGCAGAAAATTACTTCTCAATATCCTTAATGAATCTGTGACCATGTTAGTGTCGTCTAAATGTCTAAACAAAAAAGTAACTCAGTTTTCAGGTTCAACAAAAGCTGAAAATGATACGCTTCATAAGTAAAATTTATAGCTGAATTCTTGCATTGATTTACATTAGGCTGTACAGTACCAGCACAGTTTTCTGGAGCAATTATTTGATCATACGTAGTGGATGGCGAAACAAAGGTGCTACAGTTTTGCCAGTAAGGCCCTCAAGTTGTGCTCCCCTTGAGATCACCTCACAGTGTCCATTCCCTGCCTCCAGTTGGATTTCCTGTTGCTGAGGTCCAACCTTCTTGCCCAGTGGTTATTGCAGTTGTTTGTTTGATCTGAGTGCATTCCTTCAGCTAACTGTAGATCTGTTTATTTGACCTCTGACCTTCAGTGTCTCAGCTGACTGTTCATTCCTGTGGCTTGAAGCCTGAACTTTAACAGAATCGTCCCTAAAGAAGAAAACAAAAAAGAGAATATTAAGAAGTCAAGGATTAGGCGTATTAAGTAGACCTTGTTACTTTGAATATTATGTTTTAATACTTCATTAAAAATACTCGAGTCTGTGGTTCTACAGTTAAGAAGAAGACCCTGAACTGTGAGCATGTACAATTTTTTCCATCCAGTATCTACTTCTTCTCCACAGATCTAAGATTTTAAACTTAACCCTACTGTTCGGAGTTGTTACATTTTCCTCTACCACAGAGTGTGAAGGATAGTTTAGTCAGTAACGCTGAATACAAAGTATTTGTAAATCACTCAAATCCTGCAGAAGAATAACTTGATATAGGTAATGAATAAATGGACTTCCTGCATGCAAAAGCCCTACATTGGGCTTATTGGCAGCAAGAATGCTACAATATATAAAATATTCAAATAATGTAAAGTGCCTGAGAAGAGCTTGTAAAAATTCTTGTAGATTTGGTGATAAAAATGTTACTGTGAGGGGGAAAAATGGTTGTTTTATATGTTTAAAAGAAACGCAGCTTGAAAACAGGACCTCTAGTTTTTACCTGTTTTTCAAATAAATAGAAGCCTTATTTATTATTTCATTATCTCAGTTAACCAACTTTTACTTTCAGTAGTTCCTTTTTAGATTTACTGCACTTTGCAGGTGATTTTTCAGCCCCGCCGGTACTGTACTGCCACTCAGCTTGTTTACTGCCTCATATACCGTTCTCTCTGAGAAATTCACATCTTCTGCAGCCATCTGCTTTCTGTTCATTTCTACCAAACCATGACAGTCTGAGTAGGCTTCGTGATAAGCTTCAGTGATTAGCATAGGTTAAAAAGTAAACAGGCCTCATGTGTACACACTGGAAACTTGTGTTCTGCAGTGTGAGTGCATGTAGTTTTGCAATGATGTTTGACAGAAAACACTGAAACTGAGGTCAGGTGAATCAGACGTGCGGTTTAGAAATTAACGGACTGTGACAGTTTGCAGTGTTGATGATCAAATTTGCAATCATCGACAGTTCAGAATGAGGGGGACCTGACCTGTGAGTTTAGGGTGTTATTCTGAGGGTGTTGAAGTGAGAAGGGTGAGTATACTGAACACACAGTAAGGCTCTAGTCACCAAGCAGAGTGTGAAGGTCTCGTGGGAGTGTCCAGATGTTACTGTGAGAGACTCAAGCCGCCTCCCTCTTGTGCTGACATTTTCTAGAGTCTTGACATTCAAAGCTCCAACAAGAACTACTCAAAGAAAAATAAAACGATATTTGCCTATTTGCATTTAAACAATGGAAAATAAAACTGTAGTGTGATAATAATCCCTCTTTAAATCCATTTGGATGAATCGTCTTGTTTTTTGTCTTTTCATCCATGTTTTATTTTCAATGATGTGGATGCTGTAACGCTCCATTGTGATGAAAAGAGAGTTGAGTGTAAAAGAGAAGTTGATTGCAGTCCCAATACATCCCTACCCTTGCCTATGATCACAAGCTCAAGGTAGTGGCTGAAAGAATGAGACAGCAGATACAAGTGGAAGAAATAATCATGGCTTGGATCAGCCTTGGAGATTGGGTGAGAAAATTTCAGTTCTTCAGGAGGGACTCATAGAGCTGCTACTCCTCCATGCCAAAAAGAGGTGTTCCGGGCATGTCCTATTAGAGAGAGGCCCCAGGGTGAACCCAGAAATTACATTTCTTGGCTGGCCTAGGAATGCCTCAATGTTTCCTTGGATTGGCTTCTCTGTTTAAGATTGTCCTGAAAACAAATAAATAAGAGAATGAGTGGCTGGATGACTGGTCAGATCTAGTTTTCCATTTTTCCTTTCATCTCTTGTTTCGTTAGGGATCCTTTGTGTTCCTGTTTTTTTTTTTTCGTTTGTTTGTTTGTTTGTAATCATTTATTTTATTTGTCGATCTTCAACTTCATTTTGGCTTATTTCCTGCTCAGCAACCTACAGGTCATCCACATAATTTCAGGGTTAAGCCTGGATTTTCTGTACTTGTGCAGTAGGTCAAACCTGCTTGGGAGCAGGTTATGTTTGAGATCGGAATAAACAAATTCACCAAATCAGTTCTCTAAAAAATAACGCTGCCATTCCTGGAATCCATGAGACCTCTGTGTATGGGTAGTAGGAAGGTCTAAAGTTCTCAGAAACAGAAACACAAACAGACAGGGGAGAGGAGAGCAAAAAATGAGGAGAGACAGAAGATGATGGACTGAAGGACCATGACACTAATATATGATCCTAAAACAAAGCACCTGGACCCTATATCAGATTCATACATAATCTTGTCACGGTCTCAGTGGCAGACCGTGTGGAGAGTGTGTTGAGGACCCAGGTGCGAACACAAGTGAGGATACAGGGGTGCACTTAAACAAAAGCGAGCCTTTTATTGTGGCTGATGATTAGGAAAGAAACAAACAAGAATGAGGGCAGCACAAGAGCAGTAACTAAACAAACCTAAACTGGGAACAAACTATGCTATGGCTGGTGATACAAAAGACTGGGCATGGAAACACGGAGGGTGGGAACACAGACGACGCGACACAGACTGTATGAAACACCGAGACTAAATACACATGAGGGATGATCAGGGGAAGTGGCCACACATGGGAGCACAGCTGACACACATGAACCTAACGACAGGACAGGAGAGTGCAACTGAAGCGACAGCATGGACTTGACAATACAAGACACACAGACATAACACACGAAGGGCAGGGGAGGCTTAATACAAGGGTAACATAATTACAAATGGGCTGGACTAACTTAATGAACCTAAACAAACAATAAACATCAAAATAGGCTAAACACAAAACACTGGGTCGCACGACCCAGGACCATGACAAATCTAAGCTCTGAGACTTGCTCTACTTGCTCTGAGATAATTAAAAACCACCAGGGCAGCAGCTGAAAAAAATAAAAATGTCTTTAAAACATTAATCAAATGAAATACTCTAATATAATCCATCAGATTCTTTTCTGTCATAATAATACAGCTGTGGTAAGGATAAGTCTGCTAACTCACACAGTCTGCATATTTGATGGCTTTATTTCCAGGTTTTAAATACACTGAATTATTATTATAGTGTAGCCTATCCCTCTCAGTCTCATATATTCATACAACACTTTTACTACTAAACTACGACACAGAGCTTTACCTCTCACACACTCACTGCTGATTTCTGTGTGTTACTTTCAGATGGTTTGATCTTCCTCTGTAAAAATTAGCCCCTCTGCTCTTATCCTGATTATGATTGGTCATGTGAGTCCAGCACCACTTTTTTCATGCAAACACTCAGGAAACTCTGGGTTAAAATATTGAATTCAAAACCAGCTTAGCATGACTGCTTATTCTAATGGCCAATATTACGGTAAGCGATATTGGAAAGAGGCCCTGGGTACATTAGCACAGCTCTTGCTTGTGTCCTTAAAGCAGTGATTCTTGCACAAAAATTCATGCTTACACCTCTCAAATTTTATCAGTAATTTACTTGCTGGGACCACATTTTCATTAAGACTGGACAATGGCAGATGGAGAAACATAAATTCAGGCTGTGGTTTGGGGAAGGCCGGGCGGATCCTCGTGTACTAATAAGAATTGAATGAATTTTAAAAGGGGAGCGGGAGTGTGGCATCAAAATGAAATGTTTGATGAAAATCTCCATCACTTGCACCCCATAACTAACAATGTAATCCATATACAAAGTGAGCAAGCAGGGGATGGCAGGTTGAAAAGACAACGAAGTTGCCCGTCAGACAAGCAGAAAAATTGTGGTGATCAAAAATCACTGTTGAAGTGAAAAAAAATCTCCATAAGCTGCATTTTAATATCCCCTCTTTCTCCCTGCCATAGACCAGTTTTTAAATAAATTAAAAAAGAATCAGAAAAACTGTAACCACTTCCAGGAGTCACGTGAACTAGAAAGCAAATTGATGTATGAATGGAAGGTATTTTCTTACATACCTCTGTGTACTTCACGTTATTTGTGAAAAAAGCAACTTTGGAAATCAGATTTTAACAGCTGACCTGAATTTTATGGAGTTATTTGCAGCTGAATATGACTGCAAGTATAAAATACCAGACCTACAGTTTTCACATCTGGTGATAAGTGCTCTAATCAGGGCACAGACAAGTCTGTTCCCATCATATCCTGTTCCTGACATAAGATCATGACATGACTCAAGCTAAAAGGAAAGCTTTTCTTTGATTTACTTCGGAAAGTATTGCTGTGCGGCTCAGGGACTTGGTTGACGCCATTACAACGTAGGTACAAGGCGTTGCCATGGCAATAAAAGGGATTTCCTGTTCAGCACTAAGAGCACAGCACATATTACCAACTGAGCCCTCCACATCCTCCACAGGTGATCCCCCAAAAAATCTCGTCCCACGTTCTCGTGCAGAAAAAAAAAGCATGATGTTATGCTACCAACGACAAACCCTGTTTTTTCACGGGTGCATCACCTCGCCTCCCACTGCAGTCTGCTTGGAAGGCCAAAAGTACCCAATTTAATAATTAGTTGTTGGCTTTACTCATTTCTGATGAAAAACATTTTAGTGGTGCACCACTCCGTTGTAAACACTCTCTGCAGTGACATCATTGCAATTGCAAAGACAAAAAGACGTGGTCCACTTAAAATGTAGAGAAAGTGGTACATGTAAACACATTTTACAAAATCAACAGCCAAGGCCAGTTGTGGAAAGTAAAGTATAAAGTGCTGTGTAAATGTTTTAATTCACCCCTCATTTTTTTTTAGTTTTGCCAGGAAAATGGAAAATACATGGAGCAGTTTATTGAAAAATACACAAAAATGCATGAAAATGCAGTAATTAAGGCAAAAACAGAGTTTTTACAATTCAAGCAAGTGTTGAAAGTCTATATTTGGTATTACCACCTTAATTCTTCAACACTTCCAACACATAGACCATTTCTGATGAAACTTCAGTGAACGGTAAGCGATCATCTGAAGGTTCAGATCTATCTCTCAGGTGCTGTGTCGGGTCTTTACAGGATTTTATTTTTTCCTATTTCTTAAGGGCATCATATATGGTTTTATCTTCTGCAGCAAGCTACAATAGATTTTAATAACCAACCAGTAGATATGCTTCTACCAATTTAGACTTGCAAGACCTCCCATGTGATTGCAAAACTTTTCTGTGTTACTTTTACTTCTTAAAAGAATCGGAGAACTTGTTCCCCTCGTGTCCTCAAAGTAAGAAAAATAAGTGATCGTTCTGACAAGTCAATTAAGGTGTCAGTCAGCAAGTTTCATATAATTTCAGGATTAAGAAACCGAGACCTTTCAAAACTCAAACCTATTATAATTGCAAGTACGTCATTATGAGAGCGGAACCTCTTTTCTGAGAACCACTTATTGTAATCATTACACTACCGTCATGAAGAGAAAGTAACAGGAAGTGAGTTATACAGCTGGATGACACAAATGTCAGGTCTTTGCTAGATTATGTCATTCACTCATTCCTGAGGCCTCTTTCTTTGCTGTCATGCGTTTCAGAATTTTCTGTGAATACTCTGATTGGAAATACAATGTTCGTATGCAAATCCTTAAATTATGAATGCAACATTCAGCATTCAAATCCATCTGTTGGTCCGTGTCACATTTGGTGCCCGGTTCTTACGATTATCATTCCTAACTGTGCGGTCCCAAATTTTCCCCTGCTGTCCTCATTTCGGTAGAATAACATTTGACTGAGAGCAAAAGACATCTTGTGACATTTGGCAGCATTACATAAACATGGTGAAAGACCAGGGAGGGGGCGTTGTGAAGTTTATCAAAGATGTTGACTTGCCTGTTGCCTGTTGAGATGTAGTTGTCAGCAGGATGTCTGGTGCCAGAACATCAGAGTTGCTGAAAACCAGACAGTGATACCAAATACGCTTGTCTGCAACCTCTAAGGCAAAAACAGACAATTTATGCTACAGGAGAAACTAATGACTTGTCAGAGACTAGATGTGTTTTTGTGCCCGGTGTTCTCATTAAAGCCCTGCTCAATTTGCCTCAGCTTTTCTCTCTTTATCTCCCTTTTGTGCTTATCTCTCTTTATTCCCTCAATAAATCACTTCAGTGTCATAGTGCCTTGCAAATTAAACACACATTTAGGTGATTGCATGAGGGAGTCAGCTTCTTGGTTTGGGTTTTGTTACACACACAAAAAAGGGTGTTTCTCCTGCAGAAGACTGGCAACGTGTCCAGGGTAGTACCCAGCCTCCTGCCCTATCATAGCTGAAATGGATAAGTTTAGGAACTTAAAGTCAGGATGCTTTCAAAATGTTACGTGTAGTTTCAAAAAATTACATTTTACCAAGAGTAGCACTCATAATGAGGTAAAGGTGCACTGGGCAATGAAACTGATCTATTAAATGCCTTTAATGCATTTAATAGATCAGTGCAATCTCCATTAACTTTGTGATGATGCGCTGAGTCTGAATATCATAACAAGCATCACAAAACCACAACAAATAAAAAGAAAATTTATTATCCAAGCAGAAAGAGGTTGCTTTAATTTAGGTTAACCGAGAATTTTAACTTTATTTGCATGACATAAATTAAATACTTCGCCATGGTAACTTTTCCCTTTGTTTGGTGAAGATAAACATGGCTTCATGGCTGGATTGCATGGCTTCTTTCATTTAAAAGGGATTGTGACTACAGGGGTCCAACAAAGAATGGCCACACATCATACTGATGTCTTCGGAAATTTATTTTTCTCTCTCTCTTATTGTCTTCAGACACCATGAAAACTGAAGAAACACAAAGTTTACAACATAAATGTCTTTGATCTTATTAAAGTCTCTCATGTTAGTGTCCATAAACATTCGTGAGCAAGCAGAACAGAAAAAATGCAAATGAATGGATATTACTTTTTACCAATGTAGAACAGGTATGCAACATTATATGAACAATATACATGAAACCATACCGTGTGCGCCTCTTGGACCACATACAGAATAACATTAATGTTGTGGCTGTAGCTGCATCTGTAGCTCTGTATCCATGGTAGCTCCACAATGCCATGCTTGTGCTCTCAGCCAAACTCTGGTCATGTGACCATTACAAACTCTACCTAATACAAACTTTACAGCGCTTTACATCATTAACAAACCATTACTTTCTAACTACATATTTTAGTTTTTTTAATCAATGCTACACTTTTATCATCTTATCCAATACATTTTTAATTCTTTCCAACAAATGCATGAACTAAATTAAGCATGAATCTATCACAGAAACATATGAAATAAACAACTTCATTTTAACTGTCTCAGGGACAGTGATTACTTCTCGAAAAGAAGCCAACACTGCAGTTTCCTTCTGCTGGTTTTAGCTCAGTGCTTTTGTTTACCTTTCTTAATCTAGCTTCAGCCACTATCTTCCATATCTTTATGGTATTGTTCATCATCTTTATCCCTCTGTAGTTGCTTAATCTGGTCAAAGAGTTCACTGCCCTCTATCCTAGACATCTCCATACCCCTACTAGAATCTTGTTACCGCTGCCACCAGCCGTCTTTCCACTCTTCAGCCACTTTGTTGTTACTAATCCCACTCATTTCCCGATTCCCTAACTGCCTTCCATTCATTCTCCTTTCCCATTCATTTTTTTCAATCATCAGTTCCTCAGAGTAGTGCTTCTATCGTCTAAGCGCACTCTCTTTATTCATTACTACATTTCCATCTTGGTCCTTTATCACCCTTACCTGCTACACATCACTTCCAGCTCTGTCGCTGTCTAGCCATTCAATAGAAGTCCTTTTCACCCTTCTTAGTGTCAGGTCTCACTTCACTTCACTTTAAGCCTCTTCCTCTGGCTCTCTTTGCTGAACATGCAGCCTCCCAGTACTCCTGTACTTTCTCATTAGATCACCAATTCTCGTTATCGCCTTTCCTCTGTCCAGAGGATACCCCAAACACCTTCTTAGCAGTTCTTCTCACCACTTTTGCTGTACTTTTACCTAAAGCCTGCCTCAGCTTCTCCCTAAACCCTGGGCAACATTCTTCCTTCTTCAGCTTTCACCATTTAATCCTTGCTTCTGCCTTAACTCGCTTCCTCGTGTTGATTTACAAAGCCATTCTGCAGACTACCAACCCATTCCCACTAGCTACAGTCTTCCATGTCCCGTTTCTTTTAGCTTTGTTTGCAGCTTCTGCATAAGATACAGTCCTCCTGTGTATAGCTTCCTCCACTCTGTCACCCTATGTTCCTCCCTCTTCTTGAAATATGCCATTTCTGTCCTTTTCAGAAAATCCAACCTGTGGTGCAGCTTACGCATGATCACCTCCACACTCATGCTCTCGCTTCCCTAAACACACCTTTCTCCATTTCTCTTCCTGCGTCTTCAGCCAAGGGTAGCACAGTTTACACCAGCACCCTACTAGCCAACAGCACCGGAGGTTGTCGTTGTCAGACCTCAGTATGGAAATCACATTCTTGGTGATCTTGATGACACAATTTCCAGGTTTGAGGACAAGTGGGAGATGTACTTCCAGTTCACAAACTGACTTATATTAAAGGAACAAATACTACATCACAAAATAACTCACTAAAACAAACCACAAATATACAAATTAGCATCTACATTTTCTGTCATCTGCCTCTCCAGCTGAAGCCCAGGACACTGTGTTGGGAAGATCAGTCACACCACCACTCTGCACCACAGATTTCCATCAGATGCTCAGGCTTTTAACAAAGACACCGTAATTTCCCGCACCTGTGCATGTGAATGGAGAACACCTTCCTACAGTGGTCATATTAAACTCCATCAATTGGACATTATTTACTGCAGGTCCTAGCTTTACCATGGCAACTTTGGAAGTGATTTTGCATAATCTCCACGTGTTAGCTGCGTATCACTTTACTAACTCCTGAGTGATACCTGCTGTTTTAAAGTAGTGCAGAGTGACTCTCTCCTACTGGGGCAGCTTTTACCAGATAATGTCCCAGCAGTTCTTTGCCATTTCTGTTAGGTTTTTGTTGTTTGGTGTCTATTTTTTGTTTTGTAGACTAGACATATTATTTTGTTTGCTCTGAATGGCTGCTGCCCATTGCACCAAAACGGAAGCTGCGCATATCCAGTGTTATTTTGACCAGACACTACAACCACAATTTTTTTTTTAAACTTAAATCTATTCAGAGCACTCAACATTACGAAGTTAGCTTTCCTGTTCCAGGAAGTACTCCTGCTGATTTACCTCGTCATCACGTTTTATTTTTGTCCTGGTTGGCTTAGCAACAGGATCATGAATAACATCCTTGCAGTTGTTTTAATGGACCCCAGTGATATTATTATGTTGCCTAGTGAGAGATTCATAAAAGGGCCAGCGAATCATTTTTGCTCACCAGATGGAGACTCTTAAGAGTCTCAACTTTTCAAATGATAAACCTTTTGTGTTTACCAGCTCTGTGAATGGGAAAACCTTTGGTTAAAGAGCATTGATGGGCCTCCCTTTTAAATCCATTACCTCTGTTTACGTAAAATCTAAATTTAAATGCATCACTTTATTATAATGAGCAAAAATATTCTAAAAGCTGCTCGGTGCTGTCGTCTGCCTGATGGGGCAATGGATAAATGGTGCTAAGGCATACTGTGACCTACTGTAAGCTATTCTGAGTGTCTGAGGCCAGCCATTTGTGCTCTGAGGTTACAGGCTGCATCGAAAAAAGTTAAATTGACATCCATTCGTATTGTTCCACTTTTCCAGTTCAGGGTGACAGGAGCTGTCATGGGGTGCAAGAGAGGGTGCACGGTCACAGTCTGTCTCAGGGCTAACACAGAGACAGACTACTGTTCATGCCCATATTTGCAACTACAACCAGTTTAGAATCACATAAGGAGAAAGGCAAATAATGCAAACTCAACCCAGAGAGGCCTCAGGCGACCAGGATTCAAATTCATTACCCTCTCACTGTGAGGCAGCAGTGCTAATCAGTGCACTGTGCTTCCTTGCTTCTCTCTGTAAACATTTTAGTTTTATAGTCCATTTCTTAACTATTGTTTTAGAGATTCTGCACAGCAAACTGATGTTTCCATCAGGAGGGTTTTTATTTTCAAACATACGAGCATGGATTACTTCCAAAGTAAAATAAAAGCATAAAAGATGTGAATGAGAGCCTTTTAGGCTTTCAGACACCGTTTTGAATAAAATTCTTATTGGTCCCTTCTTTCATGGTTTTTGTAGGAACCTCATGATTCACACATGCTCCTCTTCGGAAAAATATGAGTCTTTCCTTTTCTGCCTTCTGGCTTTTTCCCACAACAAGCTGCTGTAGCAATCAGTTATTCAAACAGCAAACTTGCCAGTTCTTTTAAATCCTGGCATAAACAAAATCAGAAATTTGATATGGCAATATCCGCTTTAAAAAAAAATCTATAAAGTATTAGATATGGCAGCAACCTTTAACATTTAAATGTTCCAAACTGAACTTTGGTAACAGACATCAGAGGACTGCAAATGGGGTTATCACGAATGAGTCACCAGGAAGCTTCTATTCTGCCGTTGGCTGTAATGGCCAATAGCTGTGGGGATAGCGCTATGAGGTCATTAAGGAAGATGACATCACTGGGCAAACCCATGAGACTGCAGCAGGTTGTCTTGCTCTCCCTCAGTCTGTCTCAGATTCAGGCAGTGCCACACTACTGGCCATATGAGAAATTAATCACCAGGTGACCCACACCCTTACATCAAACAACCCTCCCTCTGTTTCGTTTGTTAGCATGTAATAAAAAAAAATCAAGAAAAATAATGTATTTTTAAAACAAGACACTGTAATATCTGCTAATATTCTTTCCTCCTCTCCTCCGCCTACCATTCACTTCAACCTGGTAAGCCCTGCATGCTTGCAATACAGAGTGGGTAACACATGAAGGAAGCCCACACATGAGCCCAGATATAGCTAGCACACGTCTATGACGAATCCCACAACAAGACTAAGGACACCTCATGATAAATGCATGAATGGAGGAGGGTGAGAGGGAAAAAAAAAAGATGTATCACCCTGGAATTGATAAGAAAATGTGTGAGCCGGATATTTCTTTGTATGGTTAGAGCTCCTACACACAATCTGCTTTAAAAAAAAATACACTGAATGACTCGCATTTGTCTGATTGTGGGGAGGGATTCCTGTGACTATTTTGAGATTGTGGTTCAGATTAATCACTAAGTGCCGTGCATGAAGTTTGAAGAAAAATACAAGCTGGAGAATGTCATGTAAATGAACTGCCGACCTACAGCAAGTAGGACAGCATGAAGGAAATGTTAATGGTACATTTGGCTGTTTGTAATGACAAAAAGATTTTCCCTTTGAGAATAAAAATAAGCTGAGGAGGGGGAGTGGAGGATTGTCTTAAGATATTTTTATTTACTTATCATATACATGTGATAGCTACAGTTAATGTAGCAGTGACAATTTACATTACCTACACAAGGAAGAGCCGTTGACATACATCCAAATCAACAACTGACTTTTACTATTAATGGAACCAATTTGAACCAGTAAAGCCATGAATATGAACAATAGGCTTTTTATTGGAACGCTTAAATGCCAAGCTAAAACAGCTGGTGCCAGACATCAGTGACCAACCTAAGCAATTAAAATAGACAGAGTGCTTATTGCAGGGAGTATTTTTAAAAATAAATAAATAAAGGCACGTCAACCTACACTCTTCTTCTTCTTCTTGTCCTTTAGTACATTGCTGTAGGTGCCGCAGGTTCTCTGGCTTGACCAACGATTATCTTCCACACTTTTCGATCTAAACTCCGCCAAGGACGGTCCCAAGCCCGGCTTTAAAAGGAGGAGGGTGGTCACCCTGCCGAGGTGACCAGAACCGATTAATCGGGGAAACTTGGCTCGAAACCAATGGAATCTCATCAACCTACACTGCAGCACAAAAGGGACAAAATCTGTCAAGTCTCAAGTCACTACCAGAATTCAGGTCCACCACATTAGACACAAGGAACGATGAGAAAACCAAAGCCTGGGACAAAGGAAAAAACAAGGTTAGGCCACTCTAACCTTGTCTGAAATTATGATTCTCCGCGTAATTACTAAAAACAAATTTAGAAAAGATAGAATCTTATTCTTACAGAAAAGACTAATTAAAACCATTTTAAATATCACACGGCAGATGTGCAGCCTTAGAGCGACGTGGGTAGAGGTGCAGTTCGGCCTGGAAATCTAAAAATTGAAATATATTTAATGATTAAAGAAACAGAGGGTAGCTTGGAGGGACTATCCCTGCTACTTTACAAAACTCCATTAAAATACCTGTCTCAGCATTAGGTAACACCAGAAGAAGAGACTGTGTCTGAGCTTCTGACAGGAATGAAAAATGGGTCCTTCTTGTAAAAGTTAAGCACAGTTCTCAATACCAAGCTCTACAAAGATCCAAAAGGAACTTTTTTCCCCCCTGTTGCCCATCTCTTCAGTGGAAGACTACAAAACCCAACTTACTCTATTGAATTCTTTATTGTTCATTTCCAGATTTTCGTGCTGCATTTGATACAGTCAGATCCACTGTGAGTAATTTGCCAATCAAGGATGGATCAGATGTTAATTTGGCCAGCACAAACGAATCTGAGCTCCAAACACTCATTACCGGAATGACACATCGTGTTCTCATAATGCCACAGTCTGCAGTTTACAGATGGGAAAAGTAATTGTGAAATGTTGTAAAGCTCTGACACTCAAACTACAGATACAGCTGTGGAGCAGCTTTGTAAAGGGTTAAAAGTGGCCTAAGATGGTTGCTTAGTTCTTCAGAAAAGATTTTTCAGCAGATTACAAAACCTTTTAAAAATTCATTTGAGTTGGAGTTGATAACCAATAGATACAAAAAAAGGATACAAAACAAATGCTATATCCATATTCTTTAATGGAGAGAAATGTGGGGTTTCTGTCTATAACAACAGAATAATGAAGTTGGAGAACACATTTATGTGGATGGAATATTACTAAGGCACATACTGAAGTGTTTCATGACATTTATCAAAACTGAAGGGGAAAAAAGTCCCCATGAGACTGAATTTTACTCCTTTGATTAAATTTGAGCAGGTCTGATCGTACGGTGGCAGCTTTATTATCTCTAAATCAGAACTGGAGTCACCATTAAATTGAGTCTAGGTTTCAGGAGATGTGAATGACTCAGGCACCGGTCAATACTGTAATATCATGTGTGCTGCTGCAGCATCTGACCTCCTCATTAGCTCTTGTTACAACAGACTACTCTGTTGATTGAACAGATCGCATCACAGCACAATGTTAGCAACATACGTCACATATTATTAAGGCTTAGTGGTTGGTTTGGTGGAGCGCTGATGGCAACTATGGAAAAATACAAAAGCAATCACCAGCAATGCTGTAAGCAGAACTGTCACCATGTGCACCATAAATTGTTTGTTTATCTGAAGAATGGCTCCTAAGATCAGGGCGCAGTATCTTATTTTTGATTTATTGCATACCTTCAAGCAGAAAAATCATCAGAACTTCTCACTAAAAAAATCAATCACTAAGCTCTTTTAAGAACAAATTACTGTCAAAAATCAGCTTCCAAAAGCAACGAGGATCGTGATCTGCATTCGGAAATAAACAAGGCCATTACCAAGCTGTGTGGGGGCATTACAAACAAGTAGAAGTCACGAGTCTGGGTTAGAGTATGTACCTGGTCTTCATGTCATTAGAGGTTTTGATTTCAGCGCTATGATCTGTAATTCGAATACACAATAGCAAAATCATTACAAGTAATCTCGGTGCAAAGCAAAGGCAGCCACCCGCGCAAAAGTCCTAAATCTGCTGCTTTATACATCTTATCTCCAGCATAAATAGCTGTAATTATTTGGAATCATTTGTCCTGAGGTTATTCGGCATAACAATTGGCTTGTTCTTTTGAAAACTCACAGAAAAAAAGGTCTAATTTCAGGCACAGTTTTGTAAGATGTTACATATTTGAAACAGGTTTATTTTTCAAGCACACAAACTAAACCATTGTGCATTATTTCAGAAAGCTTCTCGACTTTTCTTAATCCTTCCAACTGTAACTGGTAGGGCTCCATCATAAGTGATAACCTGTTTTTTAGAAGGACAGTTAGAGAAACATTCACATTTCAATTATGATATTGAAAGAGAGGGCTTTGGTGAGTGTGAGACGGAGCAATACAAGACCAAGAAAATGAGAGTACCCAGCTGTGGAAGAAGCCACCAGGATTAGCTAGATTATACTGCTAAGCTGCTTCCAACTGGTTCTTTTCCCAGCAAAAACAACTGAATCAAAGCAAAGTCTCTGCTGCGATGCCCTTTGAGTCTCCGCTCCGGTATGTGTTTGAGTTTACTTTGTACTCTGTGTGTGTGGTTGGTTGCATAAGTGGGTGTAGGTGAATCGTGTAAATACAAATGTAGTTATGGAGGTGTGCAAAGGTGTGGGTGTGCAGGTGGGTACATTTGCATGCACCAACTGTCTTTTCCTTTAAGAACAAAAGCAAAAGATATATAGGGGTGGTGCACTTAAATTATAACAAGTGGGGTTTTGGCTTCTTTGGCAAACTGATTTTAAAGATAGTAAAAGAGATAAAGTGCACTAACCTCACAACTCTGTAGTATTTATGAAGCAGGAGCCAGCGGCTTGTCAGCTTACTTTAAAGAATTACAAAAAGGCCTAAAGATATCTAAAAGCATCTGGAAAGAAATAATAAAATTCATCTTTTTTAGGCATTATGTAGCAGAGTATCTCATATGGTCACAGAGATCAGAATTGTTTGTGTTTATAGTCTACAGGGAGTGCAGAATTATTAGGCAAGTTGTATTTTTGAGGAATAATTTTATTATTGAACAACAACCATGTTCTCAATGAACCCAAAAAACTCATTAATATCAAAGCTGAATGTTTTTGGAAGTAGTTTTTAGTTTGTTTTTAGTTTTAGCTATTTCAGGGGGATATCTGTGTGTGCAGGTGACTATTACTGTGCATAATTATTAGGCAACTTAACAAAAAACAAATATATACCCATTCCAATGATTTATTTTTACCAGTGAAACCAATATAACATCTCCACATTCACAAATATACATTTCTGACATTCAAAAACAAAACAAAAACAAATCAGCGACCAATATAGCCACCTTTCTTTGCAAGGACACTCAAAAGCCTGCCATCCATGGATTCTGTCAGTGTTTTGATCTGTTCACCATCAACATTGCGTGCAGCAGCAACTGTTTTCCCTCCTTGTAAATCTCACATTTGATGATGGACCACAGGTTCTCAATGGGGTTCAGATCAGGTGAACAAGGAGGCCATGTCATTAGTTTTTCTTCTTTTATACCCTTTCTTGCCAGCCACGCTGTGGAGTACTTGGACGCGTGTGATGGAGCATTGTCCTGCATGAAAATCATGTTTTTCTTGAAGGATGCAGACTTCTTCCTGTACCACTGCTTGAAGAAGGTGTCTTCCAGGAACTGGCAGTAGGACTGGGAGTTGAGCTTGACTCCATCCTCAACCCAAAAAGGCCCCACAAGCTCATCTTTGATGATACCAGCCCAAACCAGTACTCCACCTCCACCTTGCTGGCGTCTGAGTCGGACTGGAGCTCTCTGCCCTTTACCAATCCAACCACGGGCCCATCCATCTGGCCCATCAAGACTCACTCTCATTTCATCAGTCCATAAAACCTTAGAAAAATCAGTCTTGAGATATTTCTTGGCCCAGTCTTGACGTTTCAGCTTGTGTGTCTTGTTCAGTGGTGGTCGTCTTTCAGCCTTTCTTACCTTGGCCATGTCTCTGAGTATTGCACACCTTGTGCTTTTGGGCACTCCAGTGTACACTCTGTACACACATGACTGTGTTAGTTCCCACCCAGACAACACAGTCATCAAGTTTGCAGATGATACCACTGTGGTGGGGCTCATCTCAGGGGGAGATGAGACTGCATACAGAGCTGAAGTTCAGAGGCTGTCAGATTGGTGTGCAGACAACAACCTGGACCTCAATACCACCAAAACAAAAGAACTGGTAGTTGACTTCAGAAGGAGGAAGTCCGAGCTGCAGCCTGTCAGCATCAACGGGGAGTGCGTGGAAAGGGTCTCCAGTTTCAAGTTTCTGGGTGTGCACATAGACACAGACCTCCAATGGAGCTCTAACACCTCTGCGGTCTTAAAGAAAGCCCAACAGCGTCTCCACTTTCTGAGAATCCTCAGAAAAATGGACCTGAAGAAGGAGCTGCTGACCGTCTTCTACCGCTGCTCCATTGAAAGTGTGCTGACATATTGCATCGGTGTGTGGTTCTCCAGCTGCACCACAGCACACAGAAAGGCACTCCAGAGGGTCATCAACATGGCCCAAAAAATCATTGGACATCCTCTTCCCTCCCTGAAGGACCTGTACAGCACTCGCTGTCTCAAGAGGGCACGCAGCATCCTACGGGACTGCACACACCCAGGACACCGGGTGTTTAAGCTGCTGCCGTCTGGCAGGAGGTTCAGGCTGCTGAGGTCCCGAACAAATAGACTCAAGGACAGCTTTTACAACAGGGCAATAGCCCTGATCAATGTAAATAGCTGACCTGACTGGATACCTCCCTGGACTTTTTAGGGGGAGGTAACAATGTTTAAAACGATAACAATAATATTTATATTTATAACAAGGTGCAATAATAATTAATGTGCAATAATAACAGTGTGCAATACACATACACTTATTCTTCTTTTTTATACTAAGTTAATATACTGTGTTGTGTTGTTTGTTACGTTGTGATGTGTCATATCGTGTCGTGTTGTGTTATATGTAGTGCCGACGTAGGACAGTTTTTCCAATTTCATTGTACTACTGTACTATGTATGACTGTGCAATGACAATAAAGAGTTATCTTATCTTATCTTATCTTATCTTATCTTATCTTATCTTATCTTATGTTGCAGCTCTGAAATATGGCCAAACTGGTGGCAAGTGGCATCTTGGCAGCTGCACGCTTGACTTTTCTCAGTTCATGGGCAGTTATTTTGCGCCTTGGTTTTTCCACACGCTTCTTGCGACCCTGTTGACTATTTTGAATGAAACACTTGATTGTTCGATGATCACGCTTCAGAAGCTTTGCAATTTTGAGACTGCTGCATCCCTCTGCAAGATATCTCACTATTTTTGACTTTTTTGAGCCTGTCAAGTCCTTCTTTTGACCCATTTTGCCAAAGGAAAGGACGTTGCCTAATAATTATGCACACCTGATATAGCGTGTTGATGTCATTAGACCACACCCCTTTTCATTACAGAGATGCACATCACCTAATATGCTTAATTGGTAGTAGGCTTTCAAGCCTATACAGCTTGGAGTGAGACAACATGCATGAAGAGGATGATGTGGACAAAATACTCATTTGCCTAATAATTCTGCACTCCCTGTATAAAATTGGGAAGGTAGTGGCTAAAAATTGCTCTCTATCAGTCTTTATAGTAGTTTGCTAAACGATCAGAGGCTTGAGCTTCACTTTACTTCACAGACCTGAGTCTAATACTAATGTTTTAACTCTAAGCATGAGTGCCATTTTGCAACAAAGTGTCCAACTGATCCTTTAATTTGTCAGTTTTACTCCCATATGCATTGAGCATAATTTTTAAATCATGTGTCAGGAAATGTTTTTTTCTTTTTCATTACACATTTTAGCAAAACTTCCGTCATGTCAGTGAAAGTTTCGCATCATTTTCCTGCCCAATGGGCAAAGCAGTGAGTGGTAAATGGAGACAAGCTCATGTCCGTATGTTTCGTCATTCCCTCTCCTGATACGTGATGAATACAAATAACATGACGGTAAACCAAATGAAAATCAGTAGGTGGCTCCCAGTGGCATCCTGTCTGCTCAGATGAGTCCATATTGTAGCCACTCATAGTGACCGTGTGGGTGGGAGACCCTGCTATTGTGTGCCAAACCCACTGATGATTCAAACCTCATGCCACTTTCTGCAGATAGAAGGAAGACTAAGTTGAGTCCTGTGCCTCGTATCGGGGACCTACCAGTCGTCAGCAGCCTGTTCTGGGCGTTTGGCCCAGTTATCAGTCATAAACCACATGTAATGAATGATGGGTGCCGTGCAATGTGTCATACAAGTGGTTTTCTGGCTGAGATGGACAGTGACAGTTAGGCCCAAGCCCTGGGCAGTGTGGGAAGAGGTGTAAACGAAATCATCATTAACTCCCCGCTGTGGTGTTTCATCAGCACACAGACTCTTGAGGCAGACATCGTCGTCACTGGTTTTGTGAAACACACGTCTCAGCATGGGCATGCTGTTATTTTAGGCAGTGATGGGATATTCCATTTACATACTGCACAAACAAAAACAAGAGCAAAGGGGAGAGAAGTAAACAGGTAGGACATTAACACAAATAGGGTAGTGAGACAGTTCTGGGAACTTACTTTGATGGATTTGAAAACTATAGTTTACAGTTCATACTACTGAATCAGGTTATAAACATAGATTATTGACTTGGAACATTTTTGTAAAGATTCTGAATCGGTAAATGAGAAATTAACTTGGCAAATGCTTTATTATGAGCTACGCTAATAGCTCACTGATGTAAATATCTATAGATAGATAGCTGGGGGGAGGGCAGGGGCACATGCATCGCACAGTTGCTGCAGAATTGTGTGCTCTATATCCATGCTGTCATGGTCTGTCCGTTGGTTTGTGTGCTAACTCTCTTCAGGTCCAGGTTGGGTTGAGCAGGCAGGCTCCACCCTTCTGGATTTTCCACTCCTCAGCCAAGACCACCTGTGCCTCATCAAACAGGAAAGGAGGGCCACCCTTTACTCCCATCTTTACCAGATTATGTGCAATTTTGATAGGTAAACAGGGTAAATCAAGTAGGGTTTTTTTTTTTTTATTTAACCTTTGGTGTTCTAGCATAACATTTCCAGTATTTCCCTGCTGGCTGATGGAGTGGACACTCATACTCACCTGTTTCCATCAGGCTGGATTTTATAACCTCGACCCTTCACTGTTTGCTTGTCTGTCCATCTTCCAACATTTCCATGCTGCGGAACCAAACCCCTCCTGGATGTTGCCTTCTAATAAATCAAGTAAGCAATCTGAATCAGCCACTTCTACTCGTGGTGGATTTTTCTCCGTGGACAGTTTTGGAATTAACTGACCCCATTTTATACCCGTTTCCTCTTCTCTAATCAACTGATGTCTGTCACTTGTGCATTATCCCAGAACTCCATGAAAGCCCTTTTGTTGTCTAGAACTATCTGCATTGTTTCTGGATGTTGAGCTCACTAGTTTTGCTGGCCTAGCAGTCCTGACACATGCTGCAAATTTCCCATTCAACCACATCCCAAAGGGTCCTCTACTGGGTTTAGATCTGGTGACTGAATACAGTGAACTCACTGTCATGTTCAAGGCACCAGTTTGAGATGATCTGAGCTTTGGTACACTGTGGCCATAAAGGTACGAGCATGGTAAGCAACAATACTTAAGGCTGTGGTGCTTAAATGATGATCAGTTGGTGCCAATAGGGACAAATTGTTGGTAGACAATATTCCCCACACCATTACACCACGTGCAGCCTGAACTGTTGATACAAGGCTCCATGTTATCATGTTGATGGTAGGGTCTTTTTTTTAGTAATCTTTTTACAATTGTGGTGAGCTTATCCAAACTGCAGCTTCATTTTCCTGATCTGGGCTGATAGGAGTGGCACCCGGTTTGCTCTTCTGTAACCCATCTGCTTTAAGCTTCGACATACTGTGCATTCAGAGATGCTATCAGTTCAAAGCAGCATGATAATGTGCAGTTTAACCCATGTGCCTAATGAAGTGGTGAGTGCATCTTTGGTCAATCACTCAGCAAATCCAAAATAATTTGGTCTTGTCCAGCTTTGGTTCATTTTCACTTGTCACTTTGCAGGACCTGTTAGCATCACACTAGTTAAAAACACGAGCATAGTTTTTAAACACACACTCTTCAATTGACTGAAAAAAAAAATGACTGAATGAGCACCAGCTGTTCGGACAGATGTTCTCTGCTTGTGTCGCCACCGTCACAGAACATTTCAATGTAATAACAGAAAATCGGGGGGAGCTTGTCGCAGATTGGAGATATTTACTTTGAAGCATGTCATTAACCATATGAGACAGTATAAGTATATTTTAACCAAAGCGCTGATCCTTCCCAAAACAGCAGCTGGAAACAAAGAAAAGAAAAGCGTTAGATGTGAAGTTCTTCTGTTGTAAGTCCTGCAATTTATTTCCCTCATGCCTCATTGTGGATTTTAAGCTCTTCATCTGGCCATAAGCTGAACTGGAGCACTGTCCTGTTCATAGAAAAATTAAAGCAGGGGCCTAACCAATAATTTATGAGTTGGAAATGAGAATGTGTAGGAAGGCATTAACTGTTACTGAAGCCCTTTATAAAGAGGCCCTCATAAGAAATTGGATCAATATATCAGTGATTGGAACGTTTTTTTGTTTTTTTTAAATGGTGCATTTCGGAGAAGTAGATGTCTGAGATGGAGCTACTCATGTGGAATATATATCAGTAGAAAGTCTTTTGTATTTGTACCAGCTTTTTCTCTTTGTTTGTTAACACCCTCATCATCTTGCATAGTGGGATAAAAATGTGAATATTTAATGAGGTCATCCGCTGTTTCTGGCTTTCTATTTAGCAGTCAGTACACCCATCGTCTTAACCTTTCCCAGGAGCCGCAGGGCACATTCACACAGGCCATCCATCCATCATAGGGCTAACACAGAGAAACAAAACAGGCTCTCATACATACCCAGGCACGATTTAGAATCGCCAGCCTCACAGAAAGAGCCCAACTGCTTGTCTTTTTCAGCTTTGAGCAGTCATTCTGTGCATGTCAACGTTCCTCCTGTGTTTTTGTGCCCCGCCGTCGACGGTCGCTAATAATCTGCAGAGACGCCAGTAAAACGCATTTCTATAATATGCAAACAGAATGGTCTGTGATCAGCATTTGATGTGTGCCACGAACTACAAAAGTAAACCCAAAAGTACTGCACACCTGACAGAGCTGTGAGTAATTTTTTTCCTGGTACCTGGCAAAGAACAGATGACAGCTTTTGCTGACTGTGAAACACTTGAAAAAGAGAAGGGTGAGGGGACAGACCATGATCTTTCTTTACCAAGTGTGAGGAGAATAAGATGTTCTGATTTAATGAATTTGACATTACAGGTATGACATAAAAACAGCTTTAAAAATAAATGAGTAACAGTGAAGTGGTTGTCCACGGGCAGCAGATGTACTGGTGTTGATCCGTGGTTTCATATTTCACCTTTCTTGGGATTTTCAGCCTTTATTTTTTTGTCTACATAAGTCCTATGTATGGGTAATTTTTGTCATCTTTATATCTTTTGGGTCGAAGCCAAACAGTAAACTAATAGTTTTAGTACAGCATTTCTAGAAATACACTGGTACGCTGTTGAGATTTTATAAAAAGAGTCACCCTTTGAAATAGATATTTGGGTGTTAAATGTGTCTGATATTGACCAACATGCAGCGAGAATAGTGGTCACTCCTGTGGACCTTTTGTTTGTGAGGATAAAAGTACTTTTAACCCTCCTGCCATCCTTTAAAAAACTCACACCCATCACCCTAGGGACCATTCTCAGCCACGCCATAAAAAGACCATATATCCATATCTTATTCCACTTTAAATTAGCCAACCTTGTAAAACTACTTCTCCCTGAAATATTCATGTAAAGTTTTAATTATATTTTCGTTGTTTTAACCCTTCAAATCCCAGTGTTATTACATGAGCGCCCTGTGTTATAAGCCCCAAAAACCAAAAAACGAAACTAAATATTTCCACAAAAAAACAGTTGAAGTAATATGTGATTGTCATTATAAGTAGGCCTTTAGATGGACCAAAGATTGGCACCAACATACATTTTGACCTGCCATTATTTTTTTGCATTTTTTTTGCAATTTAAAAATTAAAACTTCAAGGCCCTGAGTCTTCATTGACATCCAAGAAAAGAAGAAAAAATAAAATCATATGATGATAATTTGGGGTTGAAAAATAGCGTTTATAATGGAAGTCAATGGGCAGAAAATGGTCCCCAGGGTGATGGGTGTGGGGATTTCTGCTGCTCAGCCATTTTAGGCTGATTTAAGGAATTCACACTGGAATATTAACATTGACAGGTAAAAACTATCCTGTGGCAAGTTTGGTTATATTCCACTGAACACAGTGGAAATGGCAGCCATTTAACACATAGCAGTGGCACAAAAAGGTCCCGAGAAGGCAGGAAGGTTAAAGCCATGTTGGCCAGACTTTCATGACCTTTGATATGTCTGACTAAACAGCATGTGCCGCTGTAACACAGGGCACATACTGTATGTTGTATATTGTGTATGTATACATGTATGATACATGAAATTTCATGTAAAGTTTGTGGGGGGCTTGTTTTAGCATTTTTCTGCAAAATATGTAAACAAGGACAGGGCAACATGACTTCAGCTGCAGTTGGGCTTTCGAGAACTCTTAATTAAGTCAGACTGGAGTTGATCTTTGATATAATCTCTTAACAATAGAAAAGCTTCAGTTTCTATTAATCAAATTAAAACCGTCATATAGCAGCGACAAAAGGATCCTTCAAAACCCTCGAGACTCTAAAATATTTTATAGATCTAAGATTTTCTCTAATTGCAAATTACTATACAAGTGATTGCAGAAACCCTGAAATTAAGCACCAACAAGAGCACTTGTCTTTCCCCCCCTTCAATTATAAGCAAAGATATCTGCACTTTATGGGATGTGATGGAGTCTCTGACGCACGTTGGCAAAACCCGATGACACATTTTAACACAGAAAGTCACAGTGATCTGCATCTGGCCACAGAAGTAAACCCCCTTCTTGCCTCGTTTAAAGATGCTGTCATACATTTACTGCTCCTGCCTCAATAAAAAGTCTTTAATGGCCAAAACAATTCCCATTCCCCTGCATGAGTCTATGAGCACAGGAGCAACCTAATGACTCAGGAAAGACCAGGAGAGCCATTCAGGTAGGACGCACATTTGCTGACATTATATTAAAAGGATTTAGTCCCAGTTTGTATGTAAATGAGGGTGGAAAAGATATTTTGGTAACACTTTTGAGTATAATAGCCACCAGCACCTACTGTCACAGAAATTACTGTCGAATTAAATGAAAACCTCCCTGATCCTGCCTCATTTATTCAATTTCTATTTATATAGCACCCAATCACAAAAACAGTTGCCTCGAGGTGCTTTATATTTTAAGGTAAAGACCCTACAATAATAAAAAAGAAAGCATTCAAACCTGAGCACAAGCTTCACAGAGGCCGGACTGATTATGAAGGTGTTCAAAGTTTTATTTTTACATTGTGGAAGAATTCCTGTTTTTTCAAATACATGACAGTAAAACCCTGGGCCTCCAGACTGATCAGTAACACCCTGGCAACCACTAGTTGCTAGGGAAAAAAGTATGTTCCCCAAAGCTGACCACCAGAATTTTGGGTTGCAAGGACATCACTGACCAGCATGTTTGACTGGGCCTTAGATGACAGTGTGAGTTTGCACTCTATTACAGTAAAACAACAAGTGAAGCATATTTTCATTTCATTTACAGCAGACTTTTAACTGAAGCCAGACCAACAACCTACAGTAGAGAAAGTCATGCATGCTTTTATTACATCTAGACTGAATTACTACAGTTCATTACATGTTGGACTGAGCAACACATTAATATCGAGATTGCAACATGATCATATTTTGCCCATTCCTGAGTTGCTGCACGAGTTTTCTGTGAAGTACCAGATCAGTTTCAGAATATTGCATCTTACGTATAAGTGTCGTATGGACGTGTTCCTATATACCGTACCATTAGATCCACTGATCTGCATCTCCTGGCAATTCCAAATTCCTGATTGGCGGATACAGCAGGCATTCTTCATTGCAGCTCCAAAACTCTGGAATTGTCTCCTTTTTCAGATTCGGTCAAATCCCACCTAAACCCAGTCCCAACAGCCTTATGTCACTTTCCCCAGAACATCTCTTTTACTAGTTTTACTCTCCTTTCTCATTGTTATTTGCTACTTTAACTTTTATTATTTATTTATTTGTTGTTATTGTTCTTAAAGTATTTGTATTGGTGCTTTTATATTGCTGCTGTTGTGGTTAACTGTCCTATATGAATAAGCTGTCTTGACTTGAGTTGTTTATCTTACAACAACAAGCAGTTGTAGCTCCATTGAGACCCACTTTCACCCAGTTTTCTTCTGATTGGCTACCACTTGCAAACAGGTTTGAACAGTAGGTGGGCGGGGCTTATGTGTTCTCCAAGACTAGAAAATACTGCCTAGAACGGAGTGTTTAGAGCAGGCTGATTGTACTGTGCATACACTGATACACTGTCTTCATTGCTTCATTGTCTTCTGCACATAGAACAATATGTAACGCAGTGTTGACTGTATGATTTAATAGTGCAAACTGGATGCTTTCCAACACCTTTCCGTGTATGCAGTTGAAACTCTGTGCCCTTGCACCCATTAACTCCTTAATCCTATCAAGGATTTAAACAATCAATACTGAGGATCTTTTATTAGATTACATTGCTCATGCTTTGGGTTAAAAACAGCAAGCCCATGTCTGCGTTCATCAACCATGTCTGCTATTTAAAGCATCTTCTCCTACTCCCCTCCTCATCCAGATTTAGGATGTGACTAAATTTCATTCACATTGTGTCTCCATGCAGCCTGACATAGCTGAATGATGAAAAGCTGTGTGGTAATAAGTGCATCACAGATAGAAGCATGTCAGAACAGTATATTTCCATAAAATTGTGACGTGACCGTGGTTTTTTTTTTGTGAGTTTTTTTTTTTTTTTACAAAAGAGTTTGCACCAAGACTTCAGAAAGCTTATAAATACACATTTCATTTAGTTGAACATGTGATGTTGCAGAAAGAGAGGTGTTTGTCTTGTACAGCAGTGTTACACCGCAAGAGGGGATTTCTTAGTAAAAAGAAATCATCGTGAGAGAGACGAATAAACAGAGATAAATGAGTCTGTGAAGGTTCTCAGAGATAAATGAGGAAAAAAAGAATGTTTTGTAAAAGTTAGTTAAGCCCACTGTCCATCAACATTTTTACATCTACTGCTGGCTGATATAAGCCTTGTCTTTCAGTCTCACGCCCCCCTGGTGTTTGTTTTCTTCTGATTTTTCTGATGTGTGTTGATGTCTTGACAGGTTGTTTTTGTTTTATTTTTGCATCGTTTTTGTAAACTAAAAACATGCTATCTTAAGTACCGGTTTCAAGGATCCTATGCCTGTATCTGAAAAATAAGTACATATAATGACTGAATTGCTGCCGCTTTGTGTTATCAGGAGTGCTGTTTGTTTTTTGCTTCTGGAAATGGCCATTTTATGCAACTACAGGACATGAACTGAGAATACTGAGAATTGTTGACTCCAGGTGATGAAGTTAAATTCAGTGTTGGCTGACTTTGGTTTAGCCATTCAGGGGTAAACAGCTAAAAAAAAAAAAGGTCTAGCCTTACTTTTACATCTTATTTGAGCAGCATTTAAACAGTTGCACCAGTCCATCCACCACTGATGGAGCACTGAGAGTGTTGCACTCTTCAGATTTCAAATAAAATACTTGAATAAAATGTCCCACCGCAAACTATATGAGTGAATTCCAAGCACACAGACCAAATTCCCTTAAATCTGGTAAAGCAACAAAACAATAACAAAAAAGACCACATCTTATAAAATAAACCTAAAACAATGCAAATTTGTCAATTTTCATGTATATCATTTAAAAGTTATCAATCTCTTTTCATTCTTCTAAATACAATGAAATTAATGGTCACTCGGTGCGTGTACATACTGACAGTATGCAAATAATAAAAACACAATAAAAAAAACATAATAAATAATTAAAAAGAACCACAGGTTTGGATTACAAGAGCAATCACTGTTTCATTTTGAGCCACATAGCGAGAGATTATAAAGCGCCATAGTCCGTGTGTGAAGGCAGGCAGCAGTCTCCACATCTGCTGGCAACGAGCCTAATTATGTGCGGCCCTAAACAATTGTTGGAATTATGTAATTCTCTTAACAATAGCAAATTAGAAAAAATGTCAGTAAATTTATATGTGTGGATGCAGTGCTGTGCAAAAGTATGGAGTCCAGACTTTCTTGTGGTCTTGAGCAAAAGTTCTCCAGGCTGTCTGAAAGGCTTTTCTTTGGACACTGGCTGCTTTTTCATTCGTTTTCAGTCCGGTTCGTGTAACTGAGCATGTTCATAGGAATATTTCTTCATTTGTTTTTTAAGAGACTTAATGCTGATCTCAAGCATAAAAAATGAACCTAACTGAAAACATTAACTAGTGTTGTGTCTACACATAACAGACAAGTTAACAAAGAGCTATTATTTGAAAAGTTGACATATATCAGGTGGGTGTGCGGGGTTTCCTTTAGAAATTTTCAAGGAAATTGGACAAATGGGGGCCAAAAAAAAAAAAGAAATGTTACAGCTATAAAACTATCAAACTAGCAGTATCTGAAAGTCATGCCCTTAAGAAAGAGGACAGAATCTGGCCTTCAGCTGACCCATCTACTGCCTCGTCAAAAATGATCTCAGAGGACTGAAAATCAGCAGCAACAGGTCTTACTGATTAATTAATCTAAATTAGAAATGTTTGAGTCCAGTGTCAACAATATATACATTGGACGTGGAGAGTGAGATGCAACAGTGGAGTTTGAGATTCATCCAAAATTATGAAATTATGAGTTCAGAAAAGCACTACCATATTTATCCAACACCTGGAAAGCACCTGATTGTCAGCTGCTTAATTCTTAGCATAACAATGACCCCAGACACACTTCCAGCCCTGTAAAAGCATACCTGAATAGAAAACACATGATGGGACACAACCAGTCATGGATTGGACCTCAACCCTATTGAAACAGTGTGATATCATCTTGACAGAGAGCAGAACCAAAGGAAGCCACTGTCAAATGAAGAGCTTTGAATGTCTTTAAGACAGATAAGACAGAAGAAGTTGGTAAAAACATCTAATATTAAATCACGCCAGCAAACACACAGAAAGGTCACGATGGCAATAAAGCCAGCTTAACAATGCAAGTAATGACTGCAAAACTCAGCAGTTGCCGTGGAGGCACTGAGAAAGACCAGATAGGTACACAACTGGGAAATAAACAGTCTGGCTTATTCTTCAATCGTTTCTTCTTCACCCACTTCACACCAGTATCTGTGAGTGGGTTTAGCAAGGGAGAGCGTGCCAGACCGATTATATTTTTACCTCACAGACGTAAAATAATCAGATGACTAAATGTGATATAATCACAGTGAGGAAAATTATGAGTGAAAGTGGGTGTTAGTGGGCTTCAAGATAACAGAAACTGGCATGAACCAAAGTATCACGGGGATACTGTCGCAACACGGGAACACGTGGATACAATACGTCTGCTTAAAGCTGCACTGATCAGTACTTTTTAATCATCAGTGGATCGTATAAACATGTAAGTCGTGACTGCGGTTGCTCATAGTGACAAAGTGGAAATCATCACCAAACTCTGAGGATTCCCACAGCTCTAGAAAGAATTTATTCTTTAAACTTTTTGTGATGGTTTTTCCCTCCACCCTCCCTGCTTTCATCTTCTACATTTAAGTAGCAACAGGCAGCTGCTTTTAAGCTCCAACACCCCGCTGTTCTGAACTTCAATTTATCAGACGGACAGACAAATAAACTGTAAATCAGCAAATGTTTGCACACTTTTGCCACAGAGACTCTTTAAAATGTAAATGCTGTTTGTCCAACATGTTCCACATATTTTTTAAGTACATGAAATAATTGCTTGGTGCGATGTTTCCTGTTTTCATTCACTCAGAAAATATTCTGGTCTAGTTTGCCAGATACACAGCAAAGTCATCACATCACCAACAAAAAATTTAATAGCAGGACACAGCAGGGAAGAGTTCACAGGTTTCATGAAAAGGAGATAGCTGAAAGAAAATCTTCCAGCTATCAAATCCAAGACATGAACCAGACAAACTCAGACAAGTCTAAACGTCCAGTAAATTCTTAACTCATCTTTACTCCACAAGGCCAGCTTCCTGATTCCTGTTCTCCTGAAGGTAGTGAGCAAGACACTACTCAAGGTATGCAGGATTTCCTGTATGGAGGGAGAATACAAATACTAAGTTGCAAAAATTAGAAAAGCAGGCCAAATAACTAATGCTGTTTCAGACATGCTCCAAAGACACCTGTTAGTGATATTAGTGAGCATCCTAGTGAGTATACTAATAATTTCCCCTTTTCTTCTTACTGAAAAAACATGTGCTTCATGGTGTAGTGGCAGCAAGTGAAAGGTTGCTGGGTCGATTCCAATCAGGAAGGGCATCTTGTGTGAAACTGTGACATAAACAGTCTGTGCTAATGTCATGTTGATAAAGCTAGTATGCGCGCTGCCTTGTTCTGGGACCAGGTTAGACAAAAAAAAGTGTTTTCCATAATAACATTAGATCTAGACTTCATTAGTGATATTATATATATATATTGTAATAATGGGCTTGTAAACTGAAATTTAGTATCATAAAGTCAAAATTGAGTGGGTTTTTCTCCTTAATAAGTACTTGTCTTACTTTGTGTCCTTGGGCTTCACTAATAATCCAAGACAGCAGTAATTTGCCACATTGGAGATTTAACTTAAGCCTCTAAATTGTGAAGAAACTGTAATAATTCTTCAGGTATTCTGTTTTGTTAATTAAAGATGAGGTTGAATCCAGGACTCCCACAAAGCCTGTCAAACCTTTTTCTTTTTTTCTGAGTTAATCTGGTTTAACAGGACACTTTAATCCTTAACAGACAGAATTTTTGTCTTGGAAACTTGCCCGAACTATTTGAGAGGAAGCCAAAATTTAACCAAGCAAGTCACTGCCTACTTCTGCTTATTCATGTGCAATGTGGTAGGGAAGATGGAGTCGGCACCAGTGTGCTGGCATATGCCAGAATAAGAAGGCATTTAGAGCCTTTGCTGCCCCAGCATGTCTTTATGCTGCAGGTAAGTGGGCAAAGAATTATGAAAGACCAGGCACAGATCAAGTATTTTAACACCAGGCAGTGTAACCATCATTATGACTTGAATTAAATAATGTTATTCACAACTTATTTAATATTTAACAATCCCATTTAATTAAAAAAACTTACCAAAGACACTGCCTCGCAGGGCATTGATGATGAAATGTTTCATCCGATTCTACCTTCATTTTCTTTCCGCATTGTTTCGATATCCAACAGTGTCTCTGCCACACACACGGAAGCTGCTTTTGTTTGTTCCACAGCAGGTTGTCACAGCAGCAGCTTTTTTCTGCAGGATGTATGTTGTGGGTTTTTGAAAACACTGCGAGCTGCTGACCTGCAGAAACTAAGGCAAACCTACCGAGATATGATGCAGATGAAAGTGTCTGATCAAGCTGTCATTCTGACACAAATGTCCTCCATGGTGGGCGCAATGAATGCAAATATGCACAAATAGTAATAGCCCAAAGGTGTAACGGTGCCTTTACTTTTGAAGAGGGAAGACTGCTGGGACAGAATGTCTTAGATGGAATAAAAACTCAATTTTTGTGTATCTGTGTTGATATGGCACTCTGCCACATATATTCGGGGGACAGCAAAGAAAATCAATTTACGCAATCACTTCATGAGGATCCGCCACCCCTTTGGTGACAATCAAGCCCCCATTAAGTAAAAATTCATATTTATTATGAGCGTTAGTTCTCAGTTAGTTAGTTCTCAATGTAAGTCGAAGGCATGTCCTCTGAAGTGATGGGAATGCAACTGTGTTTTTGTGAGTGCGAGCATCTGCACATGCAACAGAAAAAACAGAAAAGTAAAATTGAACAGATCAATATGACTTTAGTGCTAAAATCCTTTTTTGTCCCTGCGTCAAGTCCCAAAAATCTTTTGTGTGTGTGTGTGTGTCCTGTTACTGAAAGAAATCTATTGACTTGCATATTTTCCACCTTCCTTTCTTTGCTGTCTCCACTGTGTGGTGCACACCAACATATATGAGCACAAAAGAAGCTGCATTTCATTTTTCTGTGAAAATCACTGAAATATGGCGCATCACTTTTGTCTGCAAGAGCTGAACATAGATTAATACCAGGCCGACAAAGTGTAAATCTATGAAATGTGAGAAAAGGAAACACTGACAAGTAGGAAACCTGTTGTTTTGTCAAGTTAATCTGGCCTAATGAATACAGTAATACGGGTATTATGTGGTATTAGGTTCATATGGTGTGTGAGTGTGTGTGCCGGGTGTGTGAGAGTGTTCATATCTCTGAGAGAGGGAAGAAACACATATCCATGACTGATTGTTCATGAAATCTAAAAATGTGAATAATGAAAACCGTGAGGAGCACATGTAAAATTAGCCCCACATTTGTTCACGTGATGATGAACAAACTGGGGCACTTGAATTAGAGGACCATGCTTTGAAAAACAGTACAGAAGAAAAAAGAAAGTAGAAAAGAGCTCATCATGTTGTCTCTGCATTGCCTGCTTCTCTCTGCTACACCAGAAAAATGGATTTCCGGGAAGCCCAAATATGGCCAGGCAACGATGAGGTGTGCAACAGATGAGTCATCCCTCAGACTCCCACACTCCCTAGCCTTGCATGTGTGCAAGTCAGAGAGGGAGAGAAAGCAGAGTGAGACAGCAAGCGACAAAAGAAAGAAAAGCATTGCAAAAGCTGTGTAACAGCAGACGTTTAAAACAAGTAATGGTGTTCACATTATAACAACCGCACATTCCCACTGAGGAAGTAACACGGCCAGAGAAGAAAAGCAATGACTGTGCAAACATTAATCTCTGCACTCTGCAATATAAGCCAGTTTCCTCTCTCCAAATCCATGCAATGCTCTACCCACAGCACTGCAGCCTGCTCACACTTGTATGTTTCATGTGTCGTGCATTGAAAAATGCATTAAAAAATGTGCATTAAAAATGTATTCTGCAAGTTCTGCACACAGGGTTTGAAATTAAAAAGCAAATTTTACATTTCTTGATATTTATTTTTTACTTTTACTGCATTATACATGCAATGGCACATCTTTCAAATGCACAGACTGCAATATACAAACCTTATGTCGTCCTAGAGGCGCTGTGAATATGTTGTTCACAGTGATATTACAATTGAGTGCTTAGAAATAAAATGCATTTACTGAAGAAACTGAAAAGCTGACTCCAAAAAGTGTTTTTTGTACAATCACATGCTAAGCAAGAATCAAACACCACTCGCATTTTTGCTTCATTTTTCCACCCCAGAGGTTGCAATTAGCAAATATACAAAATAAAGCTATTGCTCTTCAGATTATCTGGACCAAAGTTTATGCCAATTCATCTAGAAGTTCCTGAGACTTTCAAACAAAGCAGTCAAGATACCCACTCTGGTCCACGACTAACCTTTTCTTTTATCATGCTAATAGCCATGCTACAGACAGAAAGGTTAATGGAAACATTCAGGTTATAGACTAAATTTATGCCTCTGTGATAGGGAGCAGGGAGAAAAATGAAGTAAATGTATAAAGTAAACAAATACTGCCAGTAGTGTTGCACAATTAAAACTGTTGCAACACTTTTTACACAGCTTAGAGTAATTCAAGTCTATAATTCAAGTCTGTGGACCCCTCATTGGGAGAGAAGGAGTATAATCCCCTCTAAGACAGAGCTGTTTATCTCTCTGCTGTCTCTGTGTGAGGAGACAGGATTTTACCGAAATGTTAGCAGTAACAAATGTTAACTATATGAGAACCGGGAAAATTACACGGCTGTGACAAGGACAGATTATGCACTCATTAGTCCATGACATTGTGTTCCAACTGTAATCCAGTTATATTCGTTTAAACAGGAGATGCACTTTGAAGACAGTGATAAAGGTGTGATATGTGTTTTTTCACTGTATGAAAACCAAGCAGCACGGGGGGCCGGTTTTAATGTTTGATCTGCAGGTAGTCACCCATAGAGACATGGAGCTGTGTGGGAAAACTCATTAATGGCATTCTTACCACATTTGAATGTTGATATGTCTGTAATATTTTTAGGCTGCCATTGCGCCTTCCATTGAGTATTTTTACTTTCTTGAGAACAAACTGTAAACTGCAGAGCGTTCATAAGATGGAAATAATCTTATGAAATGCCAAATGCGAAGTGCGATGTTCATGTTACGTAAAACTCTCTTTTCAGGTTTGCATAAGACTCTTGAACTGTTTTAACTCGAGAAAATGATCTACAAAGGAAAGATTTGACATTTTAAGATAAAATACATTCTCACATTTTCTCGTTTGTCTGATAGAACTTGAACTTCTCAAAATATGTTTCACAGAGGCATAAATGTGTGTCATGTAAAAGGATCATACTCATTTTAAATCATGTAAACATTACACTGACCAGTCACTTAATTAATGCTTGTTATTGTGAAAGTCTAGTCAACCAATTACATGGCAGCAACTCAATGCACTTAGGCATTGAGTCAAATTTGCTGAAGTTCAAAGGCGATTTTAGTGACTTTGAACATGGCATGGTTGTTGATGCCAGACAGGCTGGTCTGAGTATTTCAGAAAATGCTGATCTGCTGGGATTTTCCCACACGACCATCTCTGGGGTTTACAGAGAATGATCTAAAAAAGTGAGCGGCAGTTCTCTGGATAAAAATATTCTGTTGATACCAGAGGTCAGAGGAAAATGATTAGACTTTTCAAGTCAGCTGAATTAATTTCATTTCAGTTACATGGGATTAGGAAACAACAGTCTCCTCAAGGTGCTTTATAGTGTCCTGATTTGGTGCTTTATAAATAGAATTCATTTTAATTTAATTCAGCCTCACAGGATGGCAACAGTGGACAACTACAGTATGCAGAAAAGCATCTCTGAACACACAACATGAAGCTTAAATCAAATTGGCTACAGCAGCAGAAGACCACACGCTGTAACACTTCTTTCATTTACAAAGAGGACACTGAGACTGTAATTTGCACAGGCTCACCAAAAGTGGAAGATTGTGAAAATGTTGCCTGGTCTAATGAGGGTCAGAATTTGGTGTAAACAACATGAAAGCATGGGTCCCTTCTGTCTTACGTCGATGTTCAGGCTGGTGGTGCTGGTGGTGTAATGGTGTGGGGAATATTTTCTTGGCACACTTTGAGCCCTTTAGTACCAATCGAGCATCATTTATAGACCACAGCCTGCATGAGTATTGTTGTTGACCGTGTCCATCCCGTTATGACCTGATGGCTGCTTCCAGAAGGAACACGTACCAAGTCACAAAGCTCAAATCATGTCAAACGTGTTTCAGGGAGTTCACTGCACTCATGTGACCTGAACCTGTTGAGTTTATGCCACAAAGAATTAAGACACGTGTACCTAATAGTGGCTGATGAGTATATGCCATATGAGTCTGTCTCTTCATGCAAAGCTCAGCAAACTGTCCGATGACTGTCGTCTTATATTTAATGGATCGGCATGAGCTTCTCATATTAGTCGTCATAGGATAGCAAGGTTGCATCTGTCCTTAAACCGTCCCTTTAAAGCTACTTACAGTTTCTTTAGTTTCTGTACATTCTTGACTTTTTCTGATGTGGTTAGTTACAGATTTACAAGGTAAATGAAAAATGTTATGTCAGTGTCGCTTTGATTCCTCTACATTTATGTCACTCTTTTCAGCAGCTAAGCAAGAAATGAGTCAGACCCTCAAGGCCAGCCTGGCTTTTGTATTATCCAGGTTTTTCATCCTCTCTCTACTTGTTTGGGATTCACCGCACTACTCATCCACAGGTAACACCATGTATGTCTTTCCTGTGGCCAAATCTGTTTCCTCTGAGGGGACCTGTTGTGAAGAGGCCTTCCTCTGGCACTCAGTGTAACGAAACTCCTGTGAGTCATTCTCCTGCATGCCTACATCTCTTTCGCGCTCTCTCCCTGGTGTTTATTAAATTCACACCACCTGCCCTATCAGTGCATAATGAATCTTGCTCTTTCACAGACGTGACGATGACAAAGAACAGTTCGGTGCGTGCTGTTAGCTCACTGTAATTGTTGTCGCTGAGAAAGTCATGAACAACGGGAAAGCTTCCACTGGATCAAAATGAACATTATGTTCCATGCATATCATTCATTTTGTTGGTATGATCCGACACAAACGCACAGTTCTCTTGGGTGCACGCCCTGCCTGTCCACCTCAGTTTGACACGTGGACAGGCAGGGTGATTTTGCTTCTGTTCTTGAGAAAAATCTAGGGGGTTCAATTCAGCATGCGCTAAATGTTAAGGGAGGGGAATCAATTTTCTGTCTCAAGTCAATTTTTTATTCTCTGCCTCCAAATTGATGTCTAAAACGATTCTACTGCCACCCAGTACACTCAGCCGTTGCAGTGAAAAACGGGAAGTGGACACAATGGGGGAGTTAATGACCAGTTGATGAGCCCTGAGGGATATTGATTGTGAAGAGTGAGACCATCTTAGTGTAGTTGAGTGTGAACTGTAAGTACCTTGAGACCTTTAAAACGTTCCTTCATAATCTTCCTTCTTCTCAACCTTGTCTCTTAAAAAAGTATTTATCTACCATGCTGCCATCCAGGATATGTTACTGAAATTGTGTGGAAACTTTAATTAGTTTATTTGGTTAAAGTTGGGGGGAGATTGTTGTCTTGGTTAAATAAACAGTGCGTATTTAGTTTTCTAGTACATAATCTTTCCTGAACTTCAATCATCCTCTATGACATCTGTGTGTGTGTGTGTGTGTGTGTGTGTGTGTGTGTGTGTGTGTGTGTGTGTGTGTGTGTGTGTAGTGCAATATCTAATGAGATTATGCTCTTACGACTACAGAGCTACCAGTGGGGGGGCTAACCAAATCAAAATATCAATAATATGATGTTATATAAGGTAGATCACCCAAACAACAACAGCCAGCTCGTGTTTGTTTTCATGCTGCCACTTATTGTCCGTGCGGTACAGTATGTCCTGGTACATCGTACAGTTTTTTCCCTGGTCTAAAGGTGAGTTATGGTTTGTGTGTGAGTGTAGCAGCTTTTGACCTTTTATGGCTATGTTTTATAGAGGTTCAGTGAGTTTGTGATGCGCTTTAGAGAAAGGGATGTGAGGTTAACATCCTGCCACCAAACACAAGATTAGCTTTGACACGTGTCCACTCACTATGGGGACCTGTCAGGGGTGCACCCCACCTCTTGCCCTGTGATTGCTGAGATAGGCTCCAGCACCCCCTGCAATCCTAAATTGGATAAGTGGTAGAAAAAGTACGGATGTGTCCACCGACTGACAGCGGCAGTTGTTGCTGTCTTGTCAATCAGTGTTTGAAGGATGAAGACAAAGAAAAAGGCGAGAAAAACGATGAGCAGCAAAAGTCTGACTGGCACTGTCATGGTCCTGGGTCGTGCGACCCAGTGTTTTGTGTTTTAGCCTATTTTGATGTTTATTCTTTGTTTAGGGTCACTAAGGCAGTCCAGCCATTTGTACATATTACCCGTGTATTAAGTCTCCCTTGCCCTTCGTGTGTTTATGTCTGCGTGTCTTATATTGTCAAGTCCATGCTGTCGGTTATGTCATCTCCCCTGTACTACGTCTCCCCGGTTCATGTGTCTTGTCTAATCTCCATGTTTCCTGTTTTACTTTGAAAGTCTGTATTCACGGTCAGTGTATTCAGTTTCACTCCTTCTGTCCTGTCGTTAAGTTCATGTGTGTCAGCTGTGTTCCCATGTGTGGCCACCAGAGG
Organism: Aulonocara sp. 'chitande type north' Nkhata Bay; assembly: GCF_057382095.1. Taxonomy (NCBI): domain Eukaryota; kingdom Metazoa; phylum Chordata; class Actinopteri; order Cichliformes; family Cichlidae; genus Aulonocara; species Aulonocara sp. 'chitande type north' Nkhata Bay. The sequence continues at coordinate 14,115,092 of NC_141364.1, forward strand.
TGGGACCAAGTCATTGTTTTGCAAGTCTCAAGTAAGTCTCAAGTCTTTATCCTCAAGTCTCAAGTCAAGTCTCAAGTAATGTCAGGCAAGTCAGAGTCGAGTCTCAAGTCACTGGTGTAAAAGTCCGAGTCAAGTCACAAGTCTGAAACTTTGAATTTCAAGTCCTTTCGAGTCTTTAAAAAAAAAACAACGAAAAAATAATGTTGCAGTTATGCTAAATGTAAATATTAGACCATGTAATTTTTAAATCTGTGTTTTTCTCAACACATGACAAAATAGTGAACTTAGAAAATATACACAAATTGTGAAATTGCACCTCTTTAAAATGCAGCTCAATTAAACCTAGCTCCAAGAATAATTTTCACCGACAGTTCTGAGATAAGCTGCATGTTATTCTTGGATGCGGTTGTAGGACCAGCTTTAAAATCGCATGACAAAAATATCATACATATTAAAAAAAACTGAATCACCAACGTAGCCTGGAAAACATTTGCTAGTTAGATGAAGTCAGCTATCTCATCTTAGCATATTTATATGCATATTTATAATCATACGCTTCTTGGAGTGAGTGCATACACTCATGAAGTTTAGTAACTTCAGGTCACTGCAACAAGCCCAGGTACAGTTTACCGACGGATGGGTGCAGGACCTTGAAATGCACCGTGTAGAACGAAAGACCATCGTACGTATCATAAGTTTACCAGTCTCACAAATTGTCGTCATAAATACACATTCCTTAACCGTTTATTAATAGGACCCTTGAGCTCAACGGTAATTAATTAGTAGTGGAAATAATTTCTGGTACCCATCACAGAAATGTAGCAGTGACAACAATATTGTATGCTGTAATCGTACTGGGCAATTAGTGATACAAAACAACTGTTTTATCCTGTGAATAAAAGTATATGTTTTTGTCAATGTACCATAATAACAGAAGCGAAACGCAATATTGTGTCAGGACAATTCACTATTTATGCACAATAAACAAAGGAGCATAGCGCGACAATTTCTGTTCTTGCTTGTAACCTATATCACCAATTATGTTATGAAAATGACGTATTAAGTACTAAAAGACACTGACCTTCGTGTAAATGCTTGGAGCAGACTAACCTGTGAGCTGGAGTGTTCTGGGACGTTATATTTGATCTTTGAATGGCTGCAATCCAGGCCATCCGTCGCGTCTTTGTTACTTCGGAAACATGAACAATTTCTCTTCAACGACGTAATCCGATAACAACCGATCTCTTTACCCGTCGGCTTCCCGTGGCTGTCATGCGACCGGCTATTGCAGTTAATAATACAACAGCTTCTTGACATTTTTGTGTTTCTTTTTATCGCTGTATAACTGATTTTAATTGAAAGCCTGTGTGCGCTAGTACCGCTTGCCACGAGTTCCCAGAATCCTTTGCGGTTCTACCCGTGAATGACGTCACATTTTCAATCTCTATATAATATGCATGTTAAATTTTATATTTGGGGTAAAATATCAAGTCTTTTCAAGTAAACCGGTTCAAGTCCAATTCAAGTCCCAGGTCATTGGTGTAAAAGTCCAAGTCAAGTCACAAGTCTTAGAACATTTTTTCAAGTCAAGTCTAAAGTCATAAAATTAATGACTCGAGTCTGACTCGAGTCCAAGTCATGTGACTCGAGTCCACACCTCTGGTGGCCACTTCCCCTGATCATCCCTCATGTGTATTTAGTCTCTGTGTTTCATACAGTCTGTCTCGCGTCGTCTGTGTTACCACCTCCTGTGTTCTGTACCTCCAGCCATAGTCTTTCCTTAGTTTTGTCCAGTTTAGGTTTTCTGTTGAGTACTACACGTATGCTGCCCTCATTCTGTTTTTGTTCTTTTCATCAGCCATAATAAAAGGCTCGTTTTGTTGGAATCCACTCCTGCATCCTCGTTTGTGTTCGCACCTGGGTCCACCACACACCTTTCCGCACGGTCTGCCTCCGCAGACCGTGACAGGCACATGGCGATAAGAGTGAAAGTGTGGCATGAAAGACACCTTTGAAGATATTCTTTTCTCACTTTTTCTCAGGTTTAGTTGTAAAGGGAAAGGGGTCTCCTTTTGTCACTGAAAGTAGGTCATCGTGTGAAAAAAAAAAAAATTCAATTTTCATGTTTAAATGCAAATTCCCACGTATTATATCAAGTACGATCTCTTTTATTTGTAGATGTAAGCCAAATTCTTGAATTGAGAAGTGAGTTTTCCTCACCTTTTGTTTTCTTTCACTTCCAGGGAAGCTCTTATCAGTACTCCCACTAATAACGAGTAATTGAAACCATTACTTTAACTATCAGTACACATGAAGTGGCAGTAGATAAACAATGATGAGCAAGTAGGCAAGTAGGTGGTCATTTAGAGGGAAATTATGCCACACTGCAAGTGTAAAGACGTGTTTTTTTACAGCAGAACTGCTCATTTTTATGTTTTATACATGTATGTGTTTTAACCAAGATTTGAAAATAAAAGACATCTTCCAGTGATTTGAAGAGCAAGTAGAGCATCGGAAATATCATTAAAGCTACTTTATCAGAATTTCAAATCCACGCCAAGCATAGCTGTTGGAGGCCTGCCTTGCTCATGCCAGCAGACACCCACCAGGATTTCTGTTTTTGCCTTTTGTTTCAAGTTACTTGGCCAAAACCACACATACGCAAAAAGAAAAAACTAAGAACTGCATATCTGGCTGACTTTTAAAAGTGAATTCACACCGGGTGCCAGTACGGTTCACCGGGTCAAACAGGCGGCCTGCACATGTGCTAAAAAGGCTTCTCCAGGGGTCTCAGTTCAGGTCTGCCATGGGCTATTTCCCTTTGCGCTCTCTCTTTACTCTACCATTCTGATCAGAATAAAGGCCAAAACATACACAAAATCAATTTAAAAGTTAGTTTACACATGTGCCAGATTAATGGGATCCACTTTATTTTACCGGATGAAAATATGAAAATATTTATTTATGAAACCTCCAGATTAAGATTAAACACCCTGGTTAGGAAAGTGTTCTGTGAGTTATTTATCTGTATCATATAGCAGATTACCAGCTACATCTGTACATATAGTTTTGGATTTGTTTGTGCTATAGTTGTGTTTTATTTTCTTTTTCTTTTACAATAGGAACTACAGCATTTGCTGAACTGTTTACTCTCAGGCACTAAGCATTGTGGGCTTTTTGTTGTGTTTTGTTCTGTTCTGTAAATGCACTCTTTCCACAACTTTTCCAGGTGAATCAGGTGAGTTGAGAAAAGTTGTGGAGTAGTTCATCTGTGTTGTAGCGTCCACAGGATGTAGACCTCTTTAACAGAGTGGTGTGCTGTCTGCTTTGTGAGGGGTGATTTGCAAGCCCAGGTCATGGTAATTGGTTTTGGACGAGGACCAATCCACCGTATCCTTTTTTCACCCTCTACTGTGTCTGTGTCCTACTTTTGCTCTCCACTGTGAAAAAGGAAAAGTAAATAAAAACATTTGTATCTCCTGTTTTGTGTTGTTCATTGCCTTTCTTTCAAGCTGTCAGGAGTATTAAAGCTACAGCAAGTGTGCAGCATGAAGCAGATCATTTGTGCAGCATCTTATTTAGTTAGAGTCTCAGCAAATACGCTAATTGTACGTGGCAAAAAGCTTCTGCACACAGGCACAGCTGTCTTGTTATGCAAGTACCTGTAAGATGCATGAGATGTTCTTCTTTCAAGCAGACTGCAGCTGAGCACATTTCAGACTGAACGATCAATGTAAGCACTGAGACTTCAGCTGCCAAAGAGTAACAGGGACAAAAAGCCTCTTTAATGTCTGTCTCTCCAGTTTCATCCAAATTTTTGCAGTGCATGTAATGTACATGAATCTCAAGTAGTAACCGGTTTTCAAAATCTTTCCTTTATTTCCATATTTACAAATTTTTTAGTATTTGTTTATATAATTTGAGCGTTGCCAATGCAGAAGCCCAGCTCTGTGTTCTCCTGGTTTCGACATGAACAGGAGGCCAGCACAACATGCTGCAGCTTCATCTAAAGACAGCACCATCTAGAGTCCAGACACCTTCATAGCTGCTGGTCCATGAAGGCAAACCAGGAGCTGAGCATGAGAAATGACCTCAGTCATTTTGGTGTAACTAAAGCTGGGCTTAGTCAACACAGGTGCAAAGCTGAAATGGCTGAAATTGGGTAGAAATAAATACCTTTCTGACACTGCTGTGATCTTTGAAAGAGTTGTAAATGTACCTGTTTTAGGTCTTAAAGTACAATCAAACCACCAATTTTTTTTTAAATCACCTGGTTCCTTGAGAAAACTACATCCTGTGAGTCACCTGCATGTGGGGATTTGCCTCCGTTTGGGCGTGATGCTTTTTCTGGGCCCATGCGGTCCTCTCGCCTCCGAAATACTTGTGTAGTAAGAGGGCTGTCCTGGCTCATGTGGAACAGAATGCGGAGGCGAAAGGTAGAAAGGTGCACTGGTGTTTCCTCAAAACTTTTTTCTCTCTGTTACAATGGCATATATGGGCATTTGTTTATATAACTGTGCCTGCAGCAGCCCACGCCTCCCTCGCAAATGAGCACCGGCAAAGCAGAAAGCATTCACAGGTTCAAATAACTAAATGGAGCGGTTTGGGTTTTGAGTTGTTTTGAGCTAGATCGCTGTTTATTAGCCATGGTGCATGCTTGTTAATTACTCTCACATTCGCTGCAGGCATGCACTCATTTGCACAGTTGCTGTTATGGCCTCTGAGCAGCTCTACTTTAGTAGCTGGAGGTGAGGAAAGGTCTGGTAAGCAGTAGACAGTGAACAAACATGCTCTACATTTATTTGCCCAGACTGTCTGGAGTCTTCCAATCAGAATTCCTACCACTGTTTACCTTTTTAGTCACAACCAGCATCCACTCATCATCAAAATTCACAAACTCTCCTGGCCCTTTAAGTCTGCCATCCCCAGTAGGCGAGCTTAATGAGGGAGGGTAGTTGTTGAACAATGGGTCAAACTTGTCCCCAGCTTCTCACATGCTGGGACGTCTAATGGCTCATTTGATCACACAGCTGGACGTATATTTGGTATTTCCACTCAAAAGCACTCTGCTCAGACAGCAGAAGAAAAGAAAGTATAATCTATCCGAATAAACGTGACATAAATGTATTACTGAAGGGGTGAAAAGTTATGGGACAATGTATGCATAGAGGATGCTTGCTATGGGATACAGCATCCACAGCAACAGGAGAGCAGACAACATGTAGCTTTATGACTAAATGCAGGTTAATGGCAGGGTTACAGTGAACTCAAAGAACTGCCATTACTGTAGACAGTATGATATGATGATAATGGATAATGTACAGTAAAAGGGAGCCCGACTTGTGTTGTGTAACAAGTGGCTTTATAAATGTCGAACATGGCTCGTAATATGATGCACAGGATGTTGTTTTGCAGTGACAGTTTGTGTCACCCATGTGTAAAGAAATACAAACGCTGTTGTTCCTACTCATAACGCCAGCGTCACAAGCCTGTGTGCTGACTTCAGTCCAAAAAACAAATACAATTTTGCTACAGCTGTTCTCGTAACTCTGTGAAATGTCATTAAGTGTAAGTCGCTGAAGGTATTTGGCAAGACGTCCTACACACGCAAAAGAGACAGTTCAGACAGTTTCCGTGAAAAGAAAAGACGCTGCCTTCAAATGTAGAGTTTCAAAGCCCTTACAATTAAATGTGTGACACTACACAAAGAGCAAAAGTAGTTTACGAGCCAATTAAAGTCAGCTCGGGTTTTATTTATTGTTGTTAGACGCCTTCAATTTTATTTTATGCTCTAAAATCCATACATTTAGTTTACTTACATGGAACAGTTATTAAAATTATTCATAATAAAAGCTGAAAACAGAGAATGTTAGGTATTTGTGAGTGGTGAATAATCTGCAAATGATTATTTAAAATTTAAAATTTTCTCCACAAAAAATTAAAAAAACGGAAAAATAAAGCTTAAGTGATTCAAACAGTGACAAAATCCAACTTTGTCCCAGTTATGCGAAGAGTTATAAAGGTTATTTTAAAAAAACGTGTTGTCTGGGGGGGGGGGGGTTCGTTTTTTTTACACTGTTTATGATCACTCTAGTCATTTTTAGTCTCATTCGGAATCCAGTATGTAGTTGCATCTTGATAGAGGTGCCATGTCTGGCCTTTTAATTGCATTCTGAAAATGTGCAAAACAGACCATATTTCCAGATTACTCATACAAAAAAACACATTCAGCTCTGAAGGTCACCTTAACCACAAAACTACGGGGTCAAGTTGGTCCCTTCCTGACTTGAATATGCGCCACACACACACCCCTTTAAATGTACTACTTTGTAAGTCTGTGGTGACTCCGCACTTAAAGAAGATTCCCATGCCATCACAACACAACTCAGCATGACTCCTCCCTCCCACTAACCGCGATGAAACTGCGGGACAGAATTTAAAAAATACAAAAAAGGACAATGACTGATGATCAGTTGTTGTAGCTCCTCTGCTTTACACTTCCTGAATCATGCTGTTTGGGCAGTCATTTATTTATTCCGATCTCTTTTTTTCTGTCATGTAGTTCTGCTAGGAGAGGAATCAAGCCAACATTACACCAACAGGCAGACACCCACATTAGGTTATCCCTTTCACACTTCGAGAACTACCCAGATCCACCCACATCCCCAGAGAGAGCGAGAGTGAGAGAGAGAGGGAGGGATGCGAGGGGGGGGGCGCCTAGTCCTGTGTGTGTGTGTGTGTGTGTGTGTGTGTGTGTGTGTGTGTGTGTGTGTGTGTGTGTGTGTGTGTGTGTGTGTGTGTGTTTTAGCGAGACAGACAGACGGAAAGAATGTGCGCGCCCGTATTTCCTCCTGCATTACCACACCGTCTGCACCACACCTCGACTTTTAATTGGTCGAGGAGATACCGCCGTTTGCATACATCATGTTCGATGCACGTGTGAGCTTGCAAAATACCCCCACATGACCGTTTAACAACTTTTACTTTTCCCTTATCTAAAGTAGGGGATCGTCCCTCGATGAGTTTCCGCCACAAATCAAATGTGTCTGACATTAAAAAACATAATCATGTTCGCTATATGATATTAAATGTCATAATATAATTAATATAATATTTATTATTGTAAAGCCACGTTTTTCAAAAACGTATCTTTCAATGTCCAGCGTTCGCGCACACAAAGTCTTGTGTTGCGTTCGTGTTTATGTGAGGACAATTCATCTCTTTATGTCGTCCCCGTGGCTGCACACCTATTTCGTTGATCCTCTTTCCGGTACCTTTGGCTCTGCGTTGATATCTGCGTAGTTTGGTGTTCATAATCGTTTGTCTCTGTCTCCCTGCACAAATCCCTCCCCTCTCTTCAGGCTCCCTCCCTCCTCCGTGCGCTGACATAGTCACTCTCACACTTTGGCACGCACGCGCGCACGCACACAAACACGTCTCCCCCGCACACTCCCCCCGTCTTGGTGCTGTCTCATTCACTTCAGTACTCCATCCACGCACAAACTCCAACTTGAAGCAGGGGGGGCGGGGTTGGATATATACAACCAAGAGCAGGCCACAAGCTACACTCAGACTGGACCCACTTGCAGTGCAAAGACCACAAGCAAGAAGACTCCGAAGCCGGGAGTAGAAGTACCAACATTTATCCTGGAGCTTAGAGCGAAAAGACAAGCGAGACCACGGCGTTTGGTTCTGCGGACTGTCTGCTGGAGCTCCGATACAACCAATTTGTCACTCCGCTATACACCAGTTTCTCTGGATATAGCAACTAAACAAAGTTGGTAGTAAACTCTTTGGAGTTTGGTTAGAGTCGCTTTATATTTCTTTGCTTGTGAGATTGGACTGCACTGAAACTTGGGATCGACCCTCCTGGGTCGGGCTGGACCTGGCGCATCCTTTTCGCGGCGTCAAACACTGCGAAAGTTTTGGCCAGAGCGCAGATCTCAAGACTTTGAGTCGGGTCAGACTTTGAGATATCCTCAGCAGCTGCTATCCGTGTCCAGATTCCAGATACCTGGGCGATCGGTTAGAGAGCCACTGACCAGACTTCAAAGAAAACGTTTTCAAGGTAAGAAAAGAGCACAAGTGTTTTTTGTTTTTTTTCGTTCTTTCGTTGCTTCATCTCTTAAACGTGCCTTATGTGAGTGCGGGCTTGTTTTTTCTGTGTTTCATAACTTAACATGCTGTTAAGACACTGAACACTGAAAGTTACAAAGTGATTGTGTATGAGTGTTGTCCTCCGGCAGCGGAGTTTGTTGTCACTTGTAAGTCGCTGTCTGTGGTGCTGAAACTCTCGCCTGTCAGTGATCTGATCTGCTCTGTTCGTGCAAAGCGTTTCTGCCGAATCGTTCTGTTGTTGTTCTTTGTAGTTATTCAGCTCTTGTGTGTAACCCATGTTTGTTCCTTTAACAGCCCCTACAGCTGATCCGCACAGCTGCTCTGAACTGTTAGAAAGTTCTAGCTCAACAATCCTGGAAGGGTAGCGATAGTACCATGTCATGCCGCTCTGATTTTGGCAACAGGTTGTTTGACAGAAGTTTCTGGTATAGCTGTATCTTTTAGACTACATGGAAGATTTGGGTGTGGCTGTGAAAGATGTTAGAATCTTTTGAACTGTATAAAGCAGAACATTTAACTATTGCAGATGCTTTTTAAGTGATGCCCTCAACAGCTTACATCGTCTGACTACTCCATGTAGCAGGATTTCAACGATAACTAAGACAGAGACTTTGCACAGCAAAAAGAAATGTCTGCATCCCTGAAAAAAGCCTACAGACTGAGTTTATTTAACACACATGCACTCTGCAAACTGTGCCTCCAGGTGCCTAGAGTCCATGTGAGCAATCGGTTGAGTTTCGCTGTTTGATATTTTTACTGTAGCAAAGCCATCTCCAGTGGTCTAGTTTCCTGCACACGTGTGCAACTACTTGCAATGGGTGCAGCAAACAAAAAAGCGAGCAATTTGTGGATGAAGCACAATCAGTAATGGCTTCAGAAATTGCTTTTCTTGAGTTCGGTTCAGCAAAAGAGAGCAGCTTGCAAAGAAAAGACAGAGGTCGAGAAATACTGATTATTTGTTTGTTATCCTTCCTCTACTGCACTCAAACATACATACACACAAATCTACCAGTGAAGAAGGAGACAGATTCCATCTCAAACAGCATTCAGACAGAAAAGCTTAAGTTTCACATTTCAGTTGATACAAATCTAGATAACTAAACGTATCTGATTTCAAAGTGTTACATCAGATTAAAAGTAATTGGTTTGTCTTAATGGATTTTAATATTAAATATCTCTTCTGGGAGATAGTATTCTGACTAATTTCAACACTATCCTCTTTATCACATCTTAACCAAATCAGAACTCAGTGCTTACTACAACCCATGGAAATTATCATAACTTTCTGATTTACACAGTAATATAGTTCTTTATTTATTCAGGTAAAAGTCTCATTAAGATCAAAACTCTCTTTTACAAGAGAGACCTGGCCAAGACTCATGCAGATGTCTTAAACATCTGCAGGTGTTTCTTAACAGCCTGTGCAAATGTAACATTTCATCAAATGGATGCTTTTTTGCTTTTTGCATTAATAAGTATAATTGTTTCTTTGCACCTGACACGAGTAATGCAAAGCTTGCTGTATGTGCCATAGAGGAACTGTGTATGCCAGCAAAAGCAGACAGCATGCTGCGGATTGTTATTTTGCACTTTTTATGTGTTTCACACTGATCTGCAAAAAATAACCCCGTCTCCATAACGACAATCTGCCTGCTTTTTAGGCTGCCCGCTATGCAAAAATTTTGTTGACGACAGCAAATGGAAAAAGCAAGACGAAAGGGGCAGAAAGACTGGGTGTGGGGTGGATGGGGAGGGTGAGCAGGGAGGGGGGGGTGTTGAAAGAGAGCAACACAGACTTTTTCAAAGACAGCTGGACCTTTCTTTTCACTCTGTGTCTCATCCGATGCCCATTCATGGAGCTTCCGGTTGTTGGGAGGCGGGTGGGAGACACCCACCTACACAAAGCAGAGGTCTTTGCTGCGCTGCTCAAAAAGAGGAGAGGGAGGGTTAGCGAGAGGCAGGGATGGATGGAGAGAGGTGAAATGAGATGTGAGGAAAGTAATTATGAGTTCTCTGCCTGAAAAGTGCAGGTGCCTCTCAAAGTGACTGCCACTATAGGCATCAATTGTGTGGCTGTGTCGCTGCCCCACCTTTATGATTAACCCTATGGCAACATGTAGCCAATACAGGCTTTTACTGAAATAACATGTTTAGCTGAACATGAAAAAGAATAACCCTAAAAGGTGTTGCTGAGCAACAGTGTTTTGTCCTCCCGTCTGAGCTCAGGGAGCATCTTGGCCATTTCTTCTGTGAGTCCAGTCGACTACACAGACTTTGTAGTGACTGTGCACTGCTTCTCCAGGCAGGATTAGTCATATAGTGGCAAAGGTTGGAGTCTCTACAAGATAAAGCAAGTTCTGTACAAAGTATGCCTGCAGGATTAGTAAGACAAAATAAAGAAAAGTAAAGAATGCAGCAGATGTCTAATGTGCATGCATATAGCTTTTCAGCAGAGCAGAATTAAATGGTTCACTAGAGTGGGTTTCAGTGATTCACAGGTATGATATGTGCATGCACCTCGCCTAAAATGCATGCTTTTTCCCTAATTATGCACAGAAGACAAGCATTAGTCACCATAGCTGCATAGATCATTTCACTCACTGCAATGGTATGTAATGCAAAAGCAATTTTAGAAATGCCATAGCAGGATATGAAGTCACACACAGACTAACCATTTCACTTGTTTAGCATTCAATAGCAGGGGCGCATTGCACAAATGATGGAACTAATAGGCGTCTGTGGTTGCCAGTAGCAATGCTTGTATGAACGTCAGACTGACGCACACGATTCGCAGTACAGTTCAGTGTGTGGGAGGAAAGAGCAAAAGCTTGGAGATACCAGCTTGCTGTGAAGGACTGTAATTGCACTGCCTGAGTAATTATGTCCCAAAGAACAGGGCATTTTAGATCACTGAACATACCCCGAAACGCTGTGATACAGATCAAAGGCAGATTCCTGATGCATAAATATTAGTCTGACAATAGGGCCAATTAAAATGCATATCATGGAAGTGGAAGAAATGCATTGTATTTGAAGAAAGCGCCTCTCATGCATACTAATATGTGGTGTTTTGTTTTGATTAGTTAGATGTTAGTGCATACTGACAATTTTTTTCCTCTTCTTCATTTCTCTGTTTTTCTGCAGCTTCCTCTTTGATACAGACATGGCACATTGTCTGAATTGCTAAAACTTAAGCATCCAACAATTCTTGAGAGGGGTTGTGAAGATAAGTAAGAGATCTGAGTGCAGTAACTTGCAACAAAGAAGTCAAAGAAACGACCTGGTTAAACCAGAAATCACAGCTATATCAACAATATCCTCTATCTAAGCCGACCCAATGGCGTGGTCAGCTCTTACCGGCCCCTGTGTGGCCCTCGTCCTGCTCTTCTTCGGTTTGACCTCCTGCACTCCTTCTGGACCTGCCTCTCCCACCTGTGCTACCCTGGAACAGAGCCGCTTCTTTGGTGTTTTCACTTCCACGACCACCCTGCACTCCACACCATGCTCCTGGACCCTGCAGAATCCTGATCCTCGCCGTTACACCGTCTACATGAAAATCACCAAGCCCACCGAGTCCTGCGTGCCCCGCCAGATCCGGACCTTCCAGTTCGACTCCTTCATTGAGACCTCCCGTACCTACCTGGGCATGGAGAGCTTCGATGAGGTTGTTAGGCTGTGCGATGGTACAACCACTGTCACCTATCTGGAGTCAAGCAAGCAGTTCCTGCAGATGCGCAAGGTTGCTCCACGAAACGGCCTGCAGATTGTGAACGGTGAGAATGATGTCAGTGAGTTCAAGGCTGAGTTTCTGGTCGTGGGGAAGAGGAACCCAAGTATGCCTGCCTGCCAGATGCTGTGCCAGTGGCTGGAGAAGTGCCTGTCCAGTAGCACCCATGATTACCCCTGTGGCATCATGAACACCCCCTGCCAGTGCTGGGAGGTCCCAAAGAGGAAGCCAGGAAGCTGCTACAGAGGCGGTGTCTATGTTGAGAAATGCCTTCCCATTCCCAAAGACAATGGACGTGATGCTGAGATTATCAGTAAGTTTGTAACTTGAGTGTTTTGATTTGTGCTCAATCCCCCTTTTTTCCCCAAGTATGTTCTGGCTTGCTTATTATTTGCTTAGCAATAATCACAGCTCTGCATGCTTTCTACAACTCGTCTGTTAGCGTGTGTGTCTGAAGAGGAGCTAAGGTAATGATCCTCGTCTGCAGAGCGGGGCCATAGGCCAAGGTTGTGTACTTAACCATCGCAGAGTAATGAGGGGTAAATCAAAGGTGTTAGAGAAATTCGCCAGTGCATGTTCACACCTAAGTGGCAGGACCTCCTGAACTGCACACACAGTCAGCTCTTCATTTTATCTAGATGCTTGACAAGGAGGCTTAGTCTTAGGGGGAGATAGAGGGCATGTTTGTCTGTTAGCCCGGGGCAGAGAAGAACACAAAGAACTCGCAGCCAGCTGGCACCAGAAATCGAAGTGCCGCACTTGAGGTTGTCATAGCAACGCACCAGTCAGGCTAACACACACACACTGCTCTGCTGTGGTTCACACCATGTGGTTAAAAGCAAACATTCATCATTTCAAATTGAACTTGTATTGCTTATAAAGAATCGTCTTTGCTCATTGTCTTTACATAAAACATATATTACTCACTTCCTGTTCTTTTATTGGAAATGTGATTGAAAATCAGCTACATTACAACAGTTTAAGTTTCCAACTTTTGCTCAATATCTCTCTCCCTCTTATCTCTTCCTGCAGAGGGCTGGTCTGGTTGGGGCCGCTGGTCCGTATGCAGTCAGGAATGCGGTGGCGGAGTCCAGGTGCGCAGCCGAGCCTGCCAGCCTGATGATACCGCGTGCGAGGGAACAGTGGAGGAAGGGCGGGCTTGCAACTCTCAGGCATGCATTGGTAAGCCCAGCTCTAATTTAGTCATGCAACTGAGAACGATGGTGCAGATGATGCAGATTAAGTAGTGTAATGGCGTAATTTTCAAACTCTTTCAGGCAAGGAGCGCAACAAGAGCCAGGGTCTGCGGGCCATAATTGGGTTGAGAAGGGACAATGCTGATGATTCTAACCATGGAGTTGTTGCCACTCAAACAGGTGAGATAGCAAGCACTTGTTAACACTTTTGCACACTGTGATCCAAGCCAAAGGTGTTACTCAGGGCATCTAATTATCATCCTAACATTTCTGAGTGTTAAGGGGCTGTGATGACCCTCTATTATATCATGTTCATAGATGCTACTACAGATGAGTGGACCCCCTGGAGTGCATGCTCAGTTACCTGCGGGGAGGGCTGGCAGGGCCGAAGCCGTGTCTGTGCTACTTCCTCATTCACCACCCAGTGCACCGGACCCCTGCGCGAGAACCGGCCATGTAATAACACAGTTGTCTGCCCTGGTGAGTCCCTGGTTGATCCTCTTTAATGTTGCAGAAGGAGAAAAGAAAAAAAACAGAGAGAGCTGTAGAAAATTGGAGAGACACCTGACGTCTTTGAAGTGTATAATACAAGTAGAAGCCATTATCTCTTAATTAGGTTCCTTTATGCAACATCAATCACAAAAGTAAAGTAGATGACGAGATGCAGACAAGTTATAAAAACATCTCTGAGCTCTCACAAACTGAGATTTAGAGCCTGAAAAAAAGGGCTGACTGTCATCATCAAGGAAACTTCACTATCTTCCACCTAGCTGACTGCCCCACCTAGTGGAGAGTTTATAAAATGTTCCAGGACATTAAAGCTTACATTTTCATCCTGTGTTCTATAATATCCTTCATCAAAATACCCCCTTGTGTTACCTTTGTGCAGTGGATGGTGCTTGGGATGAGTGGACCCCCTGGAGCCTGTGCTCATCCACTTGTGGCCGCGGCTATCGTGATCGTACCCGCACATGCAAGCAGCCCCAGAATGGCGGAGAGCCTTGCCGTGGCCCCTCAAAGCAAACCAAGTTCTGCAACATTGCTGTTTGCCCAGGTGAGTCATGAACCTTTAGACTGTAAGTGCTTATTTAAGTGTAAGTATAAAAAAGACATACGTAATCCTCATCAAATAAGTTCTACTGGACTCATGTTCTTTTACTACCGTCCTTAAAAATCTATGACAACTGACCCTGGATATGCTATTTAACCCCCCTTGGCGAAGTGATTCATAGACAGGAGCTAATTAAGCCACTTATTGGCATCACCACCATCACAAACAGCGACTGCAGTGGCAGGTTGATATTACATCTGACGCATCAGAATAAAATCCTCTGTGGGCATTAGTCAGTAGCTTTATAACAACTGCCAGTGACTCATAATATGCTCACGGTCATTCAGCCACCTACACATGTACTGAAAAGATTTAACTCATTTTGAAGTCACAGCAGCAGTTTGTTAGTTTTTCCCTACTTTGTTCACAGTTGGTTTAGTCTGTGTTTTTCCTTCTATTTTTTAAATCAGAATAAAATCTTATTGCAGTTGCATTTTACTATCAGCAGATGTCTCTGTCGTCTACAGCTAAATCACTGCTAGTGTTTGAAACAGAGAGTTGGCAAAGTCATTTACTGAGAGGATTATAAATTCAATTTGAAACTGAAATGTTTAGGAAATTAAGTCATCCTTAGCTGCCTATTTGCTGTAATTTAATTCTTTATTTTGACCAAATTTTCTAAAGACCACGAGGAATATTACATCTATTTTATCATTTCAGGACAGCATTTAATAACAATTTTGATTCTTTCTTCTTTTTTTTTTTCAGGGTTATTATGCTCTTAAATATAAAAATAGGATGTGAAAATTGGTTTCTGTTGTCAGTCAATCTTCAATCTTAGTTGCATTTCTGAGTAATTTATTTAAAAATACATTACAAGAAAGATGGCTTCCGTGGTCAGTGTAATTGCGTGTGTTCTATTTAAGGAGAGTGGATCTTAGAGGGTGAAAGGTACATGCAGTCATGCTTGAAGGGCAGATTACTGAGCTCCAACTTTCTGTTTCGTTTAAACTCAAAAAAGTAGTTCATGTGAAATGTTAATGTACTGGTGACTGTGCTATGATGCCTCTGGCCTGAGGGCCTGTCACGTCTTCACAAAGTTATAACTTTCCGGCGAACGTGCTCTTCTGCCTCCCTCTAGTGGACGGATTCTGGAATGAGTGGTCTGCCTGGACTCCATGCTCTACCACCTGCTCCAATGGCACCATGCAGAGAACCAGGGAGTGCAACGGGCCATCTTACGGGGGTTCAGAGTGCCACGGCAGCTTTAAAGAGACAGCCGACTGCTTCCTGAAAGAGTGCCCTGGTAAATATATGTATATATACACATATATATATTTATATATGTTTATATCTATATATCTAATTCACTTAAAGAAAAAAAAAGAAATGAATCAGGCATTTCACAGTACAGAGTTAATGCTGTAAAATATTTTGTGTGTAGTTGATGGACGCTGGCATGAATGGAGCTCATGGGGCAGCTGCAGCAAGACTTGTGGTGGAGGCAACCAGCAGAGGCAGAGGGTCTGTGAAGGGCCTTTCTTTGGAGGAGAACCTTGCCCTGGTGATTCTAGAGAGCATAAGCGCTGCAATGACAAGAGATGCCCTGGTTAGTGGTCTTGATACAATAAATAAACATAGTCTCAGTACAGCGCAGCCCAAATACAAAGAAAATAGATTTCCTATCTTATCTCACTTGATTCATTTACCTGTCAGAACCCCATGAGATCTGCCCCGAGCAAATCACTGGAGATGTCGTGTGGAAGCAAACCCCCGCTGGAGACCTGGCTGCCACTGGCTGCCCTGCTAATGCCTCAGGTAGAGTAACACTGATGTTTGATGTGATTTGTAGTTTTTATTTCCGCCCCTTAGGTGCTTAAACTATATAACCCCCCACTATGCCAAAAACAAGATTTTGCTTTCTCTTTACAACAGGTCTGATTCTGCGCCGCTGCACTCTTGATGCTATTGGCCTCGCCTCCTGGGAGAACCCAACTTACATCAAGTGTGTCTCCAAGAACTATGAAAACATTCAGATGCTGGTAAGCCCTGAAAAACATGCCCCAGTTAATTAAAATCCTAAATGCCTCATCTGTTTTTTGGGAGCGCAAAGGCTCAGACTAACCTCTTGACTCTCTGTTGTAGTCGAGGGACTACAACGCCAAAGCACAGATGGGGCGAAGCGTGGATGGGGTCGCTGAGGTGATCTCACGCCTGAGAACCTCCTCTGATAAAGGGGCAAGTTACAGCGGCGACATCTTGGCCATCATGGAGATCTTGAAGAACACCACCGAACTCTACAAAGAAACTAGGCTGAGACTGAGCAACTCCGATATAGAGGTGAGGCCTTAAGATTTGTTAGCAAGGAATTCAAAAAGCACCGGTGTTGGCACCTTCTTACACCTCTGCCTCTATTTAATGATCTGCAGAACTACGTCCAAACCATCAGCAACTTACTGAAGGAGGAACATCGTGACAAATGGGATGAAGCACAGCTGGTAGGTGATAAGGGGGTTCATACACAAGTGATTCACAGTAGATGCGAGCAAGCTGGAGAAAAAGACTCTATTTTCATGACATTCTCCAGATGGGATTATGTACAAGAAAATAATTAGAATTATGGCTCTAACATCTAGAATTTCTCAATTTGTTTAAATATGTTCTTAAGTTGTTCTTACAACAGACCGGGAAGAACATATTCCCCCCTCCCACTTCCATGATGCTCTGTCAGTGTTCCTGCTAAAGCGAGTGATGAAACAACTCCTACTAATTGAGTTCCCAAAGAGAGACAAGACTTTTTAGATAGAAAAGTTCAAAAAGAAGAAAACTCCCACCGCATCTTGCAAACACGTGTTTGTGTACAAACTGAAAAACAGGAGGGTGGATTACTAAGGCCATTGCGACACAGAGAAAAGCACGTCAAGATGACAGCAAGGGAGAGAGAGAAACTGAATCAGGGAAAATCACTACTCCCACTCGGAAATCTGTGAGCCTCCATCCCATCCTACATACTGATGGCTGTTGTAGGGAGACACAAGCTGTACATCTCATGCAAGCACACACCTTGCGCCCACATCGCTGCAGTTGTGCGTCAGAAACACGCAAGTCGGGCAGCCCTCCCTTCCACTGAGCAGGAGAGAGTGGACGAAAAAACCTCAGTATGAATCAACAGCCTGCCCATTTATGGCCTTAAGGAAGTTCCGAGGTTGCATAGCAGCAAGAAACATTTTTTCTCCTCCTTTTTCAGTCCACTGCAGAGCACTCTGAAAGAATAATCACAACCCTAACAGTCAGAGGGACAGGAAAACTAGATATGAACATGTAATTAAGGAACTGCGACTTTGCCTTTCTACTAAATTAAATCCATTTGCACGCTTTTTATACAATCAAACTCAATCAACTGAATTCACCTGTTATTGACTCCTATCCTTCTCTCTTTTGTCTTTTTCTTAACCAGATGGGTGCCACTATTAAGGAATTCCTCCGCCTCGTTGAAGAGTTTGTGAGCATGATTGGGATGCAAATGAGTGGCTTTCAGGAAATTTATGAAACCACTGAGAATTTAGGTGAGCCCCAATTTCCTCTGCCAGCCTCTCTCTATCCCTCTCATGTCTGCTCAGAGTGATTTGTCCTTTCTCCACCCGGAGAGTCCATCAATCTTAATCTCGCCGCTGTGTATCTGAACATACAAACGGCAGCAGGCTGTCATCTTCATCAGCTATGCCACCTCCAAAATGCTGCGGCAGTATTTTTAGCATAACATGCGTGTGGTGCCTTTTGCACAAACTTATCAAACTTTCAATTAGCACTACAGCGTGAAATACAAACGTCACACGCTGAATCACTTTCTGCAATTTGCATGGCTGTTTTGGCTCAGTGAAGGTGACATTCTCACAGAATTTAGTGGGAAGTGACTACTATGGTCAGCTAGCACTACACACGAAACTGCAGTGTCCTTGGCGCAGTTTGCATCAGTTCATTCAGACAGTTTTTCAGCTGTTGCAGTATAAAACAAACAGAGTTGAAATAGATGACCTCTGAGTGCTGTTTACTAACAAAAAGCCATAATGTCTAAATTTCTGTTCCTCTCAGTGCTGAGCATTCACAAGCGCTCTCCGGCTACAAGCTCCAACTTCACCTTCACTTTGAAGGGCTGGAGAGACACGTCTGACTGGGTCAGGACCTCTGAGGAGAAGGTCACAGTGTCCCGTGATGCTCTGTCCGTTGAGCAGTCAGGTGAGAATTAACAAACGTGTATCGATATCATTTTTACATAATTTATTTTATGGGGGAGATCAGCCAACATGCAGCCTTGTGAACATGATTTATTTTTTTTGCTTGTTTTTTTCTAGATGGCAGCGATGCGATTGTGACTGGCATGGTCCTCTACAGAAACCTTGCATCCATTCTGTCCTTCCATAGGTAATACAATCTCTCTGCTTTTATGTGTATGAAACTGGCCTTCCATGAAATACATTTTGTAGCCACTAGATGGCGCCCCTTTGACTTTATCCTCCTGTATTTTCTTGCATTTATGAGTCATTTTTACTGCTAAGCCTTACATCAGACCATACCCGCGTTCGTTCTGCTGTAATGTCTCATTGAAATGTCCTCTTTCTCCACAGCAACACTACCCTCCTCAATTCTAAGGTGGTGACGGTAATCGTCAAGCCCAACCCAACTCTGCTGTCATCCCCCGTTGAGATCGAATTCCCCCACCTTCATAATGTGAGTCCCTAATGGTTCTCCAAACTAATGGAGCCTCACGAATAAATATCACCCCCCTCTGGCTGTTTGCTCACTACAGCGCACAAGGCCTGACATTTTACTGACATTTTCAGTGACACTGTGACTTTTACTTTACTTGTGTCAGTTGAAATTCATGGAAGATCACAGCACAGCCAAGTGGTCGGCTGCTGATGATGATGGTGAATGATGATGATGACAAATCATGCGTAATGATTAGCCTCTTGTGCTGATAAGGAGCTGTTTTTAGTTTCATGCATGCTTTTACAAGAGAGTGTAAGAAATGTGGGCAGGTGGCTGGCAGCAAGCTGTTGCATCTCACACATTTATAGTAAGGTGTCCCAACCCACGCGTTTCCCTTTTCTGTAGCGATTCCTCACACTTTCTTCTCCATCTGCCTCTTCTTGCAGGGCACCATAAACGAGACGTGCCTCTCATGGGACGAAAGCGAAACGTAAGTGGTGACTAAAGTTGTTTTTCTTCTTATATGTGCGTCTAACCATCACTCACATGAAGTCCTGCATGGTCTCGTCACCTGATCTGGTGCTAGCTGCTGTTTATCTCCTCACGTAGAGCTGACGTCCCTACAATAGCTATTCAGCCCCCTCCACTCCACAGGCACTACCCACTGTTAATCTTACTCTCACCGCAGAGAGAGCAATAATTTCTCATCCATTTTTCATGTCAATCACTTTGACAGCAA
This sequence comes from Aulonocara sp. 'chitande type north' Nkhata Bay, assembly GCF_057382095.1. Taxonomy (NCBI): domain Eukaryota; kingdom Metazoa; phylum Chordata; class Actinopteri; order Cichliformes; family Cichlidae; genus Aulonocara; species Aulonocara sp. 'chitande type north' Nkhata Bay. The sequence continues at coordinate 14,134,633 of NC_141364.1, forward strand.
CACAGAGGAATGCCACAACATGTTCATTTTTTTGAGCCCCATGCCTGAAGCTTTAGGACTCAATCAGCTGTCTTACACACTTACTGCAAAGCACACAGATGCGAGAAATGACAGCCCTAATGAGCCACACTGGTTGCAACTGAGTGACACTTCACTTTGATCTAACAGTCTCCTTCGTCACTTTAAACTAACCACATCCCGAAGAGGGAGAAATACAAAGGCGGCACCTCTAACCTCATTATTAGCATCACAGTGAGCTCACTGCTGCACCTTTAGGTCAACTGCAGAGTGTCAGCGTAAAGACGATGGACACTGTCCCTCTCCTTCCTCTCAGTTATGCTCATCCGCCACCGCTGAGGTTAATGTCTGTGGCATTTGGAAGTTTAGTTTTTTAAAGATGCTTACATCCATTTGAATGACTTGCCCTGGATCAGTCAGCCTCCAGACCCACTATGCCACTCTTGAGCAATACACAGGTGGACAATTTGCATATAGATAGACTTGTATACTTCAGAAAGACTGATAAGAAAATACACCTGCACCTCACATAATAACCAGAGTCTGAGAAAATGTAATTAACTCGTATACTTTCAGAGAGAAGGCATGTGCCTGTAGTCAAATTAGATTCTTTTTTGACAGCGGATGTGATTAATGGCAGGATAGAGACGGTGGAAATGGCAGAAGATGGAGCTCGGGATGATGGCAGAGTTGGGGGGGGGTCGCTGTTTGCTTACAGAGCTGCATATGTCTGAGAGTGCTCTCATCGCAGGACATGGTCTTTTTCTGTGACATTAATGGGGTCACACATGCTTTTTAAGACCTGCCTTTCATCACAATTCAACATGTAACCTTTAGCCTATCACAGCTCAAACAGAGTGCACATTAAAAAGTGCAGCCCAGCCTACTTAGATGTAGACAGTCATAATAGTTTTACCCTGCAGCTGTCCTCCCATGGCAATCTATACCAGACTGGACCTGCTGGCTATAATACCCTTCTCTGTTTACCACCCAGTCAGAGCCTGAGGGTGCTGGACATTGCCTTAAAGTCCCCTGTGCTCTCTGGCATCTGACATGTGGTGCTGAGGTGTAGGTTTCCTCAAAATTGAGAAAGGATCACAATTCACATCGCCTCCATATTCCTGTCCTTCTATTTCTAAAGAGGGAACATCTTGTCCTTTGTCTTCTTATCCTCCATAAGTTGGACATCTGTTTGCCTTTTATCTCATGTCTGCTGAAGAAAGATAGTATGTAGCAAGAACTGTTGGAGATTAAGACTTTTATGAAGGTCTTTTATCACTAATTATGTCACAGATGGACCCATCAAAAAGAAAATAACCTGCAAATAAGTTCTAAAATAAAACAGTTCAGTCGTAGTATGTTATAGAAAAAATTATTTATTCACATAAACGGTATTTGAATGCATAGATATGTTTTATATATACATATTTTCCCACCACTTATATAACAAAAACCATAATAGTAATCCATCAAGAGACATTCACACGAGAGATTTCTCTGATCTCTCCTCTCCTAACCCGTTGTTGCCTTCCCTCTCCTTCTCTGTGCAGTTCCTCTCTGCTTGGGTCTTGGTCTGCTCGGAGCTGCAGAGCGGTGCCCGTTCATTCATTCAGAACCAAATGCGTGTGTGACAGCCTCTCCACCTTCGCCATTTTATCGCACGTCAACTTCGACTCGGTAAGTTATCCATCTGGTCATAAAATAAGCTTCTTTATTCCCTCCGATGTACATGTTAAGTGTTTAGTGCAGTGTGCGCGTGAATGCGGTGCAGTGTGAACGTACAGTGCTTGTTTTTCGAGCGCTTTGCTGTAGCGCTGCCTGCCAGCGCTCCTTTGTCTCCGTACAGGTGCCGCTGATCGGAGAAATGCAGCTTTTTCTGGGTTATGTATATTTAGCGGGGGATAACCGAGCAACATGTTGATGTGCGCGGATTGCGTTTAGATTTTGAATTCAAAACCTTGCGAGTTGCGTTTCGGGCGTGCACATTTTTATTTTGCTCGTGCTTGTTAATTTGATGATGATTTGTTTGCTGCAGCTACATAAATTATATTAAAAAAATAGAAAAGATATATGTTTTATCTGTAGTATGAAATACGTTAATGCCTCGCTACTTGTATTAGAAGAAAGATCGCCTGCGAATGATTAATTCAACACCATAAAATAATTTTCTGCCCGTCGGACTGCATTTATTGTCCGATTATGGTTATGAATAATGCACGTTTGTCCAAACTATACGGAGTTAGTGCAGCTTGCATGCCCGATGCGCTGATTACCAAAATGTGCCCTTGTGCATCGCTTTATTTCATGCGCAAAGACAATGTGTAATTTTCCCCCTTTAGACTGTGTTGCCTCTAGAGCATCTTCCTCTCCAGTTGCCTTGGTAACGGCTTCTGCAGCGCAAACTCGGCCTGTGTGATTTTTGATAACTGAGATGCTGAAGGGGGGAACACACAGTCACATCCCCTCCTCCTCCTCCTCTCTGCTATACCCCTCAGGACAGAGGAAATGGTCTGTCCATCTCCGATCTGATAAACAATCAACAGATGTCCATTAGTCTGAGGAAATGTATAGTTTAAATACGCAAATTTTTCTTATTTCCTTAAGTGTGCAGGCAGGAGTAAGACAAACAACCAGTGAATTTGGTATGCAGTGTTTTTCTGCTGCTCAATCCCCACTGAGGATTGTCATTTTTTCCTCCCCAACCTGTTGTTTACATCCTAGATTTGATTTGCTTTGTTGTTGCCAGTCTAAATAGTCCCTCCAATATTTGTTACAGGCTACACACACACAAACGCACACACACACACGGCCCTCCCCTCATTCCCCCGCACCACTAAAAATGCAGCTGCGCCAATCATTTCGTCTGCCAATATCTCTGAATTCTCGATTACATCCATTCCCCTCCTCCTCCTCCTCCTTCTATGGCCACAACACCAAGTCTGAAATGCCAGAGAGGCGACCAATGAGAGACAGACGTCTGGTCATGCACTGATGCACCCCCCCCCCCCCCCCAATCCATCCTTTGATGTGCGCTGTGGACATTTTCAATAACATCTTCCTGCAAACTGTATAAACAACACAAGCGAAATGCACAAGGCTGAAATAGAGAGTAGCGGAAAAACAGCCAGACACTGCAGTATGTTAGCTCTCATTCGATGGTATCGTTTCACGAGTTCTGAGGCAGGTGTTTGAAACACCATGGTCCTGTGGGAACAGCCCACAGCTTGAACAGCCGATTCCCTCGACCACTACTTAGTGCTAGTAAGGAACACCTTAAAAATGTGCACGAGCTAAGATGTTCCACATTTAGATTTCTTCACAAGTAGCTGATGCGATTTGGTGAAGGGCAGGCAGAAGACATGCCTCATATGTAGGTCAAGCTGGCTTTCTAAATTCTAGTCAGTGGCCCATGGTAAAGATTCAACCCAGATATAGAGAATGAGAAAGAAAGGGGTCAGGACAAACTGTATGAACCCTTTTGTTCTCTTTGCCTGATTTAGTAAAGTCTGGGGAAAAAATACAATGCACTTCTATCTGCCATCTGTTTTGGGCCCCTTCTGATGTAGCTGGATAGATTTTGAAACAAATTTGCCACACTAAATTAGTCTTTGGCTGCCACAGGCTGGACTTCATGGTAGTGCTTTAATATCAGGGGGGGAAAAACCCTATGTGGAGCAAATACTGAGATGAAGAGGAACAATCCCTCAAGGCTCTGTATTGTACCATTTAAATTTGGGGGCACAGTGGTAAACGTATTAGAAGCTGTGCTTCTCATGTGCCCTGCAATACAAGAATTTATCACCATCATAAATCAAATGAAGGCCAAAGCAGACTCTATCTCCCTCTCCTCTATCAGGGCTAATTTGATACCTGCAGATTCATTTCATTTCAGGACAGTTTTCTCACTCTCCCTTTGCAGCTGTTATCCGTCTTTTCCCTGTCAACACATTATTAAAAATACAATCACAGCATTTGTCAAAGACAGATTTTTTTTACCAGTAATCACACGCTCTGTGGTGATGACAACTTGATCAGAGGTGTTAGATTAACTTAAACCCTTATTAAAGCCACGAGGGTAGGTGTTAGACAGAGATTCCGGGCACACAAATTGTGCGAAACTGCACAATTATCTTGTGGGGGCTTTGCAGGTGCGTTAGCCAAGCAGCAAGGGTGTTTTGAAGTCTCAAGGAGATGAGATTTGTGTGCACAGCGGTGACCTATTGGCCCTCTAGGTGATTGAGCAGCAGGGACGAAAGACAAAAAACAATCCCTCCTCTGTTTCCCCCACCAGAGGTTCGGTGACAGGGCTGTTTGAAACATGGGATGGTCACCGCCGCTGGCAGTGGCAGGCACCAAGCTGCTGTCAGAGATCAGAAGGGCAGGTGGTGGCAGATTAATGCACAGGTGATAATGGTCCACCTGTTCACCCCTCCAGGGATGGATGAGGAGCTGCTGGTTGGCACAATTATGAACCAAAATTCGGAGGCACAGCTAACAGGGGAGAGAAAAGACGAGCGCAGGATGTCTGTCAGTGATTAGACTGTCGCTGTAGCAGCTCAGACTAATGACTGATTACGGCAACCCTACCTGAACTGCCCTGGGATTTGAGCAACCCCGTTCTTGCCTAATGGAGAGAGATATCTGTGTATTATTTTCACCTCATTTGCTGACTCAAATGCTCAGTGGAGAAATGCAGTGACCCTGACCATTTGTCTAGCTTGCTGCTCCATCTTTCTGACATGTCACCTTGCCTCAGCCGTGGCCTGATTGTGCCATTCAACTGTTTGCCTGTGGGGAGCTGTCTGCTATTCCAGATAGCGCATACCCAGAAGCTTAGTATCCTGAGTGTGTATGTCTGTGTGTGTGGCTTTTATTGCTGGTTTCTTCTCTGCATAAATGTGCATGTGTGTTCATAATCAGCTCTAAGAGGCATGCGTGGTCTTGTCTCCTCTCTGTAGAACATGGACAAGGCACTGCTCCCGTCCGTGACTCTCATCGTTGGCTGTGGGGTCTCCTCTCTCACCCTGCTGCTCCTCATCATCATCTACGTCTCCGTGTGGAAGTAAGTATCCCTCCGAGCAACGATCAGCCATGCTAGCCTCTAATATTTTATGCCGTGTTCTGTGTTTTTCCCTTCCTTCTGCCCGCGCATTGCCAAACTCACTCTTTTTTCCTTCCACCTTTCCCAAACTCTAGGTACATCCGCTCAGAGCGCTCCGTTATCCTTATCAACTTCTGCCTTTCCATTATATGCTCCAATGCCCTCATTCTTGTTGGACAAACTCAGGCTCGCAACAAGGTAAGGCACTTTTCTAAGCAATCCTACCCTCTCTTTTTCAAATTTACTGCTTAGGGGATTGACACAGATTTCTCATCTTTCTATCTCTCCCTTCCTCCCGGGCTCCCACAGGTGGTGTGCACTCTCATCGCTGCATTTCTGCATTTCTTCTTCCTCTCTTCTTTCTGCTGGGTGCTGACCGAAGCTTGGCAGTCCTATATGGCTGTCACTGGTCGTCTGCGCAACCGCATCATCCGCAAGCGCTTCTTGTGCTTAGGCTGGGGTAAGCGTCTTCACGCTCGTGTCGCTCTCTTTTTTTTTTTAAAATCTGTGTTGCATCATTTGTTTTCTCCATAGCTTTTTATCTTTGATGATCTAACTTTTCTCCCCCTTTTCTGTCTTGCAGGCCTTCCTGCACTGGTGGTGGCTGTGTCTGTGGGTTTTACAAAAGCTAAGGGATACGGCACTGTCAACTAGTAAGTCTACTCTAAACCTTCTGTTTTTGTCACTTCTCTTTACTCTAGAATTTCTTTTGAGGGGAGAGAAAACTCTTGTCTTAGCTAAAGAATTAACATTCTTCCTTTTCATTTCTAGCTGCTGGCTCTCTCTTGAGGGTGGACTCCTCTACGCATTTGTAGGCCCTGCTGCAGCTGTCGTTCTGGTTTGTATTCTGACTTTGACATCCCAATCCATCACAATACATAGCTGTTTGTAAATGCATCACCCATGATCACACTGTTTCATCCATGTATTTTTTTCCTGCACACAGGTGAATATGTTCATTGGTATTCTGGTCTTCAACAAGCTGGTATCCAAGGACGGCATCACCGACGTGAAACTGAAAGAGAGAGCCGGGTAGGTCTTATTGATCTTCTCAACACACTCGAGTATTGTGCTTATCGTCCTTATCAGTGCCATTACAGGTTCATTGATGATGTGCTTTGATATCACGCCGCACAATCAAACAACTGAAGTTGTTACTAATCTGCTGTTCTCTCCTGCTGCAGGGCATCACTGTGGAGCTCCTGCGTGGTTCTGCCTCTCTTGGCCCTCACCTGGATGTCTGCCGTCTTGGCCATCACAGACCGCCGCTCAGCCCTCTTTCAGATCCTCTTTGCCGTCTTCGACTCACTGGAGGGGTTCATCATTGTCATGGTGCACTGCATTCTGCGCAGAGAGGTAAGAAAACAAATCAATAAGACAAGGTAAAAAAGATAAAAGGGAATTGGTTTGATTTGGTTGTTTTTTGATCAGGTTACCTAACATAGAACATAGACAATGTTCTCAATATTTTCCCCCCTTCCATGCATTAGGTTCAAGAGGCTGTAAAGTGCAGAGTAGTCGACCGCAAGGATGATGGAAATGGAGACTCTGGCAGTTCCCTGCACAATGGCCACACCCAGCATATGGTAAATTTCTTGGCTTATTGCCTTTTTAATGTCTTGAGTGCCTCTTGAATTTACCCTTAAATGAATATATGCATACATTAAACACTGATAGAATGTTTTTGTTCTTTTATCAGCCGTCTGATAGTGAAAAGGATGGAGATTCAAGCAGACAAGGTGAGCCCCTTTTTACATCAGCTTTTTCCTTTCTTACCCTTAACCATTTTTCCATTTGCATTTCAATATAAGTGAGCCTTGCACTTGCAAAAAAAAGAGACCATTTTTATTGGACCAAATTCCTTAGACGTCCATTATTTTTAACTCTCGCTCTTGCAATTCTGCTTAAAAGGAATGAAGAGCTCCTCCGAAGAGAAGATGCCTCCTCCTCAGATGCCCCTTCCCATGGGCTCAAGCTACCACACCCTGCCATCCAACCCCAGTAAAGGTCACATGCAGGCGGTTCCTGAGTACTCCAGCCACACCCTTACCCTGAAGAGAGAGAAAAGCCGCCTGGCAGGAGGAGTCGACCCATCCTGCGGAAAACCTGTGTATGTCTGCGAGGGAGAGCTCTTCCAGCAGCTGGACGCCGATCTCGCTCAGGCAGAGGGTGGTGTCTCTGATGGCAGCAGTTACGTCCTCATGCCCAACACTACCTCCACCCTGAGGGCTAAGCCCAAAGATGACACAACAAAGTACAACATCAGCGTGGAGCAGCTGCCGCAAGCCAGACTCATGCACCTCGGCGGGCCCTTTGCAGAGCCTCAGGCTGCCTTTGGAATGAAGTCGATCCCCCCTGATCAAGTCAGCGTGTCATATTCAGAGAGAGACTCCCCCATCCAGAACATCCACAACATGTCCAGTGAGTCTCACATCACCCACAGCAGCCTGGAGAACACCTTCGAGTCCATGAACTCAATGATGTCCAAGAGTGAGACCATCTCCACCCTTTCCATGAGCTCCTTAGAGGTAAGAGAAGATGGAATAGTTGCTTTAGTCTCCTTTTGCAGTTTTCTAATAAGTTTCTAAAACCAAACTGACCTTCTTCCTCTCGCTCGTTTTCTCACAGAGACAGAAATCTCGTTATGCTGAGTTGGACTTTGAGGTAAATATCATTTGGATATTGTCTCTGAAAACATTAGGAAAATGACTCGTATAATAAATGCAATGCAACAATATACTAATTTCATTTTTTTACATGTACTCTAGAAAATAATGCATACCAAGAAACGCCACCAGAACATGTTCCAGGACCTTAATAGGAAGCTGCACCATGCTGAGAAAGACAGAGAGTCTCCTGCTTCTGACAGCAAGGTAAGAAATCATGATGTCATTGTTGTAGCTCATCTCCATGCACATTATGTTTCAGGAATTGAAAAACACAGATAAATGGGAAATGCAGAGGCAATGTTATTGCTAAAAAAAAAAAAAAATTTACGTGGTGTGAAAATGACCTTTGTGGAATTAAAACAATGTACAACATAGTGTATTGTGCTATGGTTGTAAGTGCCTTGAGGTCATTTGAATAAGGATGTATTTTCTTCCTTCCTTCTTACAGTCTGTGAGATGGAGTGTGTCTTCAGGAGGAAGTGACAAAACGAACCACAGCGTGAGTGTTTATATACAACCTCACACTCTCAAAATTTACAACCTATAGTCAAGACACACTATCATAGTGTCCACATGCCTCAAAGAGGAGTCATTTTCGCCAAATGACAAAAATGACTTTCATTATCAGAAAATCACCTCTGATGAAGCCCATTTCATTTCAATTAGATCAGGAATTGCCCGGAGCTAACGAGTGACAGCAACACTAAAGTGACCTCTCTTTTGTCCTCCTACAGGACAAGCAGCAAGGTCCTCTGGAGAGGCCATGGGAGGGAGTCCGGGGAATACCGGCATCACCCCCTGCATGGGTGCGCAAAGACCTGGAGCCCTTAGCTGCCTCGCCTCTGGAGCTGCACTCTGTGGAGTGGGAGAAAACAAGCACCACCATCCCTCTGGTGGGGCAGGACATCATTGACCTGCAGACAGAGGTCTGAGGGGGAGGAAGGGGGCTAGCGAAGCCGCCTAATTTCACCTCGATCACCTTTTTTGGTTTGGGAATGGGATCCTGCATGGATAGTGTAGGGGAAGCCAAGAAAGAGAGGAAGTGAGAAAGTAGGTCCCAGAATCAATGTCTTCAAACCCTCAGCCAGAGCAGGAAAGAAGGAAGAGAAGGAGGGATGGTGGAGTGGAAGTGATGGTGAAGGAGATGTTAATTGTAGCTTCAGAGTGGACTTATCAGCATCTCTTATTAGAGTGCTGTAAAGGTCATAGGGGTAGTGGAGTGATCAGTGGAGTCCACGGACCAGGACTGTCTGTGGTTCCATTAATGCTTCACTGGGAGTTTCTTGAGCGCCACAGCCTGGGTTTCAGAGCTGTGGTTGACATGTCTGTGCTTCTTTTTCCTTCTCAACTTTGGAGAAAAAGTGAATCATTTTGAAACGGCGCGTTCTCCCTGCTTCTTGGGAGTAACAGCCGGAACTCCTGGCTGATTTTCTTCCAGCCAAAAAAAAACCTTCCAAAAAACAGGACAAGGCAAAAAGAGCATATGGGACCAGTTTCATGCTCCAATACTCTGATGGGCGCATACATTTTGCTTTTGTGAAGTGGGTTACTTTATTGTTTTTATTAATCTTTTTCTTTTATTTATTCAGCTTGTGTGTTTGTTTGTACTGCTTTACATCTGGAACTGCAACTCCAGAGCTGAAAATGACTCTGTGCTGAGAACAAAACACACTCCTCTATTGGAGAGCTTAATCACGCTGATAGAGTTTCTCACTCTTGTTATCACCATGGCTATTATAATTCCAATTATTATTGCTGGTGTTATGATTAGCATTGTTTCTCTCATTATTGAGTTAATAGCATATTTTGATTTTTATTCCTTCCTCATGAAGTGTCAGGCACAAGATTTATTGCTGTACTGTGACCTATGACATTATTCAAAAAAAAGAAGAAGAAAAGAAGGATTCAATGCACCCATAATGTGTTCGGAGCCCATATCGACTGCATCGGGACAAACAATGCTGAGTGGTGATGGAGGTGGTGGTTAGTTACCATTTGCTGGTTTCCTCCAGTATTCTGCTTCGATACCAAAACACCAGCACCAGAAAGAACACAGACTCTCAAGCGGGAAGAGCAGTGCACTCTGGAAAATGCTGGATAGAGATGTGAGGAGGTGGCTGGGGACACCACCCTCCCCTCACAGCTAGCACAAGATGCAGGCTCTTCCATGTTGAACATGTGGATTCAAGGGTTCAGAAAGGCCTTTCATCATCGCCCTTTTGTTTCTCAGCCTTGCAGGACTTTTGGACAGAACAGGAGGTTCCTGGCTCTGAAATGACTTCCAAGTTCAGCGTCAGGTCCTCAAAACTTCAACACATTTGTGTTTTCAGCCATCAGTGTGATATAGTGCAATATGATGGGCGCTTGATGCTCAAGCAAGACTGATAATATAATTTATATATAATAGGCCGAGATTTTTTTTTTACTAATGTTTCAAAATTTTTATACCATCTTCCTCATATTTACTGAGCATATAGATGCTTTATGAGAATACTGTATAACAAATCTGTATTAGTAATTCAAAGAATTTATTCACTAGAGATCTGTTAGCACAAGGCTCCATATTTGGAGCTCTCTGTGACAGGTAGATGATAGTACTGAGAAAAAATGAGCATTATATAGAATGAATGATAGCCTATGAATATCACATAACTGTGTTCCAGGATGTTTGTTATTACTCTCAGCTGTGTAGCGGTGGGTAATTGAACCTCATGTCTTCTGTAACAGTGTTGGTAACTCAACAGTATGTACTACCAGTCAATTCCCCTGCCCCGTCAAAATTTTCTGCCCCACCCAAAGCCCAATTCATACCTCGAGTTACTTGTATCGAAAACCCGATTGTACTTTCTCGTCACGATGTTTTTAATGTTCTGTTTTACCTCCTGTAAATGTACAGTTTTCACAGCACAAAATGAATGTGACTTATTTCTAATAAAAAATATCTTATATTACAATACGTGAAAGAATGTGGCCTTTAATTTAGTTTTTGTTATTTTTTTTTTTTTTTCATTTTTACGGGTAACAACAGTGTGATGTTAAAATACAGTTTTATCCTCTTAATATTCACATTCGCAACAACTTCTACAGAGTCTCGTGTGCCTGCTGTCACGTAGCAGTTCCTAAAACCCAGAACGAAACGCAAGGGAAGCTAAAAATAGAAGTTCAAAAGTGAGAAATTGTAACTAAGAAAGGAAAAATGCTGCAATACTACAAAGAAAGATGGAATACAGACAAGTAAATTTTGAACTCCTGCCACATTAAAGCCTCTGGCAAACATTTCACTCTTTCTCTCACTTGAGATGTGATTTGCAGAAACATAAAACAGCAATCTCTTAAGATGATAGAAGTGCAATTTTCCTCTGTTCTATTTTCATGCTTTGCAGGAAGGCAAATTATTACCAGGAAAAAAATATTTTTGAAGTTGAGTAATGAGAAAACAAACAAATTTGACAGGCGCTAGAATATGATTCTGACCCCTTTAAAAATAGGAAATGTGCTCGGCAGTTTAAATATAGTTTTGTCTACTTTTGTCTGCAGTATTCCCGCTCTGATTTCTCTCCTGCCTGTAATCAGTCCTTTGCTTTAATTGAGCCAGTGCGCTGTAATTCTGCTGCAAGGCATAAGCAAAATGAGATTTATATCATCCATTTGTAGAGCACTGCTCATTTCGTGAGGTCACCTGGAGAGCAGACTGGATTATGAGCAAATGGTACTTTACTGTAGGTGCAATTTTCGCTGCATTTTAATGTGTGTTATCAAATCATATGATGTGCACCATTACATCGTTGCTTATGGATAATTTTTGCTTTGTGGAACACTTTGTGCTAATTTATTATCTCGCCAAAAGTCATCTGCATAGCGTATGTGCAGTGTGCTAATGATGATTCACACTGCTGATATAAAGACTGTTTTGCAGCTGCTGTGCACTGTGACCTATTGGTGTTTATATATATATATATATATATATATATATATATATATATATATATATATATATATATATACACACACATATAAATATTCATGGGTGTTAGGAGGTTGCAGAAGAAAACAGACAGAAAAGATCTATAGAAAGCTATAGAAAGAAAAGCGATGGATTGGGAAAACAAGGAGAACAAAGGGGGGAAAGGGTCTGCTGCTCCATTTCAATCGGTCGCTGTCTGAGTTAGGGCTTGCCAGGGACACAAGTTATACACTCACACAAGCAATTTTAATGCAGCTATAAAGATTAGATGATTGCACATTTCCTAATACCCTCTGTATAGGACACAGCCTGTTTCTCCTAATCAGCCATTTAAAAAAGAAGCCAATCCAATCAAAGTCACAATAATTATATGCAGATGCAATGTCTCTCCCAATGCTAATAACATCCAAAAGCTGTCAGTGGTTTCTCATACACACACTAATTCTTTCCCTAATTCTCATTTCAACCCCCAAATGACATGAAATCCAGTATCAATTAGCACCTTGCTGGCTAACAGCGAGATCCTGGCTGTCTCTTAATTGAAGAGGTTACTATAGAAACAGAGGATGCTAATCCTCAAGATGGAGAAAGAAGAGAGGGTCTTTAGGCCTCCCAAGAGAAGTAAACATCTTTTCAACAGTCAGTAACATCTTCTTATTAGCTGACAGCAGTACATTAAATTATTATAATTAGAAAGTGTGAAGCAGCAGAAAAGTTAACACTAAAACCCTTCAGTCTTTTCCAGTTAATATCTTTATTAAGCTTGAGGAAGTAAAAGATCTATGAGCTTGATTATCTTTTTCTTGTCTTTTCCCTGTAATTCAGTTTGAAAGTTAATTTAAAATGTTTCAAATTATTATCCGTGCACATATGTTAGTCACAAACAGATATTTTGACTCATCACCAGTTACAGCAGGTATATTAACAATTGCTGCACTCCGCTCCTTTTATGTGTGCTGGTTCTCTGTGAACGTTTACTGTGCTACTTAATGGAGCTCAGCCATTATTATTATTATGCTTATGTTTGTTTTTGTTCTTTTTCTGCTGCCATAAAATAGGTCTGTTTACATAGACTTAATAGACAGCTATACTAGCAAGCATCCTCATGCAATGAGCCGCACCACAATTATATGTTTTTAGTTAAATCTGCAAAAAAAGATAACACAGGTATAACATTTTGGCATCAACAAGGTGATACCCAAAGAGCTATTAGCTGAAGACTCAGCATATCTGGGGGAGTGGGGGCGGGGATCTTCTTTGGTTCAAGCCAAAACACAGTTGAACATCTTTACAAAATTACCATCATGATAACCCTGCAATGCCACCTGTAAAGTGTCTAATTCACTTCATTCTTCATTTTTCAGTATAACAATGATTCCAACACCGCCAGTGCAGTAAAAGCATGCATGGATAGAAAAGCACACAATGTAAAACTATCACTGAAAGATTTGCCTCGCCAGAGCCCAAATCTCAGTGAGGCATCATTTTGACAGAGAACAAAATAAAAGGCAGCCAATATCCAAAAAAGAGCTTTGAATATCCTTCAAGAAGCCTGGAGAACAATCGTGAAGATTACTTAAATAAATTATAATAGAGCTTGCTTAAGAGAGTTCAGTCTGCATTGAAGAATAAAATTGGCTACACCAACTATTAGCAGCTATTTCAAGCTTGTTAGACTAGTACAAATTCTGTTGTTGCCTTTATAGGCAATATTATACAACCCCAATTCCAGTGACGTTGGGACGTTGTGTAAAATGTAAATCAAAACAGAATACAATGATTTGCAAATCCTTTTCAACCTATATTCAAGTGAAGACACTACAAAGACAAGATATCTACTGTTCAAACTGATAAACTTTGTTGTTTTGTAAATCTTCACTCATTTTGAATTTGATGCCTGTAACACATTCCAAAAAAGCTGGGACAGGGGCATGTTTACCACTGTGTTATAACTTTTAACAACACTCAATAAGTGTTTGAGAACTGATGACACTAATTGTTGAAGCTGTGGAGGTGGAATTCTTTCCCATTCCTGCTTGATGTACAACTGCAGTTGCTCAACAGTCCGGAGTCTCCATTGTCGTATTTGGCACTTCATAATGCGACACATATTTTCAATGTGAGACAGGTCTGGACTGGAGGCAGGCTACTCTAGTACCCGCACTCTTTTACTACGAAGCCAGGCTGTTGTAGCACATGCAGAATGTGGTTTTGCATTGTCCTGCTGATATAAACAGGGACGTCCCTAAAAAAGACATCGCTGTACGTACCTTTCAGCATTAATGGTGCCTTCACAGATGTGCAAGCTACCCATGCCATGGGCACTAACACACCCCGTACCATCACAGATGCTGCCTTTTGAACTTGCGCTGATAACAATCTGGATGGTCCTTTTCCTTTTTGGCCCACAGGACACGACATCCATGATTTCCAAAAACAATTTGAAATGTGGACTTTTCAGACCACAGCACACTTTTCCACTTTACATCAGTCCATCTCACATGAGCTTGGGCCCAGAGAAGCTGGTGGCGTTTCTGGGTATTGCTGATATATGGCTTTTGCTTTGTTTGGTAGAGTTTTAACTTGCACTATAGATGTAGAGCCAAACTATGTTAACTGAAAATGGTTTTTCGAAGAATTCCTGAGCCGCCGTGGTAATATCCTTTCCAGAATGATGTTGGTTTTTAATTCCATTAGAAAATTCTAAATAAATAGTTTTGCACACTCTGGGCAGGGTAAGATTACACCAATAACAAGTGGATAATCAATACCCTGCATAACAAACACCGATGGCAACACCAAAACTAAAGAAAGGCTTTAATACCTGCGCCTATTATTGATGCCACTATTGGCATAACTGTCATTTGCATGACCTTAAAAGGTGACATTTTATCTGAGATAAAACAGTAATTACATAAACCACTTCACAGTTGGACTCATTGAACAGTTGGATTAAATCCCTGGAGCCAGTCAGTGTCTTTCAATTAGTGCTTCCTCAACCTGTCAACATATTGTAGAGCAAGACAGTCAAATTGCACCTGCTCATTCACCCTGAGAAGAACATTAGCTTCACGTCTGTGTAACGTTATGTAATGTAATGTAATTTCTGCAGGTGTGGAAACACCTGCATCCTCCACAGTAAATTGTTAGATGTATTGTGGTATTCCAAATTATAATTTGAGATCTGGTAAAATTAAGCAAACTCTGCCTAGTAATAAAATCATGTCATATGAGCAGAAACTGTTATTATAATGTTTTCTACATTTCTGCAGAAAATACTGAATGTTCAGTTTTGTTGGACGTTTGTATATTGAGTTCCTTTGTTAATCTGTATCTTTAATTTAGAATATGGGATTTATATTTCCATAATTCATTGTCTAAATATGTATTATGTATCTCAGTATTTACAATATAAACTGATAGATAGAAGAAATCAGATTTCAGCAATGATTCTGTTAGTTTAAACGCACTGTGTCATGCTGTTTGTTACAAAATCTGTGCCAGCTTTAAGTCATTAGTGGGGAACAAAAACTCTGCTCAGAAGATTAGCTACATCCATTGTTTTCAGCTGTGGCACAGCATGTCCTTCAGCTCAAATGACACTCGTGTTATCCAGAGCGTAACTGATCCAAAAGCTTGACTGTGAGACGCTTAAACTGTTGGGTTTTTCTGCTTCTGATAGCAGAATTTCTCTTGAATATGAATGTATATTTGAAGCAATTCCATACCACTCAGGAAATCAGCAAAGAGAGCCAGCATGAGGAGAAGTGCTGTAGAGGTTGATATTATTATGGTCTCCCACTGACCTCAAATAAGCACTTCAACCTGCCCATACAAACACATGCACACATCTGCATCTCTCTCTCTCACACACATACTTTCTCTCTTTCTTGCACTTTCCACTCTGATTAGGGTTGATAAAGGATCACTGTGCATTAAAATATGCCTACCTCCCATGTGGTTCCTTTACTGCTTAATGGCAAAAGTCCAGGTGTGGTGGATTACAGCTGGCTCGTGCGTCATAGCTAAAGGCCACCATTCTCTTGAGAGTGGCTTCATGGTGGGCTACTTTCAGATGGTGCGCCAACCCCAGGGCCAACTAATGAGGCTAATGAATGTCTTTGGGACTGGTGGAAAGAGAGCTTAAATATTACAGTGAATATTGACCAGGCTACTCAGCTAGACTGTGGAAAGGCACTGGTACTCCTTTGTGAAGAGAAGATATATATTTTAGTCATGCTAATTGCACCTACAGGTACTGACTGATATTAAAAGGAATCTTGGTGATGTTGGTGTGTCACAACAGGATATCCCCATTTCTTTTCTTGTGAAAATGTTTACAAATAAGATATATACAAGGAATATTTAAATTTAAGGAAGATTATGATGTGACTATTGAATGGATTGCCATAAGTAACTAGTTTTGATCAAGGCTGTTATCAAAAGAATAATTTTAATTGTACATTACTGTGTTCAGTACTGTATGAATTGACGTCCTGCAGTAGTCTGAGCAGCAGGTGAACTACAGGAGGATTTTGGGTCACCTGATTAAGCTCTAAATATGCGCTTAATTACAAAGGAAACATTTAAAGCTGGTCTAAGGGATGAAAGCTGAAGGCTCTGCTTGTTTTTTTTCCTTTTAAGAACCACAAGTAAGCCAGCAGTCCTAGATGAAGTGCTCTATTGGGGCGATATGGTCTTTAAGATAAGATGGAGTTTGATCATTTAAGAAAAATGTTTAAATTCAACACTGAAGTTAAAAGGGGTCAATGAGGAAAAGCTAATATTGGAGAAGTATGGGATGCCTTTCTAGTCCCTATCAGCACTCTCACTGCATTCTGGATCAAATAAATTACAGTAGTCCAGCCTAGAAATAATGAATGCTTCAACAAGTTTTTCAACCCCTAAGTAATGCCTTGAAGAGCTTTTTAATGTTGCAGTGTTGTATGTTTTAGAGAGATCTAATGCTGTTTCTGCCTTTTATTCAAGACTGAATGTGTAAATAGAGACTACAAACCTCTCAATTGTTTGTTAATGGTGCGACAGCGGTTAGAAAGAGTTTGTGCTGCTAATTCAATGCTAATTCTGGTAGTTAGTGTCTGCAACTCTGCTTTGCCAAAAGACCTTGAATGTACATCACACAAAGAACCTCGACCCCTTTATCAGTCCTGGTGGTCACCATGGCAACAGTGTCTGCATCCAGGCAGTTCATGAAGGCTATTAGAAACAAGGGGTTTCTGCATCAGTAGCCCCTGTGCAATAGCTAAGCTCAATGCACTCGAAGGAAACTAATAAGTCTGAGTTCTTGTGCAGAATTTATCTGGGATTATTTTTACAGAATATCAAAGCTTACAGTTCCTCGGAATAGAGTTATGATTATGCAGCAATATAATAGTCATTTGGCAAAGCCTAACTGCATACACTAATATCGATACAGGCACACTACAGGTAATTCAGATAACCTCAAGAATACTTTAACAAAATCAAAGTTTCACATGATGTCAGATAATGAATCTACATTTTAAAGGTTTTTTTTTTTTAAATTAAATCTGCGAAGGTCAGTGGCCATTTAAGGGAAATGTAGGGTACTCGTGGGTCTTGTAGTTCAGAAGCATGCCAAAGAAGCCCTATTATCTCAACAAAACTTTTCCCCAGAGGTGTGAATGAATTTCTAATTGAAGTGCTGTTTGGTGAAATTATTGATGCACTGCTAAACAGGACATATATGATATCCAAACATGAGATTTTGTAATAAGCCCTGCACCAGAAAGGCTGTTAAATGCAAAGGTGATGTGAATTCTCATGAAATGTTATGCAAAATTAAAAAACTGCAAACATGCTAAACGGATATCGTGGCAAAATTGAAATAAATGTCCATCGATGCAGAGGGTATGAAAAGAGACTGATCATGCAGGAACATTGTGCCACATCTTGTCTTCTGCATGACCTTACTTTGTCTTTGCTCAGGTTAGTGCTGTTGCCAGGATACAATTTCCTATGGCAACACTTGAGCCGAGGAGGTGAACAGCAGTGAAAGGATTCAGGTAACCGGCTGCTTTGCATCCTGTGGACCGGAAGCCCATACATAGACATATGTGCACATCCGCACACATAAGCAGCCCTCAAAGTTCAATTTGATTCAGCACAGCGGCTGACATTTTTCTCTTGCACATAAAATGAAATCAGACACAATTTGGGCAATTTTACGTTAATCTGTTATGCATATTAAAGTTATTTATGTCTAATATACTGAAAATTATGTGGTCATGGATGTGCTACATGTTATGTCTAACAGAACTAGTCACTTCTTTGTGTCTTGTGTGCAATAATGATCACTGCTGCACAGAAATATTCACTCAGTTTCTATCCTCACTTCAATAAAATGAAAGTAACACTTATCATGGTGGACTGCAAGAGTAGATGAGATTGTTTGCGTGACTGTCGTGTGTTCAGTATATATATGAGCCTTAATAATGGGAGGAGCTGCAGCACAGCTTAAAGTTTGAGAAACTCATTCCCCTGAGAGACTTTAAAGCATTGCCATATTTATATAGTCATGTTTTAATTAGTTGGTAGTGTGTGTGTGTGTGTGTGTGTGTGTGTGTGTGTGTGTGTGTGTGTGTGTGTGTGTGTGTGTGTGTGTGTGTGTGTGTGTGCGCATTGTTGTTTGAGTAAATAAATGTCATTGTGGTGTTGTGCCCTAAAATGTAAAGCATCAATAACTATTTAATTAACTAACTAGATATATGAACAGCAGCTTATTGTATATTCATTGCAACAGACAGCAGATCCTCTCCGTTTATATGAGTGCATACTGCCACCATTCGTTGGAAGGGCATTACTACCTCAGCCGTGCACATCCTGTTACTAATTCTGAAGCGTATTAATATTGAAAAGCATGTCACTTAATTGTCGGATCTAACCTGGTAAAGCAAAATGGTCCCCTTTGCCCCGTCCTCCATAGTTGCAGACCAAGGCTGTTTCACAGAATAAAGTGTCTCAACAGGTCTGCATGTTTTTCTCTTTTCTCAAGCACTTCCACATCCTCATGGTCATCACTGAACTTAACGGTTTCACAGGAAGCAACACGTCATTGCAAAAGCACCACGCCAACACTTGCTCATTGACCCTCAACTCTGCTCAGATGATGAAAGTGTCAGGGATGCTGAGCTTACACTACTCAGTGCTGCGATGAGCATTGTCGGGTGGGGTGAGGTGGTGAGCGGGGCCTCTTCATCAATGGGACTCCATTATGACTCATCTGTACTAAACACCTACAACCTATCCTTGCTGTGCAAAGCTTCCCTTTGTCCTGCCGAGTGTGTCTCATCCAGCACTTGAGAGATGAGGACTCGCTGTCTATATTTTATATTGTTGCAAAACACATAACTGCATCAGACGGTAAATTCAGTCTTTCACAATTTATGATATGTTTTCCCACTTATGTGCGTTAGACTTGAGTCCAGGAAAGAATTTATTATGTTAGCGTAAATAGACTGAGTGAAACTGAATCGGAATTCTTGGTTGAATAGGGGGAATGAATTTCCGGTGACAAACAGTCCTCAGCTTTTCAGGGGCAAAAACCGACTGCAGCCTCAGTTCAGTGTAACTACAATTACAAGCATAAACAGTTCATGTCATTGTATGGAAAATTCTAATTGTGTTGAGTAACTAGAAAACTTGCTTAGGCTGCATTATTCAGTTTCATAAGAACTGTCCCTCCTGCATATAAATGCACTCTCAAAATTGTCCAAAAGATGGTAACATAGAGTAAATGGACTGGTTCTTATGAAGCACTTTTCTGCTCAGCTTGAGCACTTAAAGCAGTTTATACAACATGTCTCATTCACCCATCATCTAATCGAAAGGAAAAAAACATATTTATCAACATGTAGAGCACTCCTTACGTTGTGGTACATCTTATCTCCTGTGGTACATCACACTCCCATGAATGCACCGGGAGCAGCCAGGGATTCAGTATCTTGCCCCAAGGATACTTCGACATGCAAACTGGAGCAGCCAAGGATCAAACCACCAAACCTCTGATTTAGTAGATGACCTGCTCTGCCCGCTAAATTACAGCCACCCCTCAAAGCTGACCTCCTGTGAGGTCAGCTTTTACAAGAACTGGGAAATTTATCCACCAACAAAGTTCAAGGTGCAGTTTTCTGTGTAACTGGTAATGTATTTCTTTTCACAAGCTCTCCTATAACACATGAGAGTATGCCAAACATCAAATTAAGCCAACCTGACTTCTGTTTGACCGTAATCTCAGACAGTCATCACCTCCTGTACCCAGCAGTCACTGTTCTGCCTTCTCATATCAAAGCTTATGATTAATTCTTAGAAAATAAACTTCAAAATAATTCACCATTATATATCTGTGAAGAGAAAAATCAGTAAATCTGACACTACCTGGCTTTGTGCAGCAGTAAATATGTCTAAATATTTGCCATCGAAAAAAGCTAACTCAGCGAGGAATTCATAAAATACAACAAAAACAAACCAACATGATCCCCTAATTTTTTTAAAGGTCCCTTTAAAACCTTTTGTTTTCAACATGTTCTTTCTAATCAAACGTTTGACATGATTTGTTCTATTCAGTATGCAAATTTAGTCTATGGGGTTTTTGTTTTATTTTCCAGAATAGCTGCCAGCATTTTGACTGTTATAAAAAAAGGACACTTATTAAAAATTGTTCATTTTTAGTATAATTGTGTCCTTCTGAATACAAATCAATTATGCATAGCTTTAGGCCTTGTTGAATTTCATTTTAAATCTCTTTTTTACCCTCTAATCTCAGCCCAAATTGTTTTAATCTTCCTGCCAAGTACAATGAAACAGTTTTCCTCTACCCTCAGTGCATTAACTGCATATCTCCAGTATATTTTTATTACAGCAATTAATCTTGGCTTGGGTTACATATACTTGCATTTTCTGCTAAGATGTGTACCCACTGCCTCCTAGTGTATCCGTTGGATAATAATCAGAACATTGAGTTCATTCTTCTCTGATCATTCTCTTGTAGGCAAATTCATGTGCAGACTGTCTTTGTCTTGCTGCATGACCCACTTTCTCTTGAAACTGTGGCCTGGAATATTTCCTTTAGAATTTGCTGGTATAATTTGGACGTCACTGGTTTGTCAGTAATAGCAAAGCAGGTCCAAGTTATGTATATATACACCACCACGTTTCACAGTTGGAGTACCTGACAAGATGCTCACTAAAACCCCACTGTGATCCCATTAGTTCCTTGTCAAATCCCTAGCAGATCCCGTTCCTCAATAAATAAATTGTAATTTATCATGTTTTTCTCTCTCATCTTTTAATTAGGTTCTGCTTATCTCTGCGTATCTGCTTGTTTTTGCAGTTATGTTGTGCTGAGGCATCCAGCACACACCCTCTCTTCTTGGCCAGAAAAAAAACTTGAACTGAAATAAAAGACTTTGTTCTGTTTTCAAAATCATCTTTGGCTGATGTAGATAAATATCAAGGAAATGAGAAAGGACACCATCACAAAATTTAATATATAGATATACAGAAAATACTAGCTTAATTTGGATTTTACCATACCATGATAATTAATCCCATTAATATCTGTGAAACAAAGTTGACTTGGATTGTTGAGTGTTATGTGCTTTGTATATGAGAAGCTGTAAATAGGGCAATCAGCTGTCCCTCTTTAAGTGGGACTGCACAGTGTTGAGATCACATCCTACATTTTCACTTGCTGCACAGGACACTATTCTAAAGCCTGGCTCTTACTCAGTGAGTGTAAAAGGAAAAACTTTTTATTTTTATTCAGACGTATGTTAACCTGCATAATATTTTGCCAATTAGTGGATGTTACAAGTTACCAAAAAGGCTCAGCACTAGTAACGTGCACCGCTGTGTTTGTCCCACATTAATTTGTTGGGATTTGGTCATCTCAGCTGTAAATAGAATATCAGTCCTCTACCTGCAAGATGGTGTTTTCTACAGGCCTCCAAATCTGCTGTCAGATAGCAAACATCCAGATATTTTAGGAAATTTAAGCATCCATCATTTGGGGTTAACGTCAGCTGCACTCCATAAGTCCATATCCAGAGAGCAATAAAAGATATATATCCTTAAAAATATGAAGGATCGGGCTCAAGGTCATCTAGATGTCTAGATATTGGAATTTCAAATGTCTCTTTTTATTTATTTTTTTTATATTCATTTATTTTTAGAAAATTATTGTCAGTAAGGATTTGAAATTTTAAACTTTTCTGCAATTCCTATCACCTGGGATTACATCCAGACAAATCAGAAATGTTGTGGTGTGAGGCATTTGAGAAACTGGACTGATCCACTTGAAATTACATTTAATGTGTATGCACGCGATTTGTTTCTTAGATCTTATGCAGATGACTTCTGGACTGAAAAGCTAAAAAAAATCACCTGAAAGTGCTGAAACAAGCTGAAATACGAAATTTAAGATGGAGCCATATGGACGGAACTGCTGCACTTCTCCCCCTCGCCGGGTGGTGGCAGCAGCAAGCGCGCATGTGCCACAAACTGTATTCTCCACGCCCATACAAGGCGTTTACTTCAAATTTCCGCATTTTGTGCTAAAAGGACAACTAGTCGCACTAAACTTTTCTCTGTTTTGGTGCAGTTGTTTTAGCTGTTATTTGAGTGGCAATGGCGAGACTTCTTCTGGGGGCAAACCTGAGGAGATGCGTCGCCTCTCAGATCAGAATGGCATCTGATCAGGTAAACTTTGGTGGGTTTGGTGACAGTTTTGGACGTTAGCAGCTAGCTCGCTAACGTCTGCCATATCAGTAAAAGGCTCGCGAGGAAGCCAGGTGGTCAAAAATGCGACTTAATTGGTGGAAAAAGCAAACAGTGATGTTTGTAAATAGAGACGACAGAAGATCCCTCATGGCTGCAATGAAAAACACGCAAAATGATGTATGTGCAGTTTTATTTACCCCTAAACACTTTACTGACTCACTTTTTTGCGACATGTCAGTTGGTTTATGGCTATATAGACTAAGTATGTGACATTAATTGTAACGCTGTTCTTATGAACAGGATAAAATAAATATTTTATCCCCTTTTTAGTTGTGTAAATACCTGAAATCACCAGCATTTATGTGCAAAACTGCTGAAATGTGGCAAGCCCCTTATCTTGGAAGGAAAAATTAATTAAATTAAGCTTTATTCATTGTTTCAAACATATATTGTTGCTGAAAGGAGTCCGTGAAAGAAGTGAAAAATCTAACCTTACTGTGTCATTTCAGTTGAAGGTTGGCACACCTTATTCAGACTCCAATGAAAATGGTCAAAGGTCAAAAAGATCACTGTAGTCTATTCCACATTCTGTACACTCAGTATGAGCTGCTGCCTGGCACACTTCTACTACAACATCCAGCTGCCTCCTTTAGAGGTTGTCACAGCAGATCGATTGTCTCCAGCTCATATCACCCCATCCCTAAGCATCTTCTTCTTTATTATATTCATGAGCCTCCTCTGACATCTTCCTCTTTTCCCTCTGCCTGCCAGCTCCATCTTCAACAGCCTTTATCCAATATATCCACTATCCTTCCTTTACACATGTACAAACCATCTCAGCTTTGCTTCCCTAACTTTATCTCCAAGTGCTCGAAATGTACTCATTTCTAAACTTGTCCAATCTGGTCATCTCAGTGAAGATCTTTACATCTTCAGCTGAGCCTTCTGTCATTTTGTCAGTGCCACCATCTCCAATGTGTCAAGATTTTAACTTGTGATGGATGAGCGTATACTTGTGGGTCAGATGGAAAATAAATGCACTTGTCTTGATTTACAGAAATGTTGGTCCTAATATAATAGCACTTGCACTTTGATGTCTATCGTTTTGTTTTTTTCTTCTAGCTTGGTGAGTTGGGCAAGGGAGCTGGGAAAGGTGGTGGTGGAGGAGGCTCTGTGAGAGAGGCCGGAGGTGCATTTGGAAAGAGAGAAGTAGCGGAAGAGGAGCGATACTTCAGGTAAATATTCCCTGGGATTTTTATTTTTTCCCCACAACACTTTCACCCATTAACTTTTTGTTTGTTTGTTTTTTCCGCTTGTAGGCAGAAGGAGAAGGAGCAGATGGAAGCACTAAGGAAGCATCATACGGAAGAGATTGAGCACCACAAAAAGGAGATTGAGCGTCTACAGAAGGAAATCGATCGCCACAAGGGCAAAATCAGGAAGCTTAAACATGACGACTGAACCTTGTTATTTCTCTTTAGGAGCCCAGACGTATCAAAAGGTTAATGGTTATTAGGCATTGATTTTTGTCCAGCTTATGTAAAGCTGAGGTCATGTTAACACTATAACTTCAAAAACAATAAAATAAAATGATTAATTTTCACATGTATCCAGAATTAATTGCCTCTCCTTTATTGCCTAACTTTTTTTTTTTTTTTTACTTTGAGCTTTGATTTGTTTTTTAGAAAAAGGAGGCTGATCCTGTATGTAGAAATGTGGCTCCCATTGGATTAAAGCGGTGCCAGTTATAGTTCATTCTCCGTGGTTGGATAGCTGATGGAGGGCTCGTTTTTGATCCCAGCGCTACCCGCTTAGTTTGAGTTGCAAAGCCCTTTTGAGCTTGGCCCCGGTTATCGCCTGGTTTGGTTGGCGTTAAGCTCAGCTCACTTCATTGCTTATAAGCGGTAAGCATACGTCTTAAACTTACTATAAGCTTCAGGTTGTCCGATACGAGCACGCCCGGCCTGGCCTGTCAAAACGAACATACTCGGCGAGTTTTCGTCCACATCTCGCGATGATTTCGAAGCAGTGGCGTTGTTCCGGCGAGCCGACGACGAGACCGTATCTGTCTGGAAATTTGTCTCGTGGGTTAGACTCAAACATATTCCGCGCATTTAGACACTATTTGTATGTCCGATAGGCTAGTCGTTTCACGTTTTAACACCCGTCGGAGTTAGTTTCCTGATTCGCTCTGGTGAGTTTCGCTAACTGTGTGTTTGCCCGTGTACGGGGCGCGCGTGTACTTGATTTGCGAAAGGTGTCTTTCTGCACGGCGAGGCCTTCGTATGTAAGCTCGTTAGCCAGCTAGAAAGCTAACCATCATCATTGTTTTGTTTTTTCCGCAAGGGCAAGATAACGTATTCGGGGATCCCTCTTGACTAAAAATGCTGTAAAATCTATCCAGCGTTGTCTACTTGTAGAAGAGGGTGTTGTGGGGTCAAAAACATATGGACGTAAATACATAAAAAGAAAAGCATTCATTTCGCTGGCTTGCAAGCTGCATGTGAAGGGGGGCGGGACTGAGGCTGTACGTGTTTTCTTGAAGTGACCAGGTTGTTGTTGTGCAGTACATTATAACGTGTCGACGCCAATTATAGTTATTAAATTACATTTATAAGAACTACAGTTCCAGTGAGTCCTATTTTTTATTTTTTTGTAATTAAATAGAAAACATAAAGCTTGTAAATCAACTTGATTAACTGCACTTGAGTTGATGACATACATAAAGATTGAAATGTAGTTTAGGATCGTGGATCTTTCTTTTTATTGGTCTGATTTTAAGTAAAATAAACTCTTAAAAAGAACCATTAAAATGTATTTCTTTGCTTTGCTGCTGAAGGAGAATGGCTGCTGCTGAGGTAAACGGTAGTTCTGCCCCGGCAAAGGAGGAGGAAGAGCCTATGGATGTGACCACAACACACACAGAGAACTACCAGACCCTCCTTGATGCTGGGCTGCCCCAGAAAGTAGCTGAAAGTCTAGATAATATCTTCCAGACAGGTGAGTGGCTGTTTGTTTATTTCCACTAAAAGAATAATGTATAGCTGCTTTTCTGTAGCTGAGCCTGATGCTGAACGTCCATTGTACCCGTAGGCCTAGTGGCATACGTTGACCTGGATGAAAGGGCTATCGATGCACTGCGGGAATTCAATGAGGAGGGAGCGCTTACTGTGCTGCAGCAGTTCAAAGAGAGCGACCTGTCCCACGTACAGGTATCCACATAGGAGAAAATGAATAGACCCATGTCTATTTGCCCTTGACAGGAGTTTTAACTTGACACAAATTGTTGCAAATTGATTATCTCATTTGATTTTGTTTTTCATTGCAGAATAAAAGTGCTTTCCTTTGTGGAGTTATGAAGACCTACAGGCAGAGAGAAAAACAAGGAAGTAAGGTACAAGAGTCCACCAAGGGCCCAGATGAGGCAAAAATAAAGGTAAACAAAGTCATTTGGCTAAGCTCTTTTGTGTAGCGGGTCAGATTGAATGTCATATAAACACGCCTCTGCAGCCGCAGTTCAGTTAATGTTTGTTTTGTGTGTGTGTGCGTTTCAGGCCCTGTTGGAGCGCACAGGATACACCCTGGATGTCACTACAGGCCAGAGAAAATATGGGGGTCCTCCACCTGAGGATGTGTTCAAAGGCACTCATCCAGGCAGTGGAACTGAGGTAGAGAAGTGATTGACAGATTAAAAAATTGTCTGTCATGATTTCCAAGGCTGGGTTTTATTATTTGAGTAAGATTGAGAAAATATAAGCTAAATGTCATTCATAAAGACTAAAAGCGTAATGTTTTGCAAATCATTACGCTCTCTCACATTTCTTTCCCCTCTGTCCTCTCCTCAGGTTTTTGTTGGAAAAATCCCCAGGGATTTGTATGAAGATGAGCTGGTGCCGCTCTTTGAGTCTGCTGGTCCCATCTGGGACCTCAGGTTAATGATGGACCCTTTATCTGGTCAGAACAGAGGTTATGCCTTCATCACATACTGCAATAAGGATGATGCACAGAAGGCTGTGAAGCTTGTAAGTAATGTCGCGGGAAATATCAGTCCATATTTTAACAGCTTGAGGAGAAATAGACTTAAAGGTTTACTTATTAGAAAGTGTAATAACTTGTGCTTCACAGTATTTTCAGCTCATTTCACTCATTTGTTAACTTGTCTGGGGTTTTTTTGTTGTTGTTTTTTTACAGTGTGATAACCATGAAATCCGCCCTGGCAAGTACTTGGGAGTTTGTATATCTGTTGCAAACAATCGCCTGTTTGTCGGATCGATTCCAAAGAACAAAACAAGAGAAAGTATATTGGAAGACTTTGGCAAAGTGACAGGTTTGTTTCTAACATGCAGGTTTTTGTTTCTTAGAGACTCATTTAAACAAATTATCAGTGCTTAAAAATGATTGATAAACACACACAACAATGGTTGTGAAAGTCAGATGTTATTGTTTACCTCACAGAGGGTCTCCAAGAGGTGATATTGTATCATCAGCCGGATGACAAGAAAAAGAACCGTGGTTTCTGTTTCCTCGAGTATGAGGACCACAAGTCCGCGGCACAGGCTCGCCGTCGCCTGATGAGCGGCAAGGTCAAAGTGTGGGGGAACCCGGTCACTGTGGAGTGGGCTGACCCTGTAGCTGAACCAGACCCAGAGGTCATGGCTAAGGTTAGTGATTTTAGTGTCCCATTGTTTAATACACATCAGGCATGCTCTGCATTCCAGTGCGACAAACATACTGTTTCCTCTGTTGTTACAGGTAAAGGTGCTCTTTGTGAGGAAGCTGGCAACAGCAGTGACTGAGGAGCTTCTTGAAAAGACCTTTTCCCAGTTTGGAAAGCTGGAACGAGTGAAGAAATTGAAAGACTACGCTTTTGTCCATTTTGAAGAGAGGGATGCTGCCGTAAAGGTGAGTTTCTCGTGCTTTGGCCAAACCTTTTTGCTTGTGTGACGATTCCGTGAGTTTCTTTTATGAGAAACTGATTGTTTTGTTTGATTAGGCAATGGAGGAGATGAATGGGAAGGAACTGGGAGGAGAAGAAATTGAGATTGTCTTGGCAAAGCCCCCAGACAAGAAGAGGAAAGAGCGCCAAGCAGCTCGGCAGACTACCAGAAATGCGGGGTGAGTCAGAGACATCTGACTGGTCAGCTGACGTCTTCTCATTTAAGGAATCAACTGCTTGAAGTGATATCTTCTTCTTTCCAGGTATGATGACTACTACTACTATCCACCTCCACGCATGCCTCCGCCGGGCCGAGGCAGGGGCCGTGGTGGCCGAGGGGGCTATGCCTATCCACCTGATTACTATGGCTATGATGACTACTACGATGACTACTATGGCTACGACTATCATGACTACCGTGGTGGCTATGAAGACCCTTACTACGGCTACGAAGACGTGTACACCATGAGGGGCCGTGGTACTCGTCCCAGCAGGGGAGGTCCACCTCCTCCCAGGGCTCGTGGAGCTCCACCGACACGAGGCCGGGGTGGCTACGCCCAAAGAGGGCCACCCCTCGGTGGTCCGAGGGGTGGCCGAGGAGGGCGAGGTGCCCCTTTCCAGCCTCAGAGGGGCCGCGGTCCTCGCGGGGCCAGGGGCAATCGCGGCGGCAACGTCGGCGGAAAGAGGAAGGCAGACGTGTTTAACCAGCCTGACTCCAAGCGCCGCCAGACCAACAACCAACAGAACTGGGGGTCCCAGCCCATCGCCCAGCAGCCCCTGCAGCAAGGGGCCGACTATTCTGGTAACTATGGTTACAGTAATGACACCATGGAGTTTTCACAGGATTCTTATGGGCAACAGTGGAAGTAGATGCACCAAAAGGTATTTGGCAACAAAAAAAAAAGAAAAGAGAAAAAAAAAAGAAAAACAACAATAAAAAAACAAAAAAACAAACAGGAGATTGGCCACAATGTTTTTGATTGACTTTTTATTCTTCATCCTTCGTGGAAAAAAAAAAATCTGTATATATCTCAGAAAAAATAAAAATAAATGGACAGACCCCAGAATTGGCTCAAGATGATTGGCTGGAAAGCCTTTTGGCTGAAGAAATGAACGTAACCGTTGTGGTGAATCATTTCCTACTCCTACGGTTACATTGGGACACGTGTCTTTAAAAAAAGAAAAACACTCAAAAAACGCTTTTATTGTTACTTTTTGTTCCTGGTTCTTTTTAAAGCCAACAATGAACATTTACACACACAAAAAGAAAAAAAGTGGACATTTCCTTCTCAAAAAGTCTGAGACAACATTAAATAATGAATATTGCCTTGCAGGAAGTTTCTGTCCATGCCCCTTTCCTCCCTTCTCCTTCTTGTACTCCCTTTATTTGTGGTTTCTCATAGTTGCTTTAGGGACTTGCTTGTAAATAAATGCATATGGTAGAGCTTTCTTACGTCATTTTTTTTTTCTTTTTGTTTTTGCAACGGTGGAGAAAAGAATCCACAGGAAGGAAGAAAAATCAAAGTTTTGTAATGTTTAAAGTGTATGCCTAGCGTTTCTAGATATAGACAAATTGTGTTTTTTTGTTTTTTAAACTGATACCATAACTTCCTATGTTTTCTTTAAACTTGCCCAGTAGAATTTGGTTTGGCTTACCTTAAGAGCCATAGCAGTTTGTTCTCTGATGTTCTTTGTATTTATAACTTTTACGTTTGTTCCGTTTCAATAAAACTCAGCTGAGCATCAGTCAATTGTCAGATACTCAAATTCCGTGTTGTCATTCAGTATTTGATTTGATTTTTAATCTCAATTCTCTCATTTGGATGAATATCTTCTTTTCCAAGTCAAATTCTTTCTCTCTCAAAGGTTAATCACAAACGACTGAAATTGCGCAGTCAGACAACGGGACGAGAATTCGAAAGGTGTCTGGATGATACAAAAGCAGGATTTATTTTTTGTATTCCTTATTCTTCAGACTGCAGTAATATCCTGCACACTGAATTCATGTTGTGAATGTTGCAGCAACAATTAAAGGGACCGCACTGTAAATTGGACTCCTTGCAATTACCCAAGATTGTTCCTGTCTGTCAAACGGTGAACAACCAGCCTACCGTCACTTAATGCTGTCGTTTATGACGAGAAGATGGAAAGCAATTTACTCTTGTGAAAATAATGCAAATGCTTATTGAGCTTTTTATTGACCGGTATAACATTTAATAATTGGAGAGCAGTGGGTAGCTAACACAGGATTTTCACAGGTGTAAATTTCCAGCACCTCCCAGCTCCAGTGTTTTGTTTTTTCCCCTCTTTTTTTAGGGCTGACATCTTATGAAACTTAAGCTCTGTATCCACAAACTTTCAAGACAAGGACAGTTTTGGATAATAGTAGAAAAAAAATTATTCACACGTCTGTGGTCCTGATACTGACCTCCTTACAACATTTAGAGCAACACATTTGACTTGGAATGGATTTTCTGCAGCTAATTTCCAAAATCTGCACATCATCTCATCGTCTTTTTCTCTCCTTTTGAAGACCCCAAGGATCTGACCATCCAAATTTCCTAAAACGCACCTCCAGCTATAGCAAGCGATCACCTGTCAGGATCTGTTTAGAAAACTTTTTGTTTTGTTTCTTTTAGCCATTGCGTTTTGGTACCATGGTGTCATTGTATTTTGTTTCATGTGTCTGTCCTCTTATTCCAACCTGCCTAGGTGGAGAAGCATTGAGAGCGGCACCGCTAGAATGAGGAACTCACCTGAACGGTACTCAAGGGTGAGCTAGCCTTGCACAGAGTACTGTCTCCTCTTCTCTAGCTAATTGTAATCACTGGAGAAACACTAGCCCTAATTATACACTATGCTTTTATCATCTCTTTGCTAATATACTCTGCTGTGAATCAACGTTTTTTTCCTTGGGTTTTTTTTTTTTTTTTTTTGGGGGGTGGGGGGGGGGGTGATTATTTTTTTTTTTCTCTCTCTCCTCTTTTCCAGGCTATCAAGAAGAATCAAAAATTGATTGAAGAATCATTGAAAATAATAATTCAAACCGGCAGATTTCTGGGGTTTAGAGAACATGGGAATAATGGGTACTTCATTCACAATTATAATGTCAATTTTTCATCTAAAGGTCAATGGGAGTCGTGCACAAATTTAGACTGATTAAACAGCCAGAAGGGCAGCCAGCCAAGGAATTTGGTAAGCATTTGTAAACCTAAAAATATGCAAAACACCTGCTGCCTGTCTCAGCTTACTGCACCAAAATCGTCTGTTGTCTCCACGCGTTCTTTAATTTGGGCGGTGGGTGCGGAATGGACACTTTTCCCCTTCTGTGCCACTAGAGGTAGCAGCTCTGCACCAGCACTACCAGTGGTGCATTGTTTCCTTTGCCGATGCTGCACTTATTGGCTATTTTCAGAGCTGAATAGGTGTTAATTAGGGGGTCCATATTTACTAGAGAAGTTACTTTTCATATTTATTCAATCCGATTTTGAGCTGCTAACTTAAACATCTGTGAGACTGGCCTGTGTTTAAACAAAGGCTGCACCTCTAAACTGATGTCTTTACCCTTTACCGCCACAAGATGGCAGTAGAAGGGCTACATTATTTGTGTTTCACAGGTAAGCCGGGGATGTAGAGCTAGTTACTGACACACACACATTTTGATTAAAGTGCCTGCAAATGCTGGAGTTTCCATAACAGCCTCTCATGTCAGAACTGTGTCTTTATATGTTGCCTCTTGTCACCAGGCAGTAAAGGAGCTGCCCCCATCCATGTGAATGGGTTCACAGAAATGGAAAGGACTGATTGGTAAGATTGTTCATTATCAAGTAATACTCAGAAAGACTAAATATGATTTTATTTTTAGGTTAGTTCATGTTTTAAAACAATGTTGGATGTCCTAGTTCTAAACTTCCCAGAGCAAGTAAGTCTTATAAGGTTTTCAGAATAAAAATATATAAAGTTATGGATTTTGTGGATTTTATAAATGAGCATCATATGACTCTCTACAGTCATGTGCAGGGTTTGATGGTTAATGTTTAAAAATCGATCAACCAGGATTTCTTTTAGCAAGCTTTTTGTGTATGTTTTCTAGGGACTGCTATCCCTGATGATAAACCACATACCACAAGATGAGGAAGGTGCAGAGGTCCAGAACCCAGGGGGGCACATCAGCAACGTTAGGCTCAACAGAAGTCAGAGGTCAGAAAGTTTTGCAATGTAGTAATCGTATAAATGATCCCCTTCTCAGCTGGAGCAATGTTATGCATCAGAGATGTGAAGATTTTATAGCGCTTGATTTTTAAATAAATAAAAACATGTCCTTTTTTTTTTGTCTTTGGACAGAAATCGAAGAAAAAGATGGACACGTGACCCACAGCTCCATCAGAGGCCTTTGGCTCCGCCTAGTAGGCTGCCACTGCTCATTCATCCAGCTCAAAGATTTACTGCTGGAAGAGGGAACGATCTATGTATCGGACTGTTTGATACATGTTATTGCACAAATAAATTTGCAGCTTTGTGTGTGCATATTTTTTTTCTTTTGTATAAACACAATATTATACCACTACAGCATTTCTGAGATCTCATTAGAAATCACTGAGTGCAGTAAACTATAGCTGACTGTCTCATAGCACATTTCCAGTCAAACCAGTGGAAATGGGCAATAGGAGAGTGGGCATATGTGGCTCACTGTAGACCTCAGCCAATCAAGCTGACTGTACTCAACTCACTGCCTCACATCACTCAATACAAATAAATACAGGAAGCACAAAGTTGACCTAAGCAAAGGAAATTTCATGCCTTAAACGTTTAAATAAATATTGCATAAGTCACACAGGATGTCTGCACCATAGCACTTATAAGTATATATTCTTAGACGTTCAGTCAAGTGTGATACATTGAATACGCAGATGTGAACGACAGTGGGGGCTGGTTTGGGAAAAAAGGCTGAAGACGTGTTACAACAGAGTCCTGCACCAGCTTAAAGATTTTAGCAAAGCGTCGTGAAGGAGTGACCGCTGTTTGTAATCCTTCGTCGCTAAATGTTAAATGTTGGTTAAAAAAACGTCGAAGCGGAAGTAAAGTCTTCTAGTTCCTGTCATGTCAAAACATGCCAATGCAATGTTTTTAATTTGAAAAACTTTAAACCTTTCTAACCCAGCACATTCATTCACTTTCATATTTTTTCAATATTTAAAATTGTTATAAAACGTGTGCTTACGTTACGTAGGTTTATTTTTAATCTGTAGTCACGTGATGTCACGACGTCACATGTAAACCCGAGCGAAGATGGCGACCGCCGAGGGAGAGTCTTCTGTGCATAATGTGTCGGATGAATTATTTCAAAATTTTTACACTGAGGTAAAGCAGATTTAAAGTTAGATTATTCACTTTAAAGTATCGGTTGCTGTCTTTGCACCGACTGAAGCCGGTTATTGAGCGATTACCGCGTTTATCACCTACGAGGCCTGCTGACATCAGCTAACGAGAAGCTAACGTTAAACGAGATGTTTGTGAGCAGCTTCAGTCTTCTGTTAGTACGAAAAAAAACACTGTTATTTGCGCTTATTTTATTCATTATTATCAGCAGCTAGTACTACAAGCCATGTTACCTAAACTATGGCTTGCTTAATAGGAGTTACTGCGTTGGCGGGCCTTTTATGAAGCTGCTGCTGGGTCAGTGTACATGTTGACCTGTATTTATTTAATGAGGATAGCTTCCTGAAAAAATTAAGAGCATCCTTCTCGTTCTTCGTATTTCATTCTTCGGAGCTGGCTGACATAATTCAGAAGAAAATAAAAATGTATTCCGGAAGCCTTGTTTGCCAGGACCTTTGCATTGTGAAGTTTTTCACTGTTTTGTTTTGCTGCTATTCATTTTTAAAGGTGAAGCAGATCGAGAAGCGAGACTCTGTGTTAACCTCCAAGCAGCAGATTGACAGACTGCTCAGACCTGGCGCATCATACTTCAATCTCAACCCTTTTGAGGTAACCTAGTGCACTAATGGTGTCGTTTTTGTTTTGTTTTTAATTATTATTATCATTGTTAAATATGCTACCTATCAATGTATGTATGTAGCATTTTTAATAATTCATTCACACTTCACTTCTAATTAACAAAGGAACTGCAATAATGTATATAGCTTTTAGGAACTTATGTAATTGATATTTATACTTGATGCTTCCTTATTATTTTCATATCTGTATCTTATTAGACCTAAATCAAAGAAGAGGAAACAATTTTAAAATGTACCCTTTTAAATGTTGTGCTGATCTTAGGAATCAAATCATGTTTTTTTTAAGTGACAGTCTTCCTTCATTCTGTGCAATAATTTTGATTCCTCATACTACTCACTCAGCCAATCTGAAAGGATCTGTGATTGACCAAAGTTACCTGTCAGGGACAAACTTTTCCAAAGCCTAATAACAGAACCCAAGAGTTATTATATTTTTCAAAGCTCTAACTGCTTATGATGTATCAATGCTATGAGATCCAACGCTATTAACAATTGTCGATTTCAAATCTCTTTCAGGTTCTGCAAATTGATCCAGAGGCAACAGATGATGAACTGAAGAAAAGGTTTCGGGCGGTAAGGAAGTGTTATGGAGGAGAGGCTTTTCAGTGACCTCATTTTTACAGACATGGCGTGTTCTTTGCAATGCTGTTTTTGTTTTTAATTTTAAATCTCTTTTACTTGGCAGTTGTCCATTTTGGTCCATCCAGACAAAAATCAGGGCGATCCAGACAGAGCGCAGAAAGCGTTCGAAGGTAACAATTCTCACGTACATCACTTATTGGCTTGTATTTTTGTACAGCTCCAAGTTAATTAAAATGGGTTTTATTGGCTATTTGGACACTCAATAAACTCTGGAGGAAAAAAAACAAAACCTAAAAACCAGTTTCTGTCTCATTGTTGTTTTTGTACAAATTAAAATAAAAAGTATGAAAACAACAATTTGACTTTGTTAGAGCCTCTGTGATACAGTTATCTGCTAATCTTACATTAAAACCACTCTGTAATCGAGCCTTAATGTTATACTATGTCCAGCTGTGGACAAGGCATACAAACTCTTACTGGATCCAGAGCAGAAGAAGAGAGCCTTAGATGTGATTCATGCAGGAAAGGAATATGTGGAGCATATGGTGAGTATTTTCCACCATGAAAATAAAATATCTAATGCGCCCCCCCCTTTCCATGTTACTCAGTTTCATTATCTGGACTTTTTTAATGCGATGTTTCTTTATATTTTAAAGGTAAAAGAGAAAAGGAAACAGTTGAAGAAAGAAGGGAAACCACTGGATGTAGAGGAAGATGATCCCGAAATGGTAAGTTCTACTGAGGTACTGAGACTTTTATTATAATTTTATTGTAATTTCAGAACCACAATGTTTTAAAGGGAAGGCATGTGAAGAATAGTTCTGTCTTTATCACAAATTACTGGACTAGCAAGATGTAAAAAAGAGGGATCGTGCTAGCACTGCAAACCAATAGCAGAATTTTGCTCCAGGAAAGACATTGAAGTAAGTTGTCCCGAATTCAATAAATGTTGAGCAATGAAACAAACCAACAGAGGCCCAGAAGAGTGCAATCAAACAATGAGTTTATTAAAACACACACACTCCTTCCTCAGGAGTATGCAGCATCACATCATCACACACAGCATCACACATAGATTGTGAAGACATATCTGTTGTGTAAAACCTTCTTTAATAGACTGAGCATCAACTCTGAATGAGCACAAACATGCAATGTGTATAAAATAATTATAGCTGCACCTGTAATAAAAAGGTTAATATGGTGGCAATAGCTTTAATAAACATCTTTAATGCAATATCAATGCTGTAGGATATATTATTAATGCAATGTTAATAATGCAGGTTATATTGTAGCAGTAAAATAATTTCTGTACCTCCACAAAGTGTAACTTAATAGGGGGGAGAGGCTTTTAAAAAACAATATTTTGGGGCAAACTCTGTAAACCTTTATTTTTTTAAATCTGATTTGACTGATGCGTGTAGTTTTTATGTGGCAGACACCATTGAAATTAAAGTACTTTGAATAAATGCCCAGCAGTGTTACCAAAAGGCAGTGAAGGTGAATGAGTTTAGATAGATGATCACAGGTATTTAAAGTAACAGAATGGTGAAGAGCAGAGTAGAGGGGGTGATTTGTGACAGAAGGATGAAAAGGAAGGCTTTCAAGATGGTAGCGAGATCTCCTATGATGTATGAAAAAGCACTGACAAAAAGACGTCCAGAGGACCAGAATAGACAGGATTAGAAACAAGTAGATCAGAGGGACGGCTCGGGTTGAGCAGTTTGGAGACAAAATTAGAGAGGCAAGGCTCAGTTGGTTTGGACATGTGCAGAGGAGGGGTAGTAAATATACTGGATTGAAGATAGAGTTGCCAGACAAGAGGGATGAGCACAGAAAAGATTTGTGGAAGTAGTGAAGGCTTTATGTGACAGAGGATAATAGGAATAGAGGTAAATGATCCACTGTGGTGATTGCTAAAGGGAACAGCTGAATTCACAGTTAGTTCAGAATTGCCAGTTAACCTAACCTAACATGCAAACGTGTCAGCCCTGGTTTAGTACTTGGGACCTTCTTGCTATGAGGAAACAGAGCTAACTACTGTACTTCATATCATATATGTGTTTTTTATTTTTCTTTCTCTCCAGTTCAAGCAAGCAGTGTACAAACAGACCATGAAGCTGTTTGCAGAGCTGGAAATCAAGAGAAAGGAGAGGGAAGCAAAGGAAATGCATGAAAGGTAATTGGTGGGATTTTTAAGAACTTGGTTGCTGCTCTGTATGACTAAAACATTCACCCGTCTTTACCACTTGGTAGTTTGTTTTAGAAACAGAGAATGTTTTCATTCATAACATCCTGGATTTCTCTCAATTTACCAGGAAAAGGGCGAGAGAAGAAGAAATCGAGGCAGCAGAGAACGCTAAGCGACAGCGAGAGTGGCAGAAAAACTTTGAGGTGCGTTCTTGTATGCCAGTTGTTACGCATCTGTAAATAGAAACACGATGACTGTGCTATTTGGATTTCTTAATTGAAAAATAATATTTTTATTTTCTTCAGGAAACAAGAGATGGACGTGTGGACAGCTGGAGGAACTTCCAGGCCAAAGGAAAAAGCAAAGAGAAGAAGAACAGGTCCTTCCTAAAGCCCCCTAAAGTCAAAATGGAACAGAGGGAATGATGTAAAACTGGACTTCACTCAATTAAAATCCACTGTTTAAATGAAAGAAACACTTCTGTGTATCCTCTCCTTGTTGTCTGCGGTCATCTGTGTAATCATCATCACAGCCATCAGCATTGTGTCGTAGGACAACATCCCGACCCCGACAGCTGTAGTTTTGTACTTGGCTTTTCTAATGTACATATTTATGATGTGGAGCTGGAGATCATACCTGCCCCGGTTAATAAAGAAATGATGCATCTTCCATTCGTGTGACAGAGGGTGGAAGCATGGTTTGCTGTCATTTGCTTTCTTGTTCTCCTTGTTTTGTTTTGTTTTTTTAATAAATCTTTGTCTTAACAAGCCTACTTCACTGTGGTCTCCAAAACTGTTAAAACTTCCAGAAAAAAGTGAAATAACTAGATTATGGGATACAGATATCTATAAGCTATGTGGCATCTATGCTTCTTATTATCTGGCTGTCATTGATTCCTTTTATAAGTAGAATATCAACTGGATACAAATTTACTAATGTGTTGTTGGAACAGGCATTCTTGTTGAGAACCTACATCTCTGTGCATGTCTTCTGTGTATTCATAATGTAAATTTAAGCAGCTCACCATTTTACTCCCAAGTTATGTTTTGGAGAAAATAAATTTTAAAAAACTGCTTAGTTTCTGTTTTGGCTTTTTTAAGGACAAAATGAAAAAAAAAAAAAAGACTGAAAATGAACAGTGGGAAAATAAAATAAAAGTTTAATAATTCAGTTTTCTTTGCAGTTGTACTCAGCAAACATCATGAAACAATGGTGATAGCTACAGTCTATAATTTGTAAAACAAACATCAAAATAAGAAGCAGCATTGTCTGCCAAAGGAAAAAGAATACTTCAGAAAATACAGAGTAATATAAATGTTTCCCGTCCTCTTGGGTTACATGGTGAGAGCCAGTCTCATTTTCTCCATCCAGTCTCATTTGCAGAAAAATTTGCAAAAGCATGCGGCTCATTGGAAAAAATCTAAACGTCTTTACGCGTCCCATCTCACATGACTTTGCACTGATCTCCTGCACCTGCACCAGGCGCCATCACAGCAGGGGATGCATTAGTAGCCCCCATCAATCCATCCAGACTGAGGCCCTGAAAGGCTCCAAAGAAGGAGTCGTCCTTGGCCGGGGTCGGTTTCCTCCTGGAAGCGTTGCTCTGCTGCAGGCACAGGTGTTCAGGTTAGATAATGACACGCTGATAAGTCAGTAGCATTTGAATGTAGCTGCTCACTTACCCGTGGGAGGCAGTGATGGCTCCTGAACTGAGTTTTCCTGACAGCCCTTTCAGCGTTCTTCTTGGCCAGCATGGCTTGCTGACGTTTCCTTTGGCAAACAGCAAAGAGCAACATTTAGCGTGGCACATGGGCGAGGAGCTTATTCATGTGAGGAAGAGTCTTATCCTCACTAAGCCAGGTCTGTCTGGCCAAGAGTCTTAGCTTGATGACAAGATAGTAACTGAAAATCATTGTTTTCTTAAAATACAACAGCAACTCTAACTCCTGTTTATTGTATTGCAAAGAAAGC
Source organism: Aulonocara sp. 'chitande type north' Nkhata Bay (assembly GCF_057382095.1). Taxonomy (NCBI): domain Eukaryota; kingdom Metazoa; phylum Chordata; class Actinopteri; order Cichliformes; family Cichlidae; genus Aulonocara; species Aulonocara sp. 'chitande type north' Nkhata Bay. The sequence continues at coordinate 14,172,837 of NC_141364.1, forward strand.
TAAAAGTGATCGTGAAAAACTCCACACACCCTGGCAAAACCACATTAAAAACTGAAATTCAATCAATCACATGAATGCTTCTGTTTAATTTATTTATTTATTTTTACCTTTCCCTCTTCAGTTCATCCCGGTAAGCTCTGAGCCAGGAGTCTGGCACTTTTTGGCTGTTGCAGGGAACGCTTCTCCTCCTGCTGAAGCTCCTCCTGCGGGTGAAGCTGCTTCTGCGGACAGACTGGCTCCTCCCGGCGCCCCTCTTGGCGGTGCTTTTCCCCGACACACAGCTGGTGAACTGCTTCAGGGGAGCGCCCAGTGACATTAAGGAATCCATTTGCGCCGTTTGTAGATGTCGCTTGATTTATCAGGTAGACTTTTCCGAGTATTTAAGGCAATATCAGCATGAAGGTGCGCCTCTTTGTTTGGGATAAATATTCAGCAGAAGTGAGGCTTTTATTGGAGACTGTAATCTGCAAATAAAAAGTACAAGCAGAGAAAACTTTAATACCTCTATATTGAAATTTAAAAAAAAAGAAAAGAAAAAAATACTATCCATCCTTTATTTGGAAAAGTCTTTGTCTGTGTCCATCAAAAAGAGACACCCTAAAGTCACAATTTTACAAAACATGTTGCACATGGTTTAAAGAAACAATGACTGACCTTTGTGCGTTCTCCTGTAGACACAATGGGCTGATGATATCATTTGTCAAAGCTGTAAAGCAAAGGATCCATTTAATGCTCTGCTGCCAGCACTTCAGCTTGTGTACCTGTAGACACCTCCGCTCCGCAGCGCTCTGCTCTTATGTGGATTTGACTGATGACCTTGCAGGTCTCCAAATTGGATTAACTGAGGACGCAACAGTCGCTTATCTCATTAACAACAGAGTAGCTGCAAACAAATCTGCACATGCAAACAGATGCTTAAAAAAATTTACATCCAGGGGACTGACGACGACTAAGCTACACTTAGTTGAAAATTTTCATTGTCAATTTTAGCAGCTGATGAAATTATTTGGAAACAGGGTCAGAGGAAGCCTGACAGATGGGAGCTGATCAAGTGGAAGGCGGAGGATGACGCTTTTATGACGCACAGAGGACGACTTCTACCCAAAGACGAGACAGTTTCATTGACTGGAAGGATCAATTTCATTCACAGATTCGCTTCATTCACAGTGAACTCAGACAAATTCAGGTCTAGAGAGAAACAGCATTCACAGTGTCTGAAATCCCAAACCATGCACTATATACTCAATATTTTTACTACTGTTCATGTCACTTAACCATTAACACGTGTTAATGGTTATCCAACAACCTGTGCGAGACCAAGCAATCATTAACAAATTGGCACCTTATTGTTAAACACTATAAAGATTTACCATAAAGATTGAGCTGCCAGCTGTGCCTCTTAAATCCTGTTACTGCTGCACTGCTTTTATAGATTTATACGCTAGTGTAGTATCCAGTGCCACATACTCTAATATTTACCTGGAAATGGTATGCATTTAAAGTACTGCTACACACTGCAATTATATACACATATTAAGGGTAAGACTCTCATTATTGAAGCATACTAAATACTATATTAGTGTGGAATTTCAGACAGTCTCAGCCTGCCCACACCACCATGAATCACCTGTGTTTGATGCTACAAGAGTGCATTTCTACCATACAGATTATTTCCATTCTGCATATGAAGGTTTTTACATTTAACACAAAGAACTGGACATTCCTCAGGTTGTTAGAAAACGTGAGAAAATGACCAGAAAACCTACATCCCACATCTTTGTATGTCAGTCAAGCACAGTTTCAATTAAACAGATTCAGTTTTATCATTTTCTCTTAAGGTTAATGCATAGCAGGGTTTCTATTCGGTCTGCTGTTGTTTGAGAAAGAATGGGGACAGCGAGGTTAATAAAAGTACTAATAAAAGTACTGACAGGTGGGGAAGTCTACATGACGATCCATCTATACACCTGTTGCAACAGATCTTGTGCTCAGCTCTCTTCTGCTCCTCAGGAGGTGACAGCTGAGCGTAGATTTAAAAGGGTAATGACAGAGAGATTAGTTAACAGGATAGGACTGGTGGAGGAAAAACATCCGACAGTCGCTGCCAAAAAACCCTGTCATTAGGGATTTTTTATTTTTATTTTATCAGTGTATGCAAAATGCCTAAAACTATTAAACAGTTAAGATACTTGGAAACCAGGATGAAAATTATCCCATTTAAAAAAAAAAAAAGAATACACTTAAAAAGACCCTGACTCTAGTGATAGTCTAAAGTGTGGCTGATGATCCAGAGAAGAGTGCCCCAGAATAATTTGCTATAAAATCAGACTTCAGTAATCTGAAAATGCAGGTGGTAAAATGTGCAAATGATAAAATCTGATATGAATGAATCGCATGCATCTCAATTAAGATGAAAGCTTTTAGTGCCAGTGGAATCCAAGAGACAGTTTGCAGTAAAAATGTGAAAGAATGTTAAAGAAATTACTTCAAATTAGAAAATAATACTCACCATTTTCCTTTTGTTCACTCAAGCATCCAAAGACCTGTGTGACAGCTACGCAGGTCATCCAGCAGAGGCATCGCTGAGGTAAGAAACAGAAATGGTAACCACCTTTAATTTTATCACAGGCCCAAACGGACACAGCGGAAACCAGAAGCCTTTGGCAAGGAGGACTTTAATTCTACACAATAATACATATATACAGTTTTATACGCTTTAATTTCATACAAAAAAAACAAGTCATGTACAGGTTGGCGGTGGGGACTATGACCTAGAAGAACTCATAATAAATACCATCAACAGGGGCTGTGTGCTTAACCTCGATAGAGAGACGTCAGGTCTAAAAATGTCAAACATGGAAAAGGCAGTTATTGGAGTTTGAATGAGTGGGAATGTTCCCACAACTAATGCTTACGTAAACCACTGAGCAAAACATAAACGCGTCGCCCACTCCATCCAACAGACACACACTCTCACACCCAGAAATCATTGCATGACAACATATTTATCATATAAGAGAGGCAGCAAAGACCCATGTAGGGGGAGTGTCCCGTCATTATTATCTTCTTACATTACTGGTGAATAGTAATAAACCCACTAATTTATGGCAGATTCTCCATATAGGGGACATTTCTTTTATAAAACAAGAAGTCTATGTGCAGGTCTTTAATTAACAACGTAGACAAGAAGTTGAGACACTTGCCTCTGCCACAGATGTTTGCAATACTTTCCAATTTGAATGATCAGATGTTTGTATAACAGAATCTCTTCTCCATGTCTCCTTTTTTTACCCTTTCCTTTCACCTCAGAATCGGAAGACTTTTTCATCTCCAAAAGCTGATTCTTTTTTTGATGACAGACTCTGGTAGCATTTCCTTATTTTCTTTACATGCTGGTTAAAATAACAGGTAAACAGAAAGAAGGGTGGAAGGTGTTTCAGAAGTCTAAAGGAAGACAGGAGCTGCATAGTGGGCTACTTTGGATACAAACAATCTTCCATTTAAAGATTTTTTTTTTGCCTCTGCCGAGGTGAGAACTAGAAAAGACTTCACTCTTTCCCCCACATCTTCTGTGGCTTATTTTCAGTCTCTGCTGCAAAAACATGCCTCTTGTGGCTACAGAGATTGACGCCAGAGGAGCGAGAAGTTAAGGTGTCCATGCTTTAATGACAGATGAGGCCCCAATTTATTCAACAGTTCCCACTGCTCCACACAGAAAGGACTGTAAACCCTTCATCATTCAGTCTTTGGAGGGTTGTGGGTCACCGGCTGATGTCCCGGTTGCCCTCCCAGCTCTTGGTGCCTGCAGCCTCACTGATCCCTAAGTTCTCAAAGAAAGGGTGTTTTAGAGAGTCAGCCAGTGCAAGCCTCTTGGAGGGCTCATACTCCAACATGCTTTCGATGAGGTCAAACAGCTGGTGGTGCTCTTCCGCCTCGGACAGCAGATATCGCTGAAAGAAGGGGAAAAAAAAAAGAAAAAGAAAAAAAGTGGAAATTAGTGGCAATAAAAAAAACAAAAACAAAACTCCAACATGAAATACAAGAAACATCTGTTGCATCATACAGGGAACTTTTCATCCCCACTAATCATCAAATTCATGCCCTTCTCACTCACTCCACTTACCCGTAATGGTTTGCAGTTTTCTCTAACATATTTTCCCGCTGAGGAGCTCTCATCCCAATCAAGACGACCACGATAGAAGTATTTCTGCTTCCTGAGAGAGTAAGATTAGTTTAAAATGTTGCTTTAAAAATATGTTTGCATCAGGCACATTTTTAATTTTTTCACATTTTTTCCTTTACTTGTGTTTTTATGTTCTCTTACCGAGTTTTACGAATCATCCTGGAGGGCACTGGTCCCAGGATTCTTTCCATCATAGCCAAATGTTCCCTGTTGTCATGAGTCTGCAAAAAATATAAGATAAGCAAGAATGAGAGGGGAAAAGACTCACACAGAAAGGAAGAGAGTGATTCAGTAGATAATCAGAATTTAACTACTTCAGGTTCTGCTGTTGCATATGGTGTCTTCGGTTTTAGAGAGCTCACCAGTGGCAAGGGTTCATTCTTACCAGCACTGAATAATTGTACACTTGCATTTACAAGGACCCATTTACATTAGAGCTTTAACTAATAGTTGAGATTTCAGCAAATAAATCAGTTTACAAAAAGTAAATAAAAGGCGTATTCTGCTGAAACAAACTGTGTGCTGCCGTGTACCTGAAACAAAGTGAAGCCCAAGTAGTACTCAAACAGGATACAGCCAATGCTCCACACATCGCAGGGATGACTCCAGCCCAGCTCTGAAACACAAAAGTATAAGTACACTAAACCACCACAGGATTACAAGAGGACAGGATTACCACCTTGTGATTGTAAGCGTCCCACAACCAGCCACGTTTTAATTTACATCCATTTCTGGCCAGATTCACTCAGTGTTTGCAGTGATGACTGGGAATGAATTTAACAGGAAAGACAGACACACACACTCTCTACTTCTAAGTTTAGGCTTAAAACTTTCCTTTTTGACAAAGCATATAACTTGGGGCTGGACCAGGTAACTGTGAATATTGAGTATCAAGCCTGGTTCTGCCAGAGATTTCTTCCTGTTTAAAGGGTTTCTTTTCCTCCAAAAGTTTTTCGTTTGCACCGTCACCAAAGTGTGTTTTTGGTCATTTGGTCATTAACAGACCAGAAATTATATATCAGCACAATCTCTGTTTCTATCTCCCACTTATAATGCCCGGGAACGTGTTTTTGAACAACATTATGTTACAGTCAGTTGATCTTTTATCATCAATTACTTATCAGTACATTATTGAGTTTAAAGCAACATGCACACTGGAAAGGATTCGCATGCTTGCTGAAGTCACACAAAAAACATTCAAATGATCCAATTTGTTTTTGATGCGAGTCATTTTGCACTCCTTACATCAACCAGCCCCAATTTATCTCAGCATAAACTGCTTTCAGTAGATACTTATTGTACCACTGATGATACACTTGTGTAAAAGTGAATATTTCACATACTTGAATATCACATATCATAAATCCCATTTGCTTTTCCTAACAGAGCAATCAGCCTGTGCCTGTTTGAACCCGTTTCTCTTTTTTTTGTTTGTTTGCTTTTTAAAATAACTTCAAAGCAAACTTTTGGTCTTCCAGGCAAAGCATATTGTGTCAACTGAAAAAGCCACAGCTGCTCATGTGACTGGGCCAAAGATTTGTGGATATAATCACAAAACCATCTACTGCACATCTATAGCAGTTCTCACCTAATATGACCTCAGGGGCACGGTAATGCCGCGTGGACACAATGGTGCTGTGGTGCTCGTGGTCAAATGTGGCACTGCCAAAGTCCACCACGCGTACTGCCGTGCTCTTAACAGTCCGCTCCTCTCGTTTCTGGAAGATGACACGCATGTTTTTCAGAAATGCCCATCTTTCTCTCAGGAGTAAATCTGCAGTAGAGAAGCTTAGCTTTTTTTCCCCTTAAAATATAGCAACACGTGTTTTCATATCTATTCATCATAACTGCCAGCAATAAGTAACAGGAAAACTTTCCTCCACCTACAAGAAAGGTGATACATTTTCATAAAAAACTTTTTTTTTCTTCATATGTAAAATGAACAAAAAGTAGCCCTTGAGTTTTGGAACCAACCTGCCTATAAACAAATATGATTGTTGGGTTTTTGTTTTGTTTTTTTAAACTGTTTTCCTTGACTCTTACCTTCTCTACGTTGTAGGACATGGTGAAGTCTGAGTTGACAAACAGGATGTTCTCAGGCTTGAGGTCTGTATGTGTCAGCTTATTGTCGTGGAGAACTACGGAGGTAAAAAGCAACCTTCACTGATTAAGTTATTCAAAATTGTCAGTTACCTTGCATCACTTTATACAAACTGTCTACTCACCATTTATTACAACATATAATACTAATCATAATACTAATAGAAAAGCATCAGAAAAGCACTACTAGAATATCTCAGTAAAACCAAAATGAGAACATTAACAACAGTAAACAAGTTAAAGGGCTTGGTGAGGATATGTAGCTTTTATTTACTAAAGACAAACTTGATAAGTCAGTGGGGCCAACACCCTTTTTGCTATGATGCCCTCCTGTGGTAAATGTCTACCACAAACACCAGATGATTTGAACAAGTATAATCATCAAGTCAAAAGCTAAATTACAGCTCAAGTTATAAGAATCAATGTCTTCCCTTTTCACAGTATTCCTAATTCCCATCCAATTTATCTGTAAATTTCACAGACCATAAAGATACAACTTACATTTCACAGCAAGACAGATTTGGTAGGCCATGTGTCTGACGTGACCAATTGAGTAGGGCAGGTAGTTGTTTTCCTTCAGAAAGTCAAAGGTGCTCAGAGCTAGCAGCTCAAAGGAGATGCACATGTGACCGTGGTAGTCAAACCAGTCATACATCTGTACACATAAACTGCAAGACAGACAAAGCATGGGAGGTTCAGGGAGTGAGCTGACAAATTCACTTCAATCACGTAAACCAGCTTAAACCTCGGAGTGAACACAAGACACTAAGCAATACAGGTTTAACCACAGTGCCGTATGACTGAGTCAGAACTCACAATTTGTTATCCGGATCCTTTTCATTGATCTTCTCCAGTACATTGATCTCCAAGCGAGCTGCTTCCTTGTATTTCTCCACATTCTTGATAATTTTCAGAGCAACGTGGGCTCCTCCCCTGTAAAACACAAGAGATTATGAATACAAACACTAGCGTGATGAAACACACAACATGCCTTAATTTTTTTTTTTTTTATGTAATCCCTGTGTGCAGCCCTGAATGCTAAACACTAGCACTTGTTTATTTATAGATTCAAGACAGAGTAGTTAACCGCCTGGCTATGAGAGCAAAGGCTCCAATTATCAAGTTATTTATAGGACGGGGGGAAAAAAAAAAAAAAAAAAAAAAAAAAAAAAAAAAAAATTATATATATATATATATATATATATATATATATATATATATATATATATATATATATATATATATGTGTATGTATGTATGTATGTATGTATGAAAAGTCGAAAAGTCACTGCAGCAGTTCCAGCTGGTTGGAAGACATTAACCCATAACGACGGTACATCACGATCTTAAGGCCCTGGGCATGAACATGAACTGATGGACATTTCTAGCTCTGTCACAAGAAAATAAATCTTCCGCAGGGAGAGAAGCACAAATAGCCCCTGTTCACATGAGGGGCTCACAGTCACAGGAGACTAAAATACTCTTGAGCTGATTTTCAGTATACATCACAATGTGGTGAACAGAACCAGAATTAAAATCAGAAATGTCTTTCTGCCATGTCTGGTGTGATAATGTGACTCTAAAATTACCGATAATGAACAATCTCAACAAGTTACTTGAAACATAAAACACTGTTTACCTTAATAAAAAAAAAACTATGTAAATCCTTTGTGCTGTCATTGATTCACAGTGGTCCGTAAATTGTATTGCACAGGTACAGCAACAGACATAGCGATAATTTAAGACTAATTATTTTTCTTATGAAATTTCAGGCTGTTCATCATCACTATCTCTGAAGAAATTCTGGCCAATCAAAAGCCTACAAACAATAACACAGTGAGACATCAAAAAAAGAAAATAAAGGTGCACAGCCTGGAAATCAGTTTTCCTTATTCACATGTAAAAGTAGAAACAAACTTCTCAAAAACCTTCACCCTGGCATGAGTTTTTCAAAGGTCAAGGCAAAATGGATAGAAAAGGCTATTTTTTTCCCAAAATACATGTGGCTGTAACCATAAATAAAAGACATTTAGAGAGGTAGTTTCTTTCTCCTACAGAGGGTTTTATGCACCATGCTCAATACAGGCTGCATGTTGCCCATGTACTAAAAATGGGTTAAACACCTCTGATGCATCCTAATATCACAGCCCAAAACAAGCACGGAGAGGCTTTTGTTTCTTGTTGCTGAGGAAACAACAATTCCCTAATGAACTACTAAGACACCCAGAGACTGAGAGCTCACACACCTGCGATGGTCAATGCACCGCATCACCCTGCCAAAGGTGCCTTCCCCCAAAGTGCTGACAATCTCATCTGCAACACAGTACAAAGAGAAAAAAAAACAAGAGAGGGAGAGCGGGGGGGGGGAAAAAAAGAAGCATTAGAAATGTGGACTCGTGCAGGAATACACAATGCAAAAGTGTAGACAGGCGAATCAGTGCTAGCGCCCATCCCCTTTCCGAATTGCTGCCTACTGAGTCTGGCAGGCTTAAAACGTTGCGCGTAAGGCTATGGTAACTAAATGGTGTTATGATGTAAACCAAAGGGGGCAAACATAAAGCACTCCCTTCCTTTGATTACCAATTTGCAGTCATTGAACCTATTAGAGTGCATCCTTTTGTCTTTGCCCAAAACGATACAAATGCTGTATAAACTTGAAACATTAAAAATAATATGTATTGTAATCATTCTCAAATGAAGCGTTTAATGTAAAGAAAGTCTTAAAATGTGCACTGGTTGTTCTAACCTTAGTGAAATTTGCTAAATAAGTGATGTGACCCTGAAACCATCCGAGTGAAAAACATCTAGCTTAAGTTACAGATTTAAAACTGTAACTGAGTTGTAAGCTAAAGCGCAACATAAACAAACAGCTGCAAATTGGATTTCTAAGTTTAGGAAAGTCAAATAACCTGTGAAACATAAAGGAAATGCTCCACAGCTTAAAAATCTTAGGAAAAAAAAAAAAAAAAAAAAAAAAAAAAAAAGCAGATTGTATCTAAAGTCCCTCCTAAAATCTTCAACATTCTTGCAATCCACCCTGCTATTTCAGCTAGAGCGAAGAGCATTCTAGCACGGCATCATCATCATCATCATGATCATGATCATCAGGCACTCCCCATGTCATGTAAATGCTCTATGCTTTAATACTCATATGGAGAAGGGTTACGATAGAGTAGTGGCAGTGAGTACATCTCTCTTGCAGGACGTCCCCACTCCGACAGATCAGGTGCCCTTCCTCGTCGTCCCTCACACTCAGTGCACGCGTCCGGCTGTTGCTCCGCTGTATTCACACCCAAACGGCCATCAGCAGGTCACAACACGACCGAAGGGGACAGGGGGGGTTTCAGGGGCAGCCGCAGCCACGGCGTCAGGTGGCACAGGTGGATGAGGAGGGAGGAGGAGGGTGGTAGTTGATGTAGTTGTGGTTGTAGGTGGGTTTCATGGTCATTGGGCGATTCACGCATGACACCACGTGAAGGAAATATATAACGATAGGGATATAGTGCAAGGGAACAAGTCAAAGATCACATGTTGTCCTCTGCTCCTCTCCCGCCCCCCTACCTTTAAACCACAGCTGCTTACAAACAAGGAAGCAACTGGCACATCCATTCATCAACGCAACAACCAATTAAAACAATAATATATATAACTACTTCAAAACTTTGCAACAAGATGAAAGATAAAATAACAACGCCATAAACATTCAAGCAGGACTTCTTTAAAGATAATCCCAGCAGTTATACTACATCAAATTCAAACCTTTTCCTCATTTATGTTCATAATAATACTTAACAGGTGTGATTAACCACACCCCACACAAAAAGAAATAACTAGAGCCAACTCATTTTAAATGCCAATAAATTTTAATAAAAATCTAATGCACTATGGTTGGCAGAACATTTTCACTTTTTTCATCATTAAAAATAATAATAATAATAATAATAATTGCAAGAGCCAAAACAAAAATCACAAGGCTTTCTGCCCTCTTATGAATAAAAAAAAATAAAGTAATAAATTACAGTAACAATTATCGGTGACAAAATAGTGGCTGAAGTACTAAAAAGTGTCTGTATAAAAATGAAAATGCTCTACCATAAAAAGGAGAAAGAATTTTTGAAAAAAAAGAGCCAATTAGAGCCAAACCCACCTATTCACAAATATAATAAAACCCCTGTGACAGAACAAAAATAAATCATAAAGGTTTTACTACTTACCAAATCTAGGGGCTGTAAAGAAAAGGTTAGGACAGGACAGAGGCAGAGAGAGCTGAGTGAAAGAAACAGGAGGTGGAGGTAGAGGATGAAGACTTAAAGCACAAACTCAGGTCTGGCTGTACTCACCGAGGAGGATGCGCTATAGGACCTGGTTCTACGCCGCCTTCGTTTGTGCTTACGCCTGCTGCCTTTCCTCCGGTACGACTCTTCTTGTTCACGCTCCCTCTCACGGCCGCGTCTGTAGTCGTACATGTTCGGCGAGAAGTCACGTGGATAGTAACTTTCGGCTGCTCCATGTGGCTCCCTGTCTCTGTCGCGTTCTCTGCTCTGATCAAACCGTCTGTATCCCTCGCAGTATCTTCTGTCAAACGGTCGTTGTTCCACTGACCGATTGTCATAGCTGCGACTGAATAAGTGAGCAGAGAAATATCCTGAAACCTTAGGACTGGCAACCAATAATAAAGTGAAAGAGGGTTAAATATAACATGAAAGAGTAAAAGCCCAAGCTAATTTGACCATAACGCACCTCCGTGACCGTACATAGCTTCCTTCCTGTCTGTGTCCACGTCCCCTCCTGTCTCGGTCTCTTTCTCTGTCACTGCTGGAGGAGTAAGTCGGCGTTCTTCTGTGTCGATGTCTTCGCCCTCTGTCTCGGTCTCTGTAACGATCCTGGTAGCTGGCTCGACTGTCTCTTTCCGAGGACGAGTATCGTCTTGTGTGAGGCATCTGGTGTAAAAAGGAAACAAATTAGCACAGAGTACCAAAATATGTTTAAGGAAAGTCACTCCTTACATTCAAATTATTGGAGCAGCTGATCACTGCCAAACTCATGGGATTTGAGGGACTAAATACCTGCACGTTTCTCGTGTGTAATTACAGACCCCCCCACAATACCGTAAAGTTCAGAGTTATTCCCCAAAGGCTCAAATCAGGACTGTGTATATCAGCACAGCTTTTCCACATATGGGTTCACAAAGCAAAAATCGGTGTTACCTTACTGAACAATACTCCCTTTACTTTTTATTTTTTGACCTTTCGCCAATAAAAACGTATTAAACCTTAAGTAATTTGAACTCCGCACAATCCAGAAGTCTCGCGAGTCTTCTGGGTTCCCTGATTTAACTGTCGTTATGTTTTAAGAATTTAAATTGAAAGTAAAAAGACAATTTCATAACAAACTTTATTGTCAACTTGGAAACAGGCACTTTTAGCATCATACGTTCAACTGCATGACAAGTGTAAATATTATTTTTACTGTTTAATTAAACTACCCTTAACCTAGAACTAGACATTTCTGTAAACGTGGTTATATAGGAGGCCACCCTCAGAACAACAGTTCAACTTTCCTTCATGCCTAAAAAGGCAACAAAATTTTCCAAAGGACCTAAAACTATGCGCAAAACTATTGCAACGGGTCTGAAAATACTGAAAATAAGAAGAACAGCGTTCAAATGAGATGATATAGCTATAATAACCCTGTTGCATGACCATAATAAACTTGACAACCCCCAAACCACACAGCGGTGCATCAAACCATTGCAAAGCCATTAGCACTGTAGTCAGAAGTAATTATTAGAGCAAATGAGTTCAGTTGAGCTTTATCCAACGCAGAGTGAAAGCACAAGTAAATGCCAAGTTAATAAATTGGTCGTGGCTACTCATTAAGCGTTGCCTATGCTGTTTACACACATTCCAAGACGATGCAACACTCGTTAAACGTAAGGCTAAATTACCGTTAAGGTCGTTAATCTCTGCATGGATTAGTAAAATTAAGCATCTTTAACACTCCAGCCCATTTACTAACAGCACCAACATTTCAAAGCCAGGAGAGAAGTAACTAATCAACAAGCGACGTAGTATCTATTAGCATGCACTGCTAGCAACTAGCTAATGTAAATAATTTGACCGCCATCTTAACTTAGCTACGTTCGTCAAGCTAACTTGCTACTTACGCTAGCAGCCGCGCTAACTGCAGAATCGCTATGTAGCTTATTTAAATAAACACGGTGTTTACCGTTTTAGCAGCGAGCCCTGTACGTTTATCCCACAAAAAATCCGTGGTGGCGTTCCACTTTTCTCCTCTACCTTCTCGCCAGCTCGATGTTCAAAGCTCTTTTGCTATCACCTAGCCAGTTTCTTTTTTCTGTCTGCTTAGTACAGCTAGTTCTGGTTCAATTCGGCGCTCGTACCGCCCTCCTGTGCTCAAATGTGGCTACTCCGTTCGAAGGTAGACATCCACAAGGAACTAGTGAGGAATTACCACCCCAACCTACAACCGTTACAAGTCCTTATTAAATTATGGACAGCTGATTTTTTTATCAGCTACCTTTTAACTTTTGTTTTCTCCATGTCCAAATATTTGACTTACTGTTTTAAACCTTTTAAAATGACATACCTGTGGTGGTATACAAATTACTATGGAGAAAGGGCAGTGAACAGATTTAGGAGGAAAGGCTGAGATGGTTTAGACGTGTAGATGAAGGATAGTGGATATAATGGAGGCAGATGGCGGCATTCTTGCTTTTATAAGCTTTTACATGTTAAGTCACACATTTTGATTTTAATTCCTTGTAGTTTTATTACAAACATTTTGATTTATTTCTTTGGTAAAAACAACTTGAAAATGAGCTGCAGACTTTGCAGCCACACACATATGAAAGATGCCCTCTTTTTCACTTTTTCAGATTAACACATAATAAGTTTGAACCTACTTAGAAATTTTTATTTTCGTTCAGCTGTACAAAATCTGTTATAAAATGAATACATTTGCATCAGTACCATCTGCACGATCTGAAGGCATTATCCCCAGGAGTAAGAGAAAAGCACAGTAGGACAAACTTAAAGCATCCTCATAGTCCATCAGTTTGATGATGGTGATGGCTCTAAACCACACAAAACAGGGAAACAGAGAGACTAGTAAGCCAGCAGGGATAACCAGGATAACATAATTTTTCTCCACATACGAAAGTAGTTTACCATTGACTGAGGTAGTGTTACTCTTCCACCCGTCCTCCTTTTAAGTCTTATTTAAATTCTCATTCACACTAATCATTTGTTCCAAGCAACTGGAGCCTCGGTAGATCCACTCCTTATGATCATCATCCTAAACATGAAATGAACACACTACAGTAAGTCACACAATTGAAATAAATATAACAGGATTTAAAAAAAACAGGAACAACTTAAGATGGAACAGACCAGAAAAACAACTTCCATCAAACTGCAGTCGATCTCCAGTACTTTACACCTCTGCAGGAATCCGTTACGTTCCACGTTTACCGTCTGTCCGACATGGTACTGCGTCATGGGTGGATAAGGCCACTTCTTTAAATAATTCTGCATGAAAAGCTTGTGCTTTTCATCTAGGATATCATCCAAAGGGTTCTCCACTGTCATAGAAAATGGAAAATCTTCTTAGTAGCAGTATTATAATAGCAGCTGCTGTGGACAGCAAGTATAGAAGAATTAGGATTCTGGATTTTATAAAATTAGATATTATGGACTTGACAACACCAGCTGTCATAAGACGACAGGCGGGGTACACCTGGACAGATCGCTAGTCTGTCACAGGACTAACACAGAGACAGACAACCATAAATAACCTGAACTTACGCGGTTTGCAAACCATGTGCATTGCACGTAAGCTAGCATACACTGGAGTGTGATCATCAGTAAAAATCAGGAACCTGGAATATAAAAATTAAAAGCAATTTTACACTTTTTTCCCACCTTCACAATCTGAATTTATCACCAGAGTAAAACACACTAACCTCATGCGGTTTTTTCTGGAGGGGACCTCTGCCATGAAACCAGGCACGAACTGGTCGTCTTTGCTCCGGACCACCACACGCGCACCGACAAGCAACTCATTCACCTTTGGCATGTGTTCAAAGGCAATGTGGTGACCAGACACTAGGCTCCTCCCCTTCTCCTTAAAGTTGACCTTGTATTTCACCCTGCCGTCTTCTGAAATGATTAAAGAAACATTGGAAACACTTCAGATTATACCACATTTGCTTCTACGTACTGCTTTTCTTGAAAGAAGAAATGTCAAATACAGGTGCATTTGTTAAATTAAATGGGGTTTTTTCTCATATCAAATGTATCTATTTTCTTTGAGAGCGTAATCAAAAGCGCTTAAGCGCCAGCTGTTAAGTTACAGCATCACAATCTGTGTCAAAATGTGCTGCCAGAGGAATTCAGTTGGTGAGGCCCAAACACCAACAAACTTTAAACTGTGGTAATGTCACTCATATGTCATATCGCATGGTGTGTGTAATAACAACAAGCACAACCACGACCACTCAACAAAATATAGAAGAAAAAAAAAAAAGAGTAGAAAAAAAAATCTAAACGTTGCTAGTCTAGCCTCAACTATGGGACACGGATATGTAAGAAACATACCTTCCTTTAGCATCACATAATTTCTTTTGTTTACTTTGAAGTTTAACATTTTTGTTATCTTAGCCACCAGAGCAACAGTGTGTCGAGCTCTGCTTGCCGTGACATCCTGATGACAATCAGTGTCAACAGAGCTACAGAATGTCTCCAAATAAATGCAATTCATTGCTTAACGTACTCACTACCTCAAAGCCATTTCACAGATTACACCGATTAAATGTCAACCAACATTCCCAACTACACAAAACAAGACGTCTTTAATCGACGAGTAGCTGTCAAGCTAAAGACAAATGTGAAACTTTACAATCTGCTTTGTGCTTACCAATAGAGCCTTTTCTTTATTATTCTTACCCTTTGTTATTATTTCAACAATTGTCCCTGGATGCCAGCTCAAAGGCCTCTTTCTGGCCAGGACCTTCATGTTCACACTGATCTCTTTTTGTGGCACCGCAGCAGGGGTCTTTGTGGATGAGGACTGAGAAGCAGCTGATACAGTGGTTACAGGAGTTACTCCTGTCGGCGTAAAAGGAGCAAAATGTCATTTGACGATTGGATAGATCTTATGATTTCTGTGTTTGGAAATCTGGTAGTGATCTGTTCCTCAGTGTACAAAGCAAGATCTTTAAATTTGCCAATATTTTCTACTCTTCAACAATATAATACAGCTTTAAATCAGCTTAAAAACACACAAATCCCCACATAAACCTAAGATCTGGGCAAAAAAAAAAAAAGGGCGTACATGGAGTTTTTTATGTTTTTCCATAATGTATATTTTGTGGTCATTACCTAAAGCGCTTGCTGGTTTTGGCGATGTTTTCGTTGCCTTGCTCTCAGCACTTGTGTTTGTGTCGGCTTGTGATGACTTTGCCGTTTTGCCTTTTGCATCAGGAACTGTACCCGCTTGCTGCGTCAGTGTTTTCACTGGGCTGCTTTTGGCGCTGCTTTCTGCGTTTGTTGTCAGAGTCGATGTCTTTGCTCCGCTTCTGATGGAGTTTCTTCTCTCCTGATGTGTTGTGTCATTCTTAGTGTGTTTTCCATTCTTTTTGGCCATTTTTTTCCTCTTGTTTGAACGTGTACTTGAAATAGAAAAGTCGGTATCACTCGAGTCTCCGCTGGGTTCCCACTGCATGTCAGACCCATCAGTGCCTAAAGACTCATCTTCACTCCAGTGATTCTGAGGTGATGGAGGAGATAGAGAGCTGGTCATTTGAGATCCAGTCATTCTGGTCAGGACCACTACTGGGCTCTTCAAAGCGAGAGGGTGTTTTTTTCTCAGAACTCTTTCTTGTTTTTCGCTGTCTTTTGGCTTAGATGAAAAAGAAGCCGAGCCATCAGAAGCCAGAGGTCTGTGGACTTGAGTTTCTGAGGGAGCAGACTCGCATGACAGTGGTGATGCTTGTCCTAAAAACAGTAAAAATCACAGGTTAAATTGTAGCTTTCAAACAAACCTACCAAGTGCACATTTTTTAATTCAATTTTGCTTTACCACAGCTTGCTTGGTTATTGTCATCGTCCAAATCTGTGTCGCTGTACTCCCATTCCAACAATGAGTAAAGTTTCTTGACAGTATCCTCACATGCAGCCACAGACCTGAATGACAAAAACAAAGAGAAATGAATGAAGAGAAGATAGAAAACACAGAGAAAGTAACCAGTGTACAGGCTCTGATATTTAACATAGCACATTCATGCCTCGGAAGAGATTCTGGCAAATCATCAGGCGACTCAGGAGGGGAAAGTCGTGCTCTACCTGCACTGTGTATAGTGCAGGTGGAGCACTGCTGACTTTGACTAAGAATATTGTCGTGCGGTGGAAGGAATACTTATTAATCCCACTGACACATCTTTCGTAGAGGAAGCAGAGTCTGGAGAAAAGGGGGACCACGGTCCTCAGCCAGAAAAACGGTTGAGTTGCCACTCCAGGTCAGAGACAAGTAACTTCCCCGAGTGGAGGTGCTTAAGTATCTCTGGGTTTTGTTCACTAGTGCAGTGACTAAAAGATCGAGATCGCGGATACAAGCAGCAGAAATTAGCTTTCTCCGAAGGGTGGCTGACCTCTCCCTTAGAGATAGGGTGAGGAGTTGGCCATCTGGGAGGGGCTCAGAGTAGAGCCACTACTCCTCCACATCAAAAGCAGCCAGCTGAGGTGGTTCGGGCATCTGACAAGGATGCCTCCTTGGTGAGGTGTTCCGGCATGTCCCACCGGGAAGAAGCCCCAGGGCAGACCCAGGCACGCTGGAGAGATGATATCTCTTGGCTGGCCTGGGAATGCCTTGGTGTTCCCCCATACAAGCTGGAGGAGGTGGCCGGGGAGAGGGAGGTCTGGGCTTTTCTGCTTAGGCTGCTGCCTCGGATAGGAAAATGGATGGATGGATGGCATCCATGCCATCATAAATACATAAAGAATCATCACATTTAGAACAAAATCGTGTCTTTTAAAGAAAGCCAAAACAACTATTTTTATCTTAAATTTTTTATCTTATATCTTAATATGTTATGCAATGTTCTAGTTAGTGTGCGTTGTATAAAAAGTAAAGGATACACTCAGTACACTTAGTGCCCAGGTTGCAAAAAAAAGAAAAAAGGTTATCTACAACACACATTGTTAGAAGCCTGTAGAAGGACGTGTTATTTTGGGACAGTTTTAAGGCAAAGTAGGTGGGATTAACTAAATGTCATTAAAAGCTCAGCAGGGACTACCCTATTCAAGCACTTGCATGAAATTTTTATGCTTTTGCTTCCTTGCAAGAATAAATTATTAATAAATTATGATATATGTCAATTACAGTAGATATTCATTTAGAAAGCTAAAAACAGACAGAGAAGTTCCTCTTTCTATCACGGTCAAAGGAGCTTGCAAAGAAAAGCGTCTGGCCTTCTTTAAGTTGCTTGGAGACGTTTCACCTCTCATCCGAGAAGCTTCTTCAGTTCTAAGGTCAAATGGTGGAGAGTCCCAGATTTAAACCTAGTTGGAGTATCCCCCCGCAGAGGGACAAAAGGACCCCCTGATGATCCTCTAATCGCCTGAGCCAAGGTGTGAAACTGGGTGTGGGTCCCAATCAGTCAGGGTTTCGGGTGAGCTCATTGTGAAACCTGGCCCCACCTTATCATGCGAATTCCTGAGGTCAGATGGCCCAGGATGTGAGTGGGCGTTAAGGCGTCTGGGGAGGGAACTCAAAACTGGATTATAGATGGCAGAGAGTTGGTGTCGTAAACCACCGCCTCTGTTCAAAGATGGTCGCTCACAGTGGACATACAGGGAGTGCAGAATTATTAGGCAAATGAGTATTTTGTCCACATCATCCTCTTCATGCATGTTGTCTTACTCCAAGCTGTATAGGCTCGAAAGCCTACTACCAATTAAGCATATTAGGTGATGTGCATCTCTGTAATGAGAAGGGGTGTGGTCTAATGACATCAACACCCTATATCAGGTGTGCATAATTATTAGGCAACGTCCTTTCCTTTGGCAAAATGGGTCAAAAGAAGGACTTGACAGGCTCAGAAAAGTCAAAAATAGTGAGATATCTTGCAGAGGGATGCAGCAGTCTCAAAATTGCAAAGCTTCTGAAGCGTGATCATCGAACAATCAAGCGTTTCATTCAAAATAGTCAACAGGGTCGCAAGAAGCGTGTGGAAAAACCAAGGCGCAAAATAACTGCCCATGAACTGAGAAAAGTCAAGCGTGCAGCTGCCAAGATGCCACTTGCCACCAGTTTGGCCATATTTCAGAGCTGCAACATCACTGGAGTGCCTAAAAGCACAAGGTGTGCAATACTCAGAGACATGGCCAAGATAAGAAAGGCTGAAAGACGACCACCACTGAACAAGACACACAAGCTGAAACGTCAAGACTGGGCCAAGAAATATCTCAAGACTGATTTTTCTAAGGTTTTATGGACTGATGAAATGAGAGTGAGTCTTGATGGGCCAGATGGATGGGCCCGTGGCTGGATTGGTAAAGGGCAGAGAGCTCCAGTCCGACTCAGACGCCAGCAAGGTGGAGGTGGAGTACTGGTTTGGGCTGGTATCAGCAAAGATGAGCTTGTGGGGCCTTTTCGGGTTGAGGATGGAGTCAAGCTCAACTCCCAGTCCTACTGCCAGTTTCTGGAAGACACCTTCTTCAAGCAGTGGTACAGGAAGAAGTCTGCATCCTTCAAGAAAAACATGATTTTCATGCAGGACAATGCTCCATCACACGCGTCCAAGTACTCCACAGCGTGGCTGGCAAGAAAGGGTATAAAAGAAGTAAAACTAATGACATGGCCTCCTTGTTCACCTGATCTGGACCCCATTGAGAACCTGTGGTCCATCATCAAATGTGAGATTTACAAGGAGGGAAAACAGTACACCTCTCTGAACAGTGTCTGGGAGGCTGTGGTTGCTGCTGCACGCAATGTTGATGGTGAACAGATCAAAACACTGACAGAATCCATGGATGGCAGGCTTTTGAGTGTCCTTGCAAAGAAAGGTGGCTACATTGGTCGCTGATTTGTTTTTGTTTTGTTTTTGAATGTCAGAAATGTATATTTGTGAATGTGGAGATGTGATATTGGTTTCACTGGTAAAAATAAATAATTGAAATGGGTATACATTTGTTTTTTGTTAAGTTGCCTAATAATTATGCACAGTAATAGTCACCTGCACACACAGATATCCCCCTAAAATAGCTAAAACTAAAAACAAACTAAAAACTACTTCCAAAAACATTCAGCTTTGATATTAATGAGTTTTTTGGGTTCATTGAGAACATGGTTGTTGTTCAATAATAAAATTATTCCTCAAAAATACAACTTGCCTAATAATTCTGCACTCCCTATAGATGGCTTCTTTCACTCCTCTTTCAAACCATCTGTCCTCTCTGTCCAAAATGTGAACATTGGCATCCTCGAAAGAGTGACCTTTGTCCTTAAGATGCAGATGGACTGCTGAGTCTTGTCCTGTGGAGGTGGCTCTGCTGTGTTGTGCCATGCGCTTGTGAAGTGGCTGTTTGGTCTCTCCAATGTAGAGGTCTGAGCATTCCTCGCTGCACCGTACAGCATACACCACATTGTTAAGTCTGTGTTTTGGAGTTTTGTCTTTCGGATGAACCAGTTTCTGTCTGAGTGTGTTACTGGGTCTGAAATGCCATGCTTGGAGAAAACTCTCCTAAGTTTTTCTGATACACCGGCTACATAGGGGATGACAATGTTGTTGCGTCTGTCCTTCTTATCCTCCCTCGCTGGTGTCTGATCTTCTTTTCTGTGCCTGTTTGCTGACTTTAAGAACGCACATTTAGGATAACCGCACGTTTTGAGTGCTTCCTTTACATGCGTGTGTTCCTTCTTTTTTCCTTCAGGCTTAGAGGGAACATGTTCTGCCCGGTGGTGTAGGGTCCTAATTACTCCAAGTTTGTTTTCCAGAGGGTGATGGGAGTCAAAGAGGAGGTACTGGTCCGTGTGTGTTGGCTTCCGGTAAACTTCGATGTTGAGGTTGCCATTCTCTTCAATGTGCACGGCGCAGTCCAAGAAAGGCAAACAGTTATCCTTTGTGTCTTCCCTGGTGAACTTGATGTTTTTATCCACAGCGTTAATGTGCGCAGTGAAGGATTCCACTTCTTGTGTCTTGATTTTGACCCAGGTGTCGTCCACATATCTGTACCAGTGGCTGGGTACTCTTCCTTTGAAAGAGCCAAGAGCCTTCCTTTCCACTTCCTCCATGTAAAGGTTGGCTACGATAGGTGACACGGGGGAGCCCATGGCACAGCCATGTTTTTGTCTGTAGAAGCCTTCGATGTATTTGAAGTATGTTGTGGTAAGGCAGAGGTCTAACAGTGTGAAACTTTCTATCACATTCTTCCATATATGGCAATCTGTTTCACCCTCCAGGTGGTCCCTGAAGATTGACACTTTTCTTGACTCTTCTTCTGTCATCTGTTACTAGGCGAACTCAAATGCAGTTAGAAGCAAAATGTGTCCCAGGCCTTTAGCCTAGAATGAATACTATCATGTATGTTTGCAAGCGTGCATGCTTAAACCTTCTGTTGCTCTAGGTCACTTACACCATGGATCGCCTGGACATTCGCGCCACGCGAAGCTTAAGACCTTTAAATAGACCGAGCATCACTCTATATAAGCACAATCCTGCAATGTGTGTATAAAAATGATTACAGTTGCACATGCAATAAAAGGTTAATATGTAATTATGATCACACCTGCAATACAAGTTTTAATGTAAGGCCAACCGCTTCAATAAATGTATTAATGAAATGCTGATTAATGCAATGATAATGATGATAGTTATGAATAGTAGCAGTACAATATTTTTCTCATCTCCACACTCCATATATAACAATTCTTGACTGTTGCTCGTTTTTATTACATTTTATTCCAACAATGAACCAACAAGAGAATGAACCCCAAAACCAGTTTTTTGTGTGAGTAGTTAAGCATGTTAAAAGCATGTTTGTTTTTTTTAAAGATTGCCACACTTAATGCTTTCATATTCGTTTACAATGACAACACTCACTCGCAAAGTCTCAGGAGGCACGCGGCCTGTTCCTCTCTCCTTTTCAGCAGAGACTGCAGCTGATTGCATTTCTCCAGCAAATCCGGAGAGACCCGTTGGGTCTCCTTAGCCTTGTCTATTATCCAGCACTCCTCTCTGCTCATCTCAGTCTCATCTCCATCCATAGTTACTGCAACACACAAAGGTTTCACATATCAGAGATTAATTATTACTAATGTTATTCCAAAAAAGCATAGATTTTCTCATGATGCAGAAAAGAAATGAACAATGCAAAGTCCAAACATCTCAAAGACTTACACTTGGGGCTCCTAACACACTAGAAAAGATTGACATCACATCTCTTAGAGGAAGGTCAAGAGCCTTTGAGTGTTTACCTGCATAAATAAAGCACATATTAATAGAAAATGGTTACATTGTGCTGTGGTTTAGCTAACTTACCGCTGAAATGAATCACTAATTTATTGAGCTAGAATGTTTCTGGACAACATGGTGCATTCTAGTGAGAATAGGGAGCAGGTGAACGAGGTGGAGGTGCACTGGACAGAAAAGGAATTGCATTCAGTAGAAGAAAGACAGAACAATTGTTTGCATGACAGGGAGACGGGTGTAAAAATGACGATGCAGGAACCAGATATAGTGAAGAGGGATGAGTTTAAATAGTCAGAAAAGCAACAGAGAGGTGAAGAAGAGTCCTGGCGGTGATTCTTGACAGAATGATAGCAGCAAGAGTAAAACCAAAGGTTCACAACATGGTAGTGAGACTGGAGATACAAGGTTTAGAGACAGTGGCACTGTCAAAAAGACAGTAGGCTGAGCTGGAGATGTCAAAGTTGAAGATGCTCAGATTTTCACTGGGGTGACCAAAAGGAAAAGGATTAGAAATGATTATATCAGAGGGATAGCTTGGGTTAAACAGTTTGGAGACAGCTGAATAGGTGTGGTTAGAGATGGTGCAGAGGAAGGATACTGGCTATAATGGACAACAGATGCCAAGCGGGAGGGAAGGAGGAAGACCACAGAGGAGGTGCATGGATGTCATGAAGGAGGAAATGAAGATGGCTGGTGTGAGAGAAGAGGATGGAAAGGATAGAGTGAGATGGAGGCAAATAATCTGCTTTACTGGCCCTAAAGGGAGCATTTACTACAGGGAATGCTCCCTCATAAAACCTGAGGTATTTTCTCAGATTCTTGGAAATGTAAAATTCACATTTGATAAATTATTCAAACCAACCATCTATTACATGTAACCATGTCTTCATACTGTGTTACCACCATATAACATTTATAATGTTGCTATGAAGAAGGTCGTGGCTCAAGAGTTGGCAGTTCGTCTTGTAATCGGAAGGTTGCCGGTTCGAGCCGCGGCTTGGACAGTCTCGGTCATTGTGTCCTTGGGCAAGACACTTCACCTACTGCCTACTGGTGTTGGCCAGAGGGGATATATATATATATATACATACATATTGGTGTATATATATATATATATATATATATTTGTACTATTCTTAGTTAGCGTATTGTCTGTCTTGTTAATGTTTGTTTATAATGGAGCACTGTAACAAAAAATAATTTCCCCCAGGGATCGATAAAGTATTCTGAAACCTGGCGAACATCTGGTTCCTCTGCATCTAGGTGTGCGGGCTCAAATAGGGGGGATTAAAAGTAAATCAGAAACACTTCTCAAGCTCAAGGTCGTATATTTTTAAAAAAAGACGTCCAGCCAGGATAAGGTGTTAAGGGCTTTACTAAAAATAACTAACTAAATAAATAAAAACCAAAACACCAGCATCTGATTTTGTCTTGAGACTTATTGGTCGAAGCTAGCATGGACTTCAATCAGTTAGCCGTGGAGACCGTTTCATCCTGACTCTGCGCCTCTTTATCGCACAAAGTGTATCCAACCTGATAACCATTCTTTTAATTTCAGCTAGATTAATTAATTTGATTAATTTTAATTTAAAATGTCAAATAAGAAGCAAGCCATACCTTAGCTTTGTTCTATGGTCTTCTTCTCTTCATGTTGCTGGGTAGACCTGTGAGACTCACTGCCGCCCCCTGCGTCCGGAAATACGACCGACAATCTTCTACTTCTTTTTAAACCGATTGCTATGTATGGAACGCAGAGTTATTATAGTTTTGCATTTTCTTATTAGTTTTACTTTATTTTTATTAGTCTTCCAGATGACTGGATGTTTAGTTGGTTCCAAAGAGCCTGAGGTGTGCCAAGAAAATATCCCCCACACCATCACTCCACCACCAGTCTGAACTGTTGACACAAGGCAGGATGGATTGATAAACATATGATTACACAACATTTGCCATCCAAAATGTTGCATCAGAAATTAGGATCGGTAAGACCATGCAACGTTTTCCAACTGCTGTGATCCATGGAACCTCAGTTTCCTGTTCTTAGCTGACAGGATTGGTACCTGGCGTGCTGCTCATCTGTGCATCCAGAGATGCTGTTCTGCATACTTTGATTGTAACGTTAAAGGAGTTGAGGTTGCTTTTCCTATCAGCTGGTCATTCTCTTTTAATCTCTGCCATGAACAAGGCAGAGACCTGTGGCTCACTTGATGTTTTCAATTTTTCAAACCATTCTCTGAGTAAAAACTTAATAGTAAATTTAAATTGAACAGTGTTGAGCTATACAAGGCTCTCTCGAATAAATGAAAACTAAAGTATTAATTTTGAAATGAGTATATTTTGTTGGGTAAGTAAACACATAAATATGTCTGTTTAAGACTGATTGTTTTGGTCTTTTTTGAGTCTTCGTCAGTTACATTTTTAAGTACAGCAAATTAATTGTTTGGTGCTTTGCTTCTCAGATAATTCATACTAGTCTAAAATTTGCACTTAGGAGCAAATATGAAACACTACCTTGCATACATCCATTTCCCTTAAGTTTCCTCTCTGCTACATTCCTGATATGTATTAAAAGGTATTTATTTAACTAGTGTGACCAGGTCAAAGTGTAGAAAAGATATTAGATAGCTAAACTTCTATGTCAGTCATTTTTATATCAGTAAATTTAGCAGGTGAGAGCTCAGATTTATCTTTAAATTACAATTATGCACTCCAGTAAAGGAAATGAATGAGGCAGAGGGTATTTGCTTGCATATGACAAGCTTATATACAAGGCTTTTTAAAAATTTTTTTATTGTTGAACGACAAAGGATGCAACATAACAGACACCAAAGGCAAAATAAATCAGAGACATAACTGTCATATCAATCTGTAAATATGAAAAAAGGTTTATATGAATTGTTCCCAATTCATAAAAAACAACACTGAAAAAAGTGAATGAACACACATCAGACAAATTTCTATTCGTGGCCAAGTTAATAAATGAGGGTATGAACATTTTCACATAGAACTGTTCAAAAAGAAAAAGTTGAAAAAATACAGCTGCTTAACCTTGCTGTTAAAAGTTGTGCAATTATAAAGTGCCATTTCTTTAGAAATTGAAAAAGAAAATCACCGTTCCCATGTTTTCTAGGAAAAATTATGTCTTGTTTCATTCGGCAGTGCGATGGTCCACTCAGTCACTTTGCACAACTGTGCAGCAAATTAAAGATTACAAAATTAGCACCCCGTTCAAACAGGTTAAATCTCCTCCTTATATCCTTGAGCCATTTATTTGCACGCTCACAAGCCAATCTTCTTCCAAAGAGATGCAATGGCACATTTCTGGGGGTTGTGAATGCTATTCCCAGTATTTTCACAGCATCCACTCTCTGTGGATATTTAGTCAGAGTCAGACTCATTCATGGCCTCTCTCCTCACGCTCACTTCCAAAAACCTAGCCTGTGCATGTTCCAGGCGTATGGAGCCTCTGTAGATCCACTCTCTGTGATGGTCAGCCTGAGTGAGACATAAAAAAGGCACACTGTCAAGGAAAGGTGATTAGGAAAAGAAACGGGAGCGTTGTTTGTTTGTTTTTTTTAGTTTTGGATTATTTAAACATAGCCAAGGCGGACTTACACTGGAGATATGTTTTTAGGTTAAACATGCTGTCTGTAACTCATAATTTCAAACCCTCCTGAAATCCTGTGCCACAACCTGACAAGCACCTCTGTTAAATATATTTACTGAAGTATGAATAAGCATTAGATCTGCTGTTGACTGGTTAAAATGTAAAGATAAAAAAAAAAAAAAAAGACACCCACCTGAAAAACAACCTGTATCAAGCTGCAGTCGATCGCCTGCACCTCACACCTCTGCTGCTCGCCGAAGTATTCTGCATTGAGGCTCTGTCCAACCCTGTATATGGTCAAATGAGGGTACGGCCAGTCCTTCATGTACTGTTTCATGAAATGCTTATGAAAGCCGTCGGGAATGTCGTCAAACATGTTTTCCACTGTTGAAATAATGAATTAAATACGTAAGCGTGC
Organism: Aulonocara sp. 'chitande type north' Nkhata Bay; assembly: GCF_057382095.1. NCBI lineage: Eukaryota > Metazoa > Chordata > Actinopteri > Cichliformes > Cichlidae > Aulonocara > Aulonocara sp. 'chitande type north' Nkhata Bay. The sequence goes on from NC_141364.1 coordinate 14,198,635, forward strand.
TTCAAATAAACACTCTCCTGTCTGCTGCTTGCTGCAACTGTGAGTAAAAGAAAAGCCGGAGCACAGCACAACTTACACGGTCTGCAAACCAGGTGAAAAAAAGGTAAGCCGACATAGACCGGCGTGTGATCATCCATAAAGACCAAGAACCTGGAAAATGAAACAGCGATGTGTGAGACACTCGTTTCTTCTGACAAAAAGCCCGTGATTATGTTTGTTCATAGAGGTATGAACACCTGAAGCGGTTCTTTCTGCTGGGGAGCTCGGCTAAAACACCAGGCCGGAACTGGAACTTGTTATCCTGGCACTGAACAACAACCCGAGTGCCGACAAAAAGATGCTCTACCTTTGGTGGGGTGTCAAAGGCAATGTGGTGACCGGATACTAGAATCTTCCCCTTTTCTTCAAAGCTAACTTTGTACTTTAACCGTCCATCTTCTGGTAAAGAGGAAGAAAAATTTTTTTTAGTTCCTACCATTTAAATGCTATTTCCTTGGTGGTTCATATTTAAAAGTGAAGTACTGCTGTCTGAACACATGTCAGCCTGCCTAGATTTTACCGCATGTACTTCACAAATTAGAAAGAAAATGAAAATGCATCTTTTATAAACAGGAATAACATATTTTAAGTTATTATTCACCTTTTTAACGTTTCATTTGTCTTTGTCTTTCATTTTCAGTTTATTTAACAAGGGTTCAAATTCTTTTAATTGCTTTGGAGCACTTTGGTCAATGTCCTTTTTAAAAAATTTAAGTTGCTGGCTCATGCAGTGACAAACGCAGAAAACTAAGGATAATAAAAAAAATGTGGTTATACTTCATTAGGTCATGTCCACAAGTGCAACAGTTTTCCTGCATGCACCATGACTCTATCACTATCCTAAATATGCCCAATGGAAGCAGTGCGCCCTGTAATTGACTGATGTCCAGAGTGTGCAATCCTCTCGCCCACTGCCAGCTAAATATGAGAAAAAAGCTGAAAATCTTAACCACACTGAGGTCACATCCTTAAATGTGTATATTTTGGTGGACAAGAATCCATCGCTTAAAGATATTTTCTTTACGCGCCTGGTTCTGCCAGAGCCTTCTTCCTGTTAAAAGGGAGTTTTTCCTTCCCACTGTCACCCAAGTGCTTGCTCATAGGGGGTCATGGGGCGACCGTGGTTCAGGGGGTTGGGAAGCTCATCTTGTAACCGGAAGGTTGCTGGTTTGATCCCCAGCTCTGTCTGTCTTGGTCGTTGTGTCCTTGGGCAAGACACTTATCACCTACCGACTACTGGTGATAGCCAGAGGCGCGATATGGCAGCCTTGCTTCTGTCAGTCTGCTCCAGGTCTGCTCCTGCTACAACTGTAGCTGCCTCCACCAGTGTGTGAATGTGAGAGTGAATGAAGAGTGGAATTGTAAAGCGCTTTGAGGGTCTCGAAAAGTGCTATATAAATGCAATCCATTATTGTTATTATCATATGATTGTTGGGTTTTTCTCTGTATGTATTGTTTTAGGGTCTACCTTACAATATAAAGCACCTTGAGGTGTCTGGTGTTGTGATTTGGGGCTGTATAAATAAAATTGAATTGAATTGAATTAAAAGATATTTTTATACAAATATAAAAAAAAAACAACAACAATGAAATGAAATGCTCTCATCTGAAAAGGACTAACAAGTTTAAAGGATAATAAACAAACAAAGAAAATCATAATTCCTGGAAAACCTGCAGTATTTTCTCTTACCCTTTGAAATTATCTCCACTATTTTCCCACGCTGCCACTTCATGCGTTTCTTCCTGGCCAAGACCATCATGTCCACTTTCACTTCATCCTGCGGTAAGTTAGGATGGATGTTCGTAGTTTCATGAGAGCAGTGGGCAGAAGTTGGTGATATCCCAACAGAGGGGTTTATTTCTTTGAGGGCAAAAGTAAGAAGTGGAATTTTAAAGTTATTTGAGAGTTTTGAGAGCAGGATTCAAGTGGTAATGTTTGTGGCCTTACCACTGCTGTTGGAGGATTTCCTTGTGTCACCGCTGCTGTTCTTGTCAGATTTCTGATTATTGTTCGAAACCGAAAAATCGGAATCAGTGGAATCATCCTCTGGTTGCCACTGCATATCAGAACCGGAGCTGCTGGAGAATTCAGCTTCGCTGTAGGACTGCTGAGGCGTCGGCGGTCGCAGGGCGCTGATCTTATAATCGGGCAGTCTGGTCAAGACCACCACTGCTTTCTTTATTAGATTAAGAGAGGCCGAGCCATTTTCCCATTGTGTCATTTGGCTGCTGGTTTCATTTGTGGAGTGAATGGGCTCACATGCCGATTCAGACATAGTGTCTGAAAAGAAAAAAAGCATCAGTGAAACTTGAGCCATCGCCATGCCAGACTTTCATCGTGGTGAGAACAAATCCTGACAACTGTAGCTTGCCATCAAAAGAAAATGAAAATGCTATCAATCAAATTCACATTTAACATTTGTTAAAGCTGCCTTTTCTGTGTGTCAGAGGAGATCTCTTATATAAAGTCCACTGATTTTCACTCTATACAATATATGGTTGCTTAAATATAATTCCCAAGGGGACGAAGGCTTTTTCACCCTCTGTGGTCTGACTCTTCATCGATAATGACCTCAACCTTTTGCCTCAATCTCGAAGGCCATGATTGTAATTTCCATGCTCACAACGGTCCACTTGGTTTTTGTTTGTCTGTTTTTTTTAATTACATAAACCCAAAACCTGTGCTGTCAGGTTAAGAATTAGAGGTTTAAAATCTAATTAGGTGCAAAAATCAGCACATTTTTAAACTACCATCTGCCGCTGGTTTGTTTCACACAACAACAGCACAAATAAATTAATCAGAAGCTAGAAAAAAGCCTTCTGTTTACAGATAAGCTGTTAGATCTTTAAATTTGCCAGATTTCTTGTTACCTGTGCAGCAAATTGACAGCAGCCACTGCATCTCTTTCTAGCAGCGATATTTGTAGCGTTAAGTGGGGCACAGCATTTACTGTACTGCATTTTCAAGCACTACTTAATAAGTCAGTAGTAAATATACAGGACCAGTAAAATGCTGATCCAGTAGCCAGGTTGAGCCAGGAGGGAAAATGATGAACATGCCCTGGTTGCCACTGAAATTGAAATTAACTTGGATAATGCTTCAAAATAAGTGGACAACGATGACCCGAAGGCCTTTTCTAAACATCTCTTTAAGACAGGGGTGTCCAACTCCAGGCCTCAAGGGTCAGTGTCCTGCAGGTTTTAGATGGGTCCTTGAGCCAACACAGCTGATTTAAGTTGCTAATTACCTCCTCAACATGTCTTGAAGTTCTCCAGAGGCCTAATTATTTGATTCAGGTATGTTGACTTAGGCTAAGGTCTAAAACCTGCAGGACACCCCTGCTTTAAGACCACACACCATTGTCAAAACATTATGATGAAAATATGGTGAATAAAGTGGTGTAAAACATAAACAGAAAGAATGTATATATATATATATATATATATATATATATATATATATATATATATATATATCACTAACATGCAAAATATAACACTCCAAATGGCAGTGACTCAGTCAGGCCAGCCACTAACTGTAGAAATACCTGGTGTCAGAGCTCAGCTCACAGCAGCATGTTTTAAAGGGGTGGCCAGGAGCAGCTGGAGAGTAGACAGCACCTGCTGTTTCATTAAAGCACCACCCAGCTATACCTGTGTGAGCAACTCGGTTTAACTTAGCAAGTTTGTTGTGTAATGTCTTAAAAGTATGTGACATGTGAGCAGTGAGAATGTATAACTTTAATGTTTGTGACAGTACAATCAGAAAAAGAGTATGACTTGTCTAAAGGGCTGCAGGAGAAAGCCTTTTCTCTTTAAGAAAGAACATGGGAGCACTGCTTAGGTTTGCAGAGTTGCATCTGAACAAACCAGATAATTTATGGAACAATGTGCTTTAGAAAGATGAGTTCCAAGGTGGAGATGTTTGGCCATAATGCACAGCATATTAGCACAAACACGGATCAGTCAAACTGGCTGAAATGCTCTGGCAGGACTGTGCATAAATGAATGCATAAAACCTAATTAAACTGAAGCAACATTGTAAAGAGGAAGTCATACAGAAAACATTTGCATTTTCATTTAAAATTTAATATCTGGATCAGCATTAGCACCAATGCCAAATGGCAACTCCTTGGAAGTGAGACTGTTTTTCGCAAAAACAAACAAAAAACATGTGACATCACTGTGTCCTGAAGCCCTGAGAATGAATCAGAAAATGTGAACTTTTTTGTTTTTGCTGCTACAGGAGTGCTGTAGCACCAGGAGACTCTGAAAGCTGTTTAAAGGGCTACAGCTGTGCCTACTGAGAACGAACAAATAACAAAACAAAGCTGTGTTTAGACACATTTCCTACCTACAATCAAGCTGCGTGGGGGTTTACCTCATTTAATACAAACACAAATAATTCAACCACTTACCTGATGTTATGTCTTAATTATCCGCTGTAATGAGAGCTGGAGCGGCAGCTACATATCAGGCTAACACTGAAATCACTGTTTTGGAGTTTGCGTCATAACTGCACTTTTTTTTTCTTTCTTTTTTTTTTAATATAAATGTGTGTTATCCAAAATTATCAGGCAGGTTTTTCCTCCATCTTAACAGACTTGTTGTTTTTCTCCTTCTTCTCGGCGTTCAAAAGTGGTTGTTAACAAATGAATCTGAGAAGTGCTGCCCCCTATCGTCGTCTCCCCGGTATTGTCCTCCGGCACACGCCATTTTGACTGCAGGCTTGTGTCAGCAGCAGTCTACGAAAACTTAAATAATATGATACCTTTTATTATTTATATAATTTTATGTTAAGAAGCAGTTTCAAACAATATTTTAGACATTGTAACACTATAGGGAGAAAAAAAAACTACAATCAAGTCATCGCTGACTAAATAGTGGTATGTTCTTTTAGTTAATAAAATCAACCATATTCTCAAGTGGACATATATAACACTTCGAATCTATAAATAGTCTTTTTATGAAGGATGTTCTCGCTTACGGCCATACCACCCTGAACACGCCCGATCTCGTCTGATCTCGGAAGCTAAGCAGGGTCGGGCCTGGTCAGTACTTGGATGGGAGACCGCCTGGGAATACCAGGTGCTGTAAGCTTTTCCTCTTTTGTCCAGCAGAGGGCGCTACTGCTCCAGGGTAGACAGTGTTGAAGCAGCAGCCAGGGTAACAAAGAGCGCATTGAGACCACTCATGCTGAATTAAATAATGGTTTGGAGCATAGACGGTCCACACAGAAAAAGTTTTGTATGACAAAAGCTAAACTAGAAGACAGAACTAGGTGAAGAAAAACATGTTAGTTGACCAAAGTAAACAAAAAAACAAAACTAGATTTCAGTTTTTCCCAAATATGGAGGGAATCATGGTAGCCTGGCTTTTTTAAATCTCTTGCCTCTTTAGTTTAGTTTATGCCTCAGACAGAAACTAAATATTTTCAAAACAATGAAAGCTAAACTGAAATGAGCAGCTTCCCCACTCTGGAAATTCGAGGAACTGAAAGTTAGAAACTGAACATATTTGAATACAAACCGGTTTTCCTTCTTTTGCCCTCACTCTGGTTTTGCTGTTGGTTGTTGCTCTTGTGACTAGTCTGTAAAAACCTTCATAGTACCTGTAAGTCCTGCCTACAGCGGTGTTGGAGGACTGTAGGGAAACATGAGCTGCTTTTGATTGTTGATTAATTGTGAGTATGAACACAGAAGATGCATCACATTTAAACAGTTTGACGTACAGAAAAAGAAAACCTGAAATTTGCTAGTTGCTAATTTAATGAGAAATACTTGTGAGAAACATTTTCAGTAACAACCCAACAAAGGCCAAAAGCCTTAAACATGACAGATCTTTGTGTTAATGCTTGGAACAAAGTCTGATTTTAACAGCTCGGTGCTTCGAGCCCTCAGTCTGAAACACTGAAAAGCATCACGAATGCACGCCTCATGTCTTCCATGAGACTGCTTGCTTTTTGCTCAATGTCCTGAAGCTTTTTTGTACATACATTATAAACCACATGATCTTAAAAGTATGCACCCACACAGTGGTAAGATTGCACTCTCACCCCACCCCTTCTCCCTCTCTCCATCTCAGGTGATCTGCTCCTCCTGGTAGGTGGAGGTGGAGATCGAGCCATAAGGGTCCACGACGGTCTGGGCGCAGCGTACCACCGTCACCAGAAGGAAAAAACACAGCAGGAAGAGAAAGAAGAGAGCAAAGCCCAGGTCCACGTCCACCTCGAACTGCGGCACGGGGTGAGACGGCTTATCCATGTGGCCAGCGATAATGGTGAAGGGAGACAGTTTCCGTTTCTTCTCCTTTTTCAGCGCAGCAGCATCACTTTGGGACGGCGTGCATGCTCAAGGTGTTGGTGGTGACTTTGCGCATGAAAGAAAAAAGGTGACAAACAGCTTCTGAATACAGAGGCAGCACATAACCAATGAAGTCTATCCTGGCTGCATGGAGGACGACACTTTCAATGCAGAAGCAAATGTCTGGTTTTTATTCCGATCAGCAGCAGTTTGTCACATTTCTGTGTCTAACAAAGGGAGGGAAAAAAAAACACCTGGAAAAACCGTTAGAATGCAAAATATTCCACCATAGATTTAAATGTTGCACCTGCAGGTTTATCTTATCGATGAGCCCATAAAAACTGCAGTGAATCACTTCGAATCAGTTGTTAATTACAGTTTATCCAGCAAGTCTTCCCCATAACTTGTTCATTTAAGAGAATTACAACATTTGAAAAGCCAAAGAAGTGACTGATAGACTCTTTTTGTCTTTAATAATCACCACTTTCTAATTTCTCCTGCAGGAACAGGCACAGTAGCTCTCGCTAAATGATCAAAACGTCCACAGCTGTCTGGACACATTTCTTGAAACACAATTTCCAAACTACAGTTGCTAAACTCGTGACTCTTCTGGCAAAACCTCACAAACTCACCCTCACAAACCTCACAACACAAAAACTAATTTTGTCTGCGTCATCCCCACAACAGGTCATAATAACAACAGTATGCAGCATTCATTACACAAAAAGTACAAAAAGGTGTGTGTGTGTGTGTGTGTGTGTTTAGGACACATTTTCAACATCACCTGGTCGTCTTGTAATTCTGCAACCACCACATTGATGATTTAGTAGGTCACCAAGCTCATGATCCATCATAATCCAGTTTATTGGCTGTAAAGCTACGAATGTGACCTTAACCTTGAGCACACTTTGCTTGTTATGTGTTCACTGTGTGCAAGTTTCACTAAACATCCTACCAGCGTTTGCCTGGATGAGCTAAAAATGACAAAAATATGACATAAAAACACAAACAGACCCTCCCCAACCTTTATATTGTGTAGACGTACCAAAGCACTGGTTTATACGGGAAAGAGAAACTGAGTCGCTCTCTGTGCTACTTCTCATTCACAGTAGAAAAGCAGAACACAATAAATGTTAATGTTTTATATGTACAGCAGAGCTCTCTTACTATATATCAACATAAGAGAAAAATATTGAGACACTTTTTTGTAAGTAAATTATTCTGAGGCATCCATTTCTTTTTTTCTTCAGCTCGACCTCGCTCTGACCTGCCACCAGTTTGAACGGCGACTTAAGCAACAAGTGTGAGCAACATTTGTTACTGTGTGAAACTCACTGTGCGAAAATGCGTTTCAGCGAACTTTGAAAACAAAGTTGAGTGAGATCTGTAAATCGTGCCTAATGAGGCAAAAACTGCTTTAAAGTTTTCCCCAAAGAGTGACTGAATCAATACATTATCTGAGGACACTGAGGATGAGTAAAGTTAAACATGTATCCAAGAACCCCCCCCCCCCCCCCCCAAAAAAAAAAACTGAAATAATTCAAACTCACCATCTGTCCCGTGCAGGACTTTTCGCTGCAGATCCTCTCCAACAAAACTTTTCAAAAGTGTTCATAGCATCCTGCTTTCCTCTGAGGCTCCTTATTACTCCGATTACATGAGCTGGTCCTCAGTTACAAAAGTCTTTACCAGCCTCCTCTTTCATGATTGTCAAGAAAAATGAGCAGCCCACAAATTAGCTCTTGCACTCAGAGACACATGCATACACATGCAAGATGCACAAGCATGCACTTGCATCTCACGACCTCCCCAGGGCATGTAAAGCCTTATTAATACTTAAGCAGGAATTGAATAACGGTCTACACAGTTCACAAGTGACTCAAACACCCCACTGCTTTTGTTGTCCTGTCAGGAGGATCTTCATCACTGTCACCGATTAGCCTTCACACCAGCAAAACTTCGGCACCTCAGGTGACACTGAGCTTATTCTTTACACAGAGCCGAAAAGGTAGCGAGGGAAGGAGGGGGAAACTTGATGGTAGAGCAAAAGGAAGAGATTTAAGCAAGAAGAGTAAGATTGTACCCAGAGGAGGAGGGGGGGGGTTGGCAGCATGGAAATGAAAGCCAGAGGAGCAGAAACAGGAGATGCATTAGCAATTAAATTGCAGAGCAGGATGTGAGAGAAGGCTGGAAATTGACCCTGCCACTTTAAAATGGAGATTGTTACAGTGATGCTGCCAGTGACATGAACAGTGTCCAGGCTGTAGTGTAGGGCACGGCGGTAAAATGATCCCACTCAATATGCAATTAGGTAAGGAGGCCTTTTAGACTGAAGCCAAAATACTGTAGGGAAGAGAGAGATGGGCGGAGGAAGAATCCAGAAGTGGTTACGTCTTAGGATCTTAAATGTTAAACTTTTAGACACTTTTGTTTGTTTGTTTTTAGGACAACTGGGGAAAAAAAAAAAAAAATCATCTTGAGAAATGTGCCAGGCGGCTGTGTGTCACCAGCACTTTGTGCCATCTGATATTGTAATAGCTCCACGGTGCCTCCGGGTCTACACCAGCAGAACCAGTGACTGATGTACAGTATTCATGCCAGACTGCATTTACTCCACCTACACAGGGCTCCTTAATGATGACCATATCATTTTGTGTTCCAAAGAAAGGATTCTCAGATCCGCACATTCAGATGAGAGAGAATGGGAATAATGACAGACTGTTATTGGGACTTTGTTTTCATGTAGTACAAATAGTTTATGGAAAAGAACAAAAATGAGAAAAGAGAAAAAAAAAAGGTCTGAGTAAAACTTTTAGGACTATCAGCTACTTCAACTTTTTTAAAAGACCCCAAAAAGCTGAAAAATGTCCAGTATGTGTACATGCCGTATAATTTGTGTCAATAACAGGCTTCTGACAAAACTGCACTATACATTTTTTTATGTATTTATTTAATATATGTAAAAAGTGATATAAGTGCATAAATACAGAAAAAAGGTCATTCTGGTTGCTAGGCAACACATGGTAACATGTGGTTTTCTGAATTAGATCTTTTTTTATATATAAATGTTACATTTTTGGGAGCTGTCAGTTAGCCAGTTTCACGTAATGACAAAATAAATAAATAATAATTTTGATTTACCAAATATGTTTTTTTCAGTCAAACATATTTGTAAAAACACACACACACACACGTAAACAAAATAAGGAATTAGAGGAGTTCACCACGGCCCCGGAGAACTAAATATATAAGAAAAAACTATGTCAATTGGTCAATTAATTGTCACGTATGCAAGTAGGAACTAAAAGCACTGCTCAGGAAAAATAGAAAAACAAAATACACACACACACACACACACACACACACACACACACACACACACACACACACACACACACACACCAGTCTAATCTGCCTCGGGGGCTTCTGTGCCTGGAGGCTAATTATTCCAGTTTTCTTACACTTAAGTTTTTTGTGTAAAAGAAAAACCATTCATTCATAAAACCATTCAACGGTTAATCGTCTCCATTATCATTTACTTTAACCTCAGGTTCTACTCCATTATTACCTCAGTGTTAAAAATGCCAAAACTCTTAAGTTTAGTTTGAAATGAAAAGGAAAAAAACCCCACAGAATTGTTATCCATGTTTATCTTTATCATTCTGGTCATTATGAATTTTACATCTCAGCAGCACATAATGCAGAATAAAAACAACTGAGTAGAAGCAAAGCTTTTCAGAAGGAGCCACAGGCAGCTGAGTCATCGACGGGCTTTCAGAGATCGTGGGACGTCTGTGATGAAAAAGGGACAGAAATCACTTTTCTTTCTTCTTTTCTTTAAACAGTTACTTGAAATGATGAAGGCCTTTGCACATTACAATGAAACAGAAAATGTAAACCATACTCTGGGGTGTAATTCTTTTTCTTTTACTGAAGATTTCCATTATTTTTCTTCTTTTTACAACACAAACAAAAATATTTAGAATAAATATAAAAAAATCTAAATCATACTCCAAACAAAAAGGACAATCAGCTTGAATCAAAACGCCATCGAGCCCATTTACTCCAGTATTAATCAATGTCGATCTACAGAAGAACCCATAAAGTGCATGTTGTGATGGGAAAAACAACACTAAATGGAAACGGTACCGACTTTCAGCTGATGAAGATTCACTAAACAATTTTCGGTTACACTCAAACAAATTGCTCCCAAATTTAAACCATGGACTGGACTGAAACAAATAAAAATAAAAACTGTACAAATCAAAAATAATTTTAGGCAAAAACAAAACTAAGACTTAAAATGATCTTGTGTGCGTTTGGCTTCTCAAAAGAAAAGATTTTAAGACACATTAATACAAAAAAAAAAAAAAATCATCTGCATGAATCAGAGTGGGGTGTTTGAAACTCAGGACTTCAGTAAATGGACTTAGAGCCCGACATGGTCCACAGAAAGTCACTTCCACAATTCAGAATGGTGCTCATCACAAGGTCACTGACTTCAGTTTGGTTATTTAGAGCAAAAACAGAGGAACAAAATAATAAAGTTGGTAATAGTCAGGAGAGTGTTAACTGACCACAAGGAGGAACTACTACGGCCTCCCCTGAAAACACTTCCAGTATTAAAACATGAAGCTACAAGCAGGTGGGTTTTGGACGTGTAACTTGGTCAACAGCGCAAAATCTTGGCAAACAGCACAAAAAAAAAAAAAAAAAAAGAACAAAGAAACAAAAAACAAAAACAGAAAAGGGGAGAAGACAGAGGAAACCACTCAGCTGCTCTGGTGTGAAGCACCATCATGGTTGTCTATGGCAGTCTTCCCCACATTTCATTTAGTGTAAATCAAAGATGCGCAGTCAGCTTTCAACTGGACTACCCGGGTTTAAGAAAGGAGGATGGATGTGTGTGTGTGTGTGTGTGTGTGTGGTGCCTGCTGCCCCCTTTCAACCTGCCGCGCTCACGTTCTTTGGCTTTCAGACCAGGGCCTGTCATTACTTGACGTGCAGACCTCACAGTCCAATCAGTCCCTCTTACTGTGGTTGTTGTTGAGGACAGTGTGGCCGTTCTGCACATGCCCGTTTCTAGACTTTTCCCTACGCTCGCAATCGCCGTCTTCATCGTCTGACTCAGTTTCCTCCTTATCGCTCCTCTCGTCCTCGACGATGTCCTGATGAGCCAAAAACAAAAACCACAAAAAACAAAAAATGAGACGGGGTAAAATTTTACAACTGGTAGTGTGAGGTGATTGTGTTACACGGCCGGTTTAATAAATTCAAGAAATGCAAAAGCGGGTGTTTCTCACATTGCCCGGCAGGAATTTGACGACCATGCGCAGGATGAGCACCGCCCAGAAGATGTGCAGGACCTGCAGCACACACATCAACCCGTTGAAGAAGTAGAAGCCGAAGAAGGGGGTGTAGAGAGTCAGCGGGTACACAAACGTCGTATGTATGATCCTGAATGAGAGGACAAAGGCAGAACAGAGAGTCCAGTCAGAGCCACCTACAGCCAGCTTCAACAGCCCATTGAGAGGAGCCAGGAGGCTCCACAATGGCTCTGTTGTTGCATTTCCAGAATAAAGTCAGAGGAAGTTTCGAGCAAATTTAGGAAAATTCTACTAAATAAAGTAAACTACCCATTTACCTGCACAGTGCTGCATTAACTGAAAAAGAGCACCAGTAATGCTTATTCATCACAGTACTTTTTTTCCCTGCTTCCCACCCCAGAGGGAATTTGTGTGAATGAATCTGCCTGTTACGAACGTGTACACAGCAGCTATTGTGACACAGAGAGAGGACGCATGCTAAGAACCAGGGACAATATTGGTATGGACACCTTACACCTCCACTTGTGGGGTGGAGTCCTTTCACAGCGAGGAAGAGCAAAACATGAACATGAAGGACACCGGAACAACCTGTTAGGCCATCTCTCAAAAGCCATTTGTGCTCAGTGACGTAATTTACCACAGTGCCCAAAAGAAAACACTGGAAAATTCCCATCATGATAATGAAGATGCTTGGTATCCGTGCAACAGCGCATTTCTCTAATGGCTTTAAAAGTTTTTGGTTAACCTCTGAGGCACAAAGGAATTACACAGATGATGCACTGTATCCTGTAACTGTATCCTTTACCATTTCTAACAACGGAAAACATTTATTTGTATTTATACTCTTTTTATTTTTTACCAGAAGGGGAGGATTATGAGGCGGGTGACAATGAAAACTGCAGCAAACATGGTGAAGATGAAGTTGCAGGTCCTCCTCCAGCCTGCATAGTTGAACATCTTGGCAGACTTTAAAGAGAGAAAGCATTCATTCATTTTAAAGTCACAATTATTCATTCTCATAGCTTTGTATGATAGTAGTGCATTGCTATAAATGTTTTTGCATTATGGATATAAAATCTCAAAAAAGGGACACGGGTTGGAAAATAGTATTAGCTAGAAACTAATACAGAGAAACTGATGTGTAGCACATCAGTTTCTCTGTATTCAAACTGTCAAACTGCATTGTCTAAATAGAAACAGAAAGAAAGAAACTGAAATATGGAGACACAGATAGTGAAAATGGAGTGATGAGACAGGTAAACTGAAAGAAAGAGGCAATAGAAAAAAAAAAAGATGGACAGACAGAAAAGTAAAGAAAGAAAAGAGATGCAGAGAGATGACAGAAAGAAAAATGGACCGATAGAGGTAGAGAGGGGTAGATAGAGAGAGATGAGAGTTAGCTCTTCATGCATTTTCCTCTAGAGGGCAGGCAGTCAATGCTCTTAAGATTAGCATGGAGGTACTCTGCAGTGTTTGTAGGTATCAAGGCAGAGGGCTGCTTGATACCTGCTGTGTGATTACATACATTCATTTTGTACCATTTCCTGCCATGTTAGCAGGTTGTCGTCATACCTCCATTAAATAGTCAGCGGCATCGTGAACCAACATGATCAAAGTCCCTGCCCGGATGTAGTTGACCAACCAAGAAAAACTGATGAGGGCGATGGTGGCCACATGGTGAATTATCTGTTCTTTGAAATCCTGGCGAAAAGACAGAAACGGATGATGCAAGAACTGAAATCCACCAGATTTAGTCACTTATTGATCAAGCTGTAAAGATAGGCCACCAATCGACCGCATTTGTCTGGTAGATGCAACTTTTACAAATCATTAACTTCTTGCACGCAGAGGATTGTAGAACTTCAGCGGTATAAAAAGAAACTAAATACACGTTCAAAAGAGTTAGAATAAAAGAAAGAAAAGAAAAACTCAACTGAAAGTTACAAAACAAATCTTCAAATCGGAAGCTGATTGCAGCTCTGATGCTTCCCAGATAAGCCTAAAAAAAAATCCTACATTTCGGTTTAAAAGATTAGTTCCTTGAACTTGTGAACCAGCGTTACAAAACAGGCCGTGGCACAGAGGCCTCACAGTTTGCTTACAACAACATGCAAACCTGTGGACAAAATGGTAAATCAGTCTCTCCACAGTGAGATTTCCACAGAGCTCTGGTCACACATTAACTCAGAGACGCTAAAAAGCCAACAGCATCCAACCAAAGGAGCAGCTCCATTTGTTGTTCACTCACTATGACTTTAGCAAAGAGACGATAAAGTGGAACCATTCACCATCGATAACGCCGTTCTGAATGCAGAAAGTACCACTCGATACAATAAAGTCAGGACTTGAGGAGAAAATCAATATCCAAACCTCAAAATACATTCTCAGTGTCATACGCACTCACTGGGTGAATTCTCTGGATGGAGGGTTGCTGAGGGGTTTTATAGGATAGACATCTAACAGAGCTTAAAGACAAAACAGTATCGCTTACTTTTCGCTTGACATCTGACGCTACGCTGAAAATCAGTGAGATGTAGAAGCCTAGTTCGATCATGTAGTACCAGTACTGTGAAGGCAGCAGCGGCTGGGAGAGTAGAGGAAGAAGAGTTATTTTAGCCATTGCTCAGGTCATTATTTGAATGAAAGCAAGGCCACAGAGCAGTTTTAAATACCATTTTTGGGAAGTTCTCCCATATCAGCTTCACATCGTAGAACCATGGTTTCTGAGAGGAGAGACACAATCAGCGTATTAGTGATGGTTTAAGTGTTCAACACAACAGCTCAAGCACTCTAATACACAAATGACAAGCAATACAAGCACAGCATCCCACAGCGTGCAGACACAGTTCAGTTTCTGTCTTTCTGTGTAGCAAAGAGACTTTCTATTTCACCAAAGAACAGAACAAATGTTTTCACTCAGCACAAAGGTGTTTCTAGTCATGACGCAGATGTTACATATCCAAACTTGAAGTGAAGTTTCACCTTGCGTTACCCACACAAATACAGTCACCAGAGTGTTTCTGGAATCCCCCTATTATTTGCCCGTAAAAGCCAAAGTGAAGAGGACGACGATGACTGACAGCTGGAATCAAGTTACAATTCAAACCTTACCATGAGCTTCTATGATTTTACTCGCTTTACATGTTAACTCTCCTTTTTTTTTTTTCTGTCTCTGTACAAAAAACAGCTCCAGCTGAACACAAATAACTTTAATTAGCTGGTCAGTTTTGTGGCTGAATCTCAGGAGACGCACTGTAGGAAACAATCTTCAACTTGCAGAAATGCATTTACTTCTATTAACCTTTGCATAGTCGTTGTTTGCAGAGAAACTTTGCTTTATGCAAACATTTCTGACAGTATACTCACATCAATTAGGACTGCCAGGCCAGCAAAGAAAGCAAGAAGGTAAAAGGTAAATCTCCAACTGGAAGAGAGTGCACAACAATCTCAGAAATGTAGTTCTGGTAAAGCGTGACTTCATCATACAATATCGTAACACTGGCATGGCACATGCAAAAAACACCAAGACATGTTCCTACTGTGCTAATGTTGCTTCTGAAGTGATCCCATTTTATTTTTTACATATAGTTTACATATAAACTAGAAAACCCCATTCCACTACTGCCTGGAAACACCTGGTTTACATTCAGTGTTTTTTTAAATCTGGCATCTATCATTTTTCTGCTTGCAGTCAGTATCCTCTCTGCAATATGGGCGGTTTTGCAACAGCATTTAAAAAATGTCCTGCTCCCTTTTTTGTGGGTGTGTCTGGGTTAAAACCCAAGGTACTCATGATAAAACAGTCATCTGTGCACAATGGATAAGTGATGGATAATATAAACAAAACATTTTTTATTGTTGTCGTAATGACAGCTCATACAAAAAGCTTTGCAAGGTTACATCCAATGAGCCACTCTTACTGTCTGACACAGTCCATTTTAAGACAGTTGACTGGGCCATTTCTAGATGTGCAACCTGTTGGATGTTTCAGCATGCAGAGAAAGCTGTAGCTCTCTACTGTGATAGATGTGTGCTTTAAACACAGCCTATTTTGCCATCTTTCAGCTCCATGTTTTTATTCTTAGACTCTACTATACCAGCATTGCACGTCTGACAGTTCAGAATAATGCTTAGTTATCTTTTACTAGGCTATTGTGCAGTCCAGCATTCATCCTTTTTCAGGCAATTTTTGTTTTTTGTTTTGTGCATTTTATGTTCAATATAGGTATTTGTTGTGCCTGAAAATGAACAAATAAATGAAAATGAAAAATGAAAAATCCTCTGTGTAAAACAAGTTCCTCGTCCTTTAAGGCCGCTTTCTTCTGATTGGCTGGCTCTCACAAACAGAAGATTTGAACAGCACGTGGGTGGGACTGCTCACAGCCACAGCCGTGTGTCTCAGATGACTATACTAAGAATATCCTTTCTCTGACGTCATTATATACATGTGCTGACGTCATTATATGAAACTTTTGCCACGTTAAATAGAAGTATCAACCATAGTGACAGCAGATAGAGCTGCTTTATGGTCTTTTAACGATGCATAAAAAAGAAAAATGCATTAAAATAAATGCTATTAAAAGCCTCCTTCACGTGGCTTTACTGTCATGGGGACCTGTATTCTCACCAAAGCAAATTATTATTATAACATGATACTTTGAAGCTGAAGTGTCAGATTTGGTAGAAGGATATGAAATTGTTATTTTACCTTGCTTCCCTAAATTTTTTGAGCTTGCTGGGTCGGTCCTGGTTCCTCCGGCGCCTGAACCACCTCTGGACCTGTCGCACTGAACACCCTGTCTGTTTGCTTAAACTCTCAATGGAGCTCTGACATGACAAGCAGAACAAAGAAGAGAAGAGTCAGCGCTGTATTTATAGTTGCAATGATGTCAGTCAAATGTCTCATAAAGTGTATAATACATTTCCTTAACTAGAAGTCTTTAAATATGTTAATTTCATAGGTGACTTTGGGCATTTTAACATGGGAGTCTATAGCAATTTCAGCAGCCATCTGATACTTCTGTACCGGCTCGATGACACTGCTTGGGCCAACCACATTAGATTTAGATAAATCTATCGTGGTCTCTTCTATTTAAACCTTAAACACTAAAATCTTGCATAGAGTACGAATTAAACACCTGTGACGTATGCAAACACAGGTACCTGTTTGGGATGCTTTGATGTGCTGCAGAAATAGGACTCCAGGACTGGATTTGGAGGAGCACGAACACGCTGCTTGTCACTCACTCCCAGAAGAGAGGCCAGAGGAATCGCGACAGTCCTAGGGGAAGAGGAGGAGAAGGGGTACACTTGGGTAGAAAATGAGGCTTACACATCATTTCATATTTGTCAGAAAGAAACATGCAAACCAGGCAGACAGGTGTAGATTAATAGGCAAATGACAGTGTGGGACACAAGTGTTAGAGAAAACTCACTGCTCAAATATCTGCCTGATGATGAGGAAGCAGAAAGCGATGGGTATAGTAGCCCAGAGGTCCTGAGGTTTAGGGAACACTTTGCCATCGTGATCCGTCAAGTCAGCCCAGCCGTGGCCTTCGGGAAACCAAATCCAGTCCGCCCATATCAGTTCACTCAGCCGAGACAGCATCCTATAGACAAAACACAGAGAGAGGAGTCTGCATGTTATGGAAGGAAATTAAGACAAGTATTAAAAAGAATATTTTGTCTGCTTGGTGATCTCCTTCTAGATTTTCTATCAGATAAACCCAGCAACTAACTCAGCCGTGACCGTATCCTGAGAGGAAGCTCTGCAAACTGAAAGCTGAGAGTAATTAGTATTGATTGGAAGTTATTAATCTAACCAAGCGTCTCCAACACACACCATCTCTTACACTTCCTGCTCTAGATAAATGGGAGTACTGAAGGCAGTATTGTTGTGTGTGTTTTCCAGCACACACAACAATATTTAAAAAACAAATACATAAACTGTCTGGGTCAGCATGAAAAAACAAAAAGAAAAACAGGTACCATCTCCAGCAGTTGCCATGCTGGATGTCTGACAGCAAAGTCTTATCCGCAGATTAACGCAAAATGCTGCGGCGCCCAAGCTCAGCTGCCATTATGTGTTTAATTAAATAAGTACTCACTGATTAATGACATACTGTTTATCTGAACGGCAGACAGGAAATTGCACAACAGCGTGTACTAATAATCTCTTAAGCGAGACAACATGATATTCACCATTTGTGGTGTTTATTCATTTCCACTGTAACTTCTAGAGAAAAGAGAACTACACAACTGCTCTGACAAGCTCAGTTAACACAATGATTACGGTGGATTTCATCATACACATGTTAAACAAAGCAATTACAGAAGTCAGGGCAACTTCTTTTTATACAACTTTCTAACTATGGGGTTAGCCTCTAAGACAATCTGATGAGGAAATGTATAAAAGGATATGCATTGCATGAATTCTAAATGTTGCTTTTCAATGCCTGAGACATCAAATTAATAATAATAATAATAATAATAATAATAATAATATAATAGGAGGGTCACATTGAACACTCCTATTTTAAAAGGGATCCCCAACTAAAGATTTTCAGTGCACTTTCATCATGTGCTCCTTCACTTTAAAAAAAACAAACAAACAATCTAATTCGAGTTTCACGTTCACACACATAAACATGTTCCATATCTACCTTTCACAGTATAGCAGCATATGAGGGGTTTATATCCATCAGAGTAATTAATCTGACAAAACTGAACACTTATGGATGGCTGCAGTTTCTCACATTCCCCTGTGATCAGGGTCATGACTGTTCGTTCTATTTCACAGCAACCTGTCCTGCAAAGGTAGTGCAAAGTTTACTACGTTACAGGAAAGGAGTCTTTCCCGTCTTTCGTATTCCTTAGACTTGTTCATGCCCTTGCTACAGTATTGTTTTGTCTCTTTGTGCTGTTGGAAAACTGATATACTCAATCACAATGATAGCAATGGTAAAAGAAAAAGAAAGGGGGGAGGGGATGGCAGATGTTGCTTATATGCTAAAAATGGATCATTTTAGCTTGATGTTAGATCATTGCCAGGCAAGGTGATGACATATTAATAAACCATATATAATTAAACTTTTGTGGCTTTAATTTAGATTATGCCGTTTTGAAAATACAACAGCAGAATGCTCTTCTTCTGCACTAAAGGGACATAAATGCTAAAAAGGGTCATTTTAGCCTGTTGCTAAGTGATTACAGGCACCATGATGACATTGCAATATATGATATATATGTAAGAGCCTGAGTTTGCTTATTCAGATGGCCTAGGAGTAGTTTGCAGTCGCACACGCACGCAAGCACACACTAGACTTTCCTTGCCCCTTGTATTTTTATTTTACTAATTTTTTTACAGCTCCTTTGCCATCCAGCCACTGGTTATTTTGTACTCCGATTTATAGTCAGCTGAATGTACCAAAGGCACTGATCTTTTGGAGGTTGTTTTCATCTACTGTCCTGGTCTTTTCTCCTCTTATCCACAGGAAACCTGTGGGGACCACACTTTGGAGCACAACCAGATTACATCACTGACCCAGCATGCACCTAACGCACAAAGTAATGGTGGCGTTTGTAGGTCATAACATGTTAGGATGTTTATGAAGCAGTATTTTGTTGTGTTTTTAGCCAAAGAACTACCGTACAGAATTTTTTTATGTAACTGCATAAAGGCATTAAAGAATCTTCTAATCTTCTTCCAAATAATAATAATAATGGATTGGATTTATATAGCGCTTTTCAAGGCACCCAAAGCGCTTTACAATGCCACTATTCATTCACTCTCGCATTCATACACACACAAAGACAATGATGTGACCAGGGAAACCAGTGCTGTCATGAACCAGGTTTCGAGTGAAATCTGGATTGAGATGTCTTAAATTTCGAACTTTTGATTTTAATTTTTGGACCAAAAACAAGGAGCAGAGTCAGAAACCTAAAGAGCAGTATGACTGCTTTGTTATTAGAGTGTGCAAACAGCAACATAATCTGCAGTCAAACAAACTGCATGATCTCAGCGTAGTTACAGGCAAAACCTCAAAGGAGGTTTAGTCACCTATGGATTCGGGCCATTTGAGTCGGAACATTGCTTTACTGCTTCACATTTTTTACTGCAGACAGTGTTTTGTGACAGTGTGAGCAACTTTCTGTTGCTAAAAATTGAAGAGGAAAATCCAGCTTTATGTGTGTGTGGACTTTAACCTGCTTCGAATCTGCTCGGTCAGCCTTAATTTGGCTTCAGTGGGACGGCTGTTTCAGAGATACAGCGACTCATCTGGAAACAGCCGCAGTCAAATATCAACTATCTTGTTTGTTAGAGTTACTCAGGTTGATTTGAGTCAACCTGTTTCCTGTTGTTTGTCAACTCTCATGCCTCAGTGAGAAACCCTTTTCTGAAAGTGTCCACAATGTTGCTTAGCTGACTGCAGATCAGGTTAAGTCTTTTGAACTTTACAAAAGGAGAATGGGTTCTCTATAAAACATTATAGATATGTTAATGAGTGCAGGTTTATTCAGTCCTGAGTGATTTATGGAATTTGGGTGAACATGCAGAAGGACTTGCTGTCTAACACGGGGAACTGGAAACCGACCCGCTCAGGCTTTGAGGTACACATTTGTACCTGTAGTTGGTCCAAACTAAACTAGCAACATTTAAAAGCAAGTGAAAAAATGCAGCGATAACATGCAATAAAATTCCAGAGGCCTAAGAGTTTATAGATAAGTGACAGCAGCACCTGCCTTTTTTACAGCAGCAGTATCTGCTCTGATGGTGTAACGTTTCCTCCAAGTCTTCCTGACTGGAGATCAATAGTTGGCGGAAGAACACCAGCCGCTCAGCGATAAGCTGAAATAAAGCCGCATATTTTCTTAACCAGCTTTTGTACTACTTAAGCTTCAAACTGCATGCATTTGTTCTCACATGATTTTGACTGCTTCATAACAAATCTCATCTCTTCTATCTCTGTGTGAGAGCTGTCTAGGTCTCTTACAGTTAATGATCAATATCTTCTGCCCAGTTTTTCTGCATTTTTAACTACTTAAAAATATTCCTTTGAAATCTAAATTGACAGAGGTACAGAGAAGACAATTAGTTTTCCTTAAGGCTAAAGGATTCACTGGATAATCACAACTTTCACTTTCATACCTTTTCAAAATGCTTTTCCTCCTTTTTAGCACATACAAAATCAACAGTAGCTGCTTATAATAAGACTGGATATGAGATCAGGGCCAGTCACACAGACTGCAATTTGTCCATGTACTATAAAGAATCATAACTCATCTTTCTTTTGTTGGTTTATTTTAAATAAAGTAACCACATTATTGCGGTAGAACTTACATGATATATGATAGATAAAGGATATATTTTCCTACTCTCTTAATAACTGCAACTGTTCAATACTTTGAATTTAAGAGTTAGACAACTGTAAATGTAACTGGTGCCACTTTAATCATTTTTATTTTGTGAGTTAAGAAATGGTTGACCTTAAATTAAGAATCACTTAAAATAAATACTGTACAGATCTTGCTGAATCAATTCCTGTACAACCAACTCATTTTAAGGTGGACCTAATATGCTAAAGTGTTTTACCGCAGACTTCTAGGTTTCTTGCATGATATCATGCATCACTGCTCAAACGTTGTCCAATATATTAGACACAACCACCTGTTGCTAAGCAAAAATTTCTATTACCCAAAACTGGCCACTGCCTTGAAGTGGTTCCCAAAAGTTGCTGGTTGTTGCTGGTTGAAATCGTTTGCAAAGAAGGTGCTGCACTAAAAACTCCTTGTGATTGCTTTGGTTGCTAGCAGATTTGCCAGGTTGCCTGTGATTTCTGATGTTTGTCTGCAAATCCTCACCAACTACTAGTAGTACAGCTTGGAAAAGTGCAACACAAATGAAAATCAAGGAGCCCTGACTTCAAAGTAAAAGTTGTGCCTTGGCGCTAGCCAAGCCAACATGTTGGCAGCTTTTACTTTGTAGCTTTTACTTTGAAGGAAAAGAGTCTCCATCTCCAGTTTGTGTCACACCTTTTCACTACTGCTCAGAGGATAGCTGGAAATTGTAGACAAGTCCATCACTTGCATTCAAAGAACGATCACAGCAATCAACCAATGAATCCAATTACAAGATGTTTTTTGCCAACAAGTTGGGAATATATATTTTTTCCTTAGCAACAGGTGGCTGCCAGTGGGTCACTGACCAGTCTATAGGCTTGTTTGACTACTGGCTCGATCATATTAATATTTTCCACCCACTTACGACAGGTTGTTGCCAGTCCCCTGTGTGACTGGGGAATCATTCATTTCATCCTACACAGTTGCTATCAGTGAGCTTCTGGTAGAATGAAGGTCTAAGGATTTTTCACAGTGACTTTTTTTATACTCTCAACATGTATAATCCATTGGTGGCCAACTAAAAGTATGCAGGTCTAAGGCTCTTGTGCACCGGCTTTTATTTTTCTGACCTGGAAGCTGCATCCATCTTTTATAGCATCTGTGGTTGACATTCTGTTAGGTCAAAGAGTCTGTGTCTATGGGCTCAAAATGTGGTCATAAATATTTTGTACTTGTAAAAAAGATTTGTATGTGTAAAAAGAATTTGTGTGTGCGTAAAAAAGATTTGTATGTGTAAAAAAGATTTGTGTGTGCGTAAAAAAGATTTGTATGTGTAAAAAAGATTTGTGTGTGCGTAAAAAAGATTTGTGTGTGCGTAAAAAAGATTTGTGTGTGGACTTAGAAAAAAAACCCCTGCAAGTTACAAGTACGGATTTTTGACCCTATTTTTCTACCCTTCATCTGATTGGTCAATGTCATGTCAATCACACATGTAACAATCCAATCAGAGAACAGATGGGTTAGGCTGTCAGAGGGGCGCTTTTTTGAACTGCAGGTCCTTGAAGGGTGATACCGTTTGAAGCTGGAGGATCGCTATATAAATATCCGATAGCAGCTAGGTCCCCTAACTTTCAGTAGCTGTTGAAAGGAAAAAGTTGTGGTATATCAGTGGTTAGAAATAACATTATTACTTTAGGATTAGTTTAACACAAAGTCAGGGCTGACCCAGGACCATTACTGTGAGTCACAGTGCGCAGCATAAAAGTCCTTTCACATCGGATGCAGGATACGCTGCTAATGCTAACTGCTAACTAAAAGCAAAGGATCCAGAATTTGTTACGCTGGCTGCTGGGCTCTGTGGGTTTTTGCAGCTGCTCTACCTGTACTAGATGCACCTGCTCCTTGTCTTTTCTATCTCTGACTTTATGTCCTCTACAAGAGTTTGTTTTTTTTGCTAGTTCTTCAAATGTTCAATAAAAACATGTATGCTAATTCATAACGAAGAAAGCTTTGTAATGAAGACTGTCATTTCCAAAACACTGCCCGCCCCCACCCCGCGGTCCGCAGCGCTGTTGAAAAGGCTGTGGAAGTCCCTGTATTAAACACGTAGACCTGTGACATAAAAATCACCAAACTCGGACAACCACAGACTGTTTTCCTTCGTGGTGATGAAGGAAAACGCTGGGTTGGCATGTAAAAGGGCATTTATTCCCTTCAAAGACCTGCAGTTCAAAAAAAGCGCCCCTCGACAGCCAAACCCATCTGTTCTCTGATTGGATTGTTACATTTGTGATTGACATGACATTGACCAATCAGATGAAGGGAAGAAAAATAGGGTCAAAAATCCATACTTGTAACTTGCAGGGGTTTTTTTTCTAAGTCCACACACAAATCTTTTTTACGCACACACAAATCTTTTTTACACATACAAATCTTTTTTACGCACACACAAATCTTTTTTACACATACAAATCTTTTTTACGCACACGCAAATTCTTTTTACACATACAAATCTTTTTTACGCACACACAAATCTTTTTTACACATACAAATCTTTTTTACAAGTACAAAATATTTATGACCACATTTTGAGCCCATATGTGTCACCTTACTTTACAGAAGTGGCTCTACCCACCAGCTTCCCAAACTTTGTTTACCAAAGACAAGCCAATCAGAGGAAAGCTAGCTTTACAAATTGGTTTCAGATTATGAATAGAGAGGGCTGCACCAAAGCCTAGTAAAAGATGAATAAAGATTATTTTGAATTTGAATCAGGCCTGCAAAGCTACCCTAGTAGCACACAAGAATTGAAAGCTGGAGCTAAAAAGTGAGGTTCATACGTCCTCTGTAAAGTTTTCCAGTTAGTGTGTGACACCATCTACGCTGTTTGCGTAAGCGTGTGCAGGGAGTGGCTGCATGAGATTAAGCGTGGTGCAAGCGGGGAGTCTCCCGGACATAGCGGAACAGCCTGTCTGACTCACTGAGATGGAGCCTTGAATAAGTTTCCCGAACAACTACTCTTAACTCTCTTATCAGAGAGTGCCACTTATAATACTCAGCCTGATGAGAGTTCTACAAAAGAGCAAGATAAACCAGGCTAACCTCCCCTGAGTGTTTACGTTAGAAAACTTTTCTTTTGCGGACACTTAAATTGCACGCTCAGAGATATAAATGGCCGTTTATCTTTAGCAAACAACTTCCTAACGGCGGCTGTTTGCGGTTTGCACACTTTCATGACCTTCTTTTTTTTAATCGCGGTGTTCCCACAAAACAAACACAACCGACATTCGGGACAACTAAAGGCCTGCTAGCTTAAAGTGTGAGAGCTACTTGAACGTCCCCCTAACTGGTGAACCGGAGACGGCGTGTGTCAGCTAAGTTTCATGGGTATCTTCCCCCGCCCGGCTGAAACTTCACGTAAATGCTCCAGGGAGGGCGACTCTCCTGTTTCTGTCTAAAAATAGCAGAAATGAAAAACAGTGTGTGCGTCCGAGATTAAGTGTAAAGGAATTAAAGTTTTGAGGGAGCTTTGTACGGTCTTAACCGCATCGTGTAACGGTGCCGTACTCACCTCTCTCCGCTGTTTGTAGTAAGCAGGTAGTCCTAAAATGTATGGCGGCGGCTCTGATGCTGCCGCTGCTGCTTCTGCTTCTGCTCGCCCTCTGTTCCTGTAGCAGCTGACGAGATTTCAGCTAGTTCTCGCCATTAAAGTCGCTCCAACTTGACCGCTCAGTGAGCTGTAATCTACTCTTTCCTCCAACCACAAGTTCGCCACATTCTCAGTCAAGAAAAAAACAAAAGCCCGTGTCGCACTTTTCTTCCTAAACTCTCTCCTGGGGTCGTGATTTTAGCTGGATCCAAAGAGGATGTCAATAACTTTTGTGTTTTTTTCCCCCTCCCCGTTTCATCAAAGTAGTCTAAAGCTGTTTCCGCTGAACTGCCGGGTTGGATATGGTAGATATCAAGTAAAAAGAGGATGAGACGGGGGAAGGCTATTTAAAGTGACGTTAGCCTAGTCTACATCTATGAGGAGTGTTTAGTGCCACACGAGGCGGAAACGCGCCTCTTTTTAGTAGTAGAGTCATTTAGACACAGGCATTCAGCCTGTGTCTAAATGACTGCTTCCACATTCAGATCGTATCAGTGATGATGGTGGTGTAATTTTGCAGATATTATCGTGGCACACTTTGGGCCTCTTAGTATCAACTGAGCATGGTGCCAATGTCACAGCCAACCATGTCCATACCTTTATGAGCACAGTGTACCCATCCTCTGATGGCTGTCTCCAGAATTAAACACACCCTCTCACAAAGCTCAAATAATCTCAAACTGGTTTCTTGAGCACGCCTGTACTCGAATGTCCTCCAAAGTCACCATAGGTCAGTGTAATGGAGCACCGTGTCCATGAGTCTCATCACGGATGTGCAACTGAAAAATCTACAGCAACTGTGTGATGTCCTTAAAATCTTTGAGAAATGTTTCCAGCACCTTGTTGAATCTGTGCTGTGAAGAGAAGCGCTGAAGACAAAAAGGGGTTCCAACCCACTACTTTATATTATTAGATCATAATAACACGTATCACTTTAATGTGACCTGAGGATTCCCTCGAATCGATAGCTTCCCAGTTTCACACACAGCACGCTCTGCTTAGCAGTGTTTTAGTTGTGACCAGTGCTGCAGCAGACTTCAGTTCAGGTGGAAGTGTTTAATTTTAGTTTGTCGCAGCTGCAAAAATGAAAGAAATTTGTTTTGTTTTTTTAATCTCTACAAAACTAATACTGCTGATTCTGAACTGGCTAGTTTCCATTAACAGTGGTGCTTCAGCTCACTCTGCTGGTGATACCTGGTTACATCATTTTTTTATGTACGCTACATTAATATAATGTTTAAAAGGAAGTAAGATTAATTTTTACATTAGGTGTTTTTCACAAGCTTCTTAGCAGACAAGTTCATTATTTGCTGCCTTTAGGCCATGTTCAGACAGGCGATAGCACCAGCTGAGTGCTCCTGTAAAGATCTCTAGTAGATAAAGAGTTTTCTGTCCTCAGAACTCACAACCGGAAAGCTACACACCCCAAACAAATGTGCACTTACCTCTACATACTTATGTGCCGTCTTTCTACGCAGACATTAGCCATTTTCCCCCTCAACGTTACATTTTTCTCCAGCTTTTTTCTACTTCTCGTCTTTGTGGCATTAATACCTCCTCATAAATCGAAGCATGCCAGAGGGCTAAGGCATGTTTAGACTGATCAGACCAAACCCAAAAGGCTGTGCCAGACAGACTCGGTGCATACCCCAGCTGTGGTTAAACACACACCTCAGCCTCCTCCCTTGTCTTCATAACTGAGCTGAATATTTATGCATGCACAGTCATCAGAAATTACGCTGCCAAAAGTGGCCCGACAAAATTATGTGCATTAAATCTGGGCATTATGTTAATCATGTATATAAATGTGCTTCATTTACCAGTGACGGTCCATTCAAGCAGCCCTACAAGGAAATTAAATGAATGGAAAACTTCCTTTGAGTAGTTTTCAGTCAGTTAGGTCCACAGTGGAGCCACCAAACCTCTGGAGGATTACAGATATTTTTCACTTTCAATTCTTCTTTAGGCCTTTAGAGAGCAGCAAACCTCCCAGAATAACCCATTCACGATCATACGCCCAAACTTGATTTGATTAGTCTCACAGGGGAAAAAAGGAAAAAAAGAGCTCACACTGTGACATTTCTTCTAAATTGTACTTTATTTTCTTTTAAAGACATATGTTTTAAAACAGCGATTGTAGAGAATAAATAAAGAAACGTTTTTTTCCACTTCCATAGGTACATTTATGTAATTAAAAACTCTATAATAGCAGTAGTGTTCATCATCATGAAGACCACAGGAATCCTGTTTCTTTTTCTTCTTTCTTCTTCTTCTTCTTAAATTAAAAAAGAAATTGTCACATGTCCCCCGCCGTCAAATTGATTACCAAATAAATTAAAACGTAAAAAATCAAGATAGAAAAATTCCCAGCCCTTCCTTCCGCTTTGTTAATTTTTAAAAGTTGTGGCAGCAGAGAATGTTAACTGGTGAAGTTTTAGAGTCCTCCTTTTTTTTTTTTTTTTTTAAACCAAAGTATTTACAGTGAGAGGAAATCCATTTCTCTTCCAGCTTAAGTACCCCCATTGTTTTTAAATTTACATATAAATAATAAAACTAACTCTACATAACAATATTACAAATGGTAATCATACAGAGTAGTATTTTCTTTTGCCTCCGACTGTGTAGACTGGCCTTATGTTAACGCCGCAGACCACAAATCACACTATACAGTAGAACCCTGTTCAGTAGAATAACATCAGTGATATGCTTTTTCTTAACATGTATATCTTGTTGCCAACAATAGATATGTACATATATAAATGAATCCAGCTGTGGAATGATAGGAACTCGGGAGCACTTCTCATATTGCGGATGCTGATTCAGTCGATGCGTTTGTTGCTGATATTACTGCTGCTGCTGCTGCTGCTGCTGCTGTTTGTTTTTGTAAAGCGCATACACGTGATACTGCTTTATGTGAAGTGTTGCTCCTGTGCTATACGGTTGGTCAAACAACCAAAAAAGGCTGGGACATCCCAAGTGGTTTTTCTTGATTGAACACTTTCCTGGGAGGTGAAGAAGGAACAGAGGAAGAAGAAAAGGAAAGAGGAAAAAAACAAACCAAAGTATGAGTATTATTTTTAGATCAAATCGCAGAAATCAAACACAGAAGTTTAAGACTTTGGAAGTGGTGTCTGCATTACACACTGCTTGCACTGATGCCTCAGGGGGAGTCTGAGTAATCAACTAGTGTCCATGCAGCTGGAATAGGGACAGTCACACTGCCGCAAGTGTATGCACGCTCTTAGAAAATTGTCTGTCGTCTTTTATTGCAGGCAACTTAATTCAGAACATGCACAGTAAGAATTCTGGTGGGGATCAACTCTTTAAATTTTAGATAAAACAAATAAGATATATATTTCATCAGAGGGGCATTCACAAAAAGAAGTATTTAATTAAACTGCAGTTTCTCAGGAAAACTCATTTTTGCATCACAAATTCATATTTTCTAAGCAAACTGCTGCAAACACAACATCTGCAGGTATGAGAATCTATTTATTACCTTCTGAGACCTTTTCCTTTATGCTTCGTTTATCTAAAATTGAGAGAAATTGTGCAGTAGGGCAGTACATGAATGAATATGAGTCTCCTGCTCTCAATCATAAAGGCTATGCGAAGCCTAGCTCTAATTAAATACAGCAGAATTTCAAAGATATTAACTACGTCAGTGAATTTAAGTGAAGTATGTATAAAACTGTGCACAAATACTGTGGGGTGTTTTACATTTGATACATTGTAGCTATTAAAAACACAAAGACAGCGCAGAGGATTAGAGGGGAAGAAGGGGAAACTGTGTCAATGGCTGTTTAAAGTGATTTTTTTTTTTTTTAAATGGAGTGGAATAAAACTTTATTAAAATTTACTGATTGTTTCTGGGGACTAGAAAAATTCTGTAAGTAAATTTTTTTTTAACTCTCCTGAAAATTCACTTTCGGATTTTTCAGCAGTTTCAGACTTTTTACAGCACGATAAATGATTTTTTTTCTTACTTTTGACTTTATGACCTGCAGATGCTCTGATTGTTGTTTTGGTTTGGATAAGAGGTGGACTTTTTTTTTTTTGGGGGGGGGGGGGGGGGGGGGGGGGGTATTATCTCAACCTTATGATTATTTATGGTTATTTCTTCTTAGCTTTTGGAGTCCCAGAATTCCTACAGAGGAATGTAGTTCCTCAGCCAGCAGCACGTGTCACAGGAACAAAACAGCTTTACCCAAAACCTTCTAGTTAGTGTCTCATTTGACACACACACACATACACACACACACACACATACACCAACAATTTTCAGATTTTACTCAACACAAAAACACTCGCACTAACACGAGATGTGATCACAAAGTTTTAGGATGCTGCCACCGAGGGCTTCAATAATTCAGATTTAGGTTTGGCCTCTTCAGGGTCACCCGAGTGAGCAACTCTGGATCTCTTCTAGCTCTGCTGACCTTTCTAGATCGCAATGGACATTAGAGTTGCTCAATCATTTTCAGTGTCAGGTTTGACCAAATATCCTGTGGACGATTATCACTGATGATTAGACAGTCGTAGGATCCACTGCAGTTTCCACATTTTCCAAACCTGAAAGTGATGCATCAGGTAAGGTGTGGAGAAGGGAGTGTGCTTCTAATTAATTTGTACCCAATGATGAAACTGACAGGACAGTTTAACTGTAACATTCTGAGGCATCTGTGGGAGAACATTAAAGGCCATGTCCTAAATTTGGGGAGAGGGGCGGCCGTCATTGTGCGGTAGATTGTTTTGGCCTTGCATTCATTAGCCACCCTGCTCCTCAGATTTAGGGAGCACATCTTAAAAATACACATTAGGCCAACACAGAGTGGTAATAAAAATGCTTCCAGAGAGCAATTTTAAATTAGCACAGCAGGAGATGAAAGATGTGCAAAAGTGCACAAGGAAGTGACCTTGAAGAGCAGGTTGGCCATATTTTATCTAGGTATGGTTTGTGATTCATAAGCTTTATGATTGCACCTCGTACAACACTGTGTTCATCTCACACACGATCAGTCAGTCGTACATAAATACTCTGCTGTCAACCATATACAGGGGCACGTATATATTTTCTTTCAGCCTCACAAAAAAATAAAATAAACATGGACAAAGTTCAGGCACAAAGTCACATGGAATTGAATCACGACAAAACGAAAACCTCGCACTCACCGAAAACTACCACACCATCCAATTAAACAGAAGGGATATGTAAGAATGATAATCATGACAGACGACAAAAATGAAACCAATCAAAACCAAAGAGATGTCCGGGAGAGGTCTCGTGTATCCATATTTGATGGTCAACCAGCTAATTTAGCTCTTAGCACTGAAGCTTTTAGAGGCAAACAGCATGTCATGATAATCAGTTGCTTACAGATGCTGAGGTAATTGACGATTACTGATCAGTGTTTGCAAGGATTAAAACCAGGATAAAATAATAAAAGAGGAAACTCACAGCACACCAAACACAGTTCATGGTCGCCACAGTAACCCGCCATGCAGTTGAGCATGGTGAATCAAGGCAACGGCCCAAACCCCCCCCCAAAAAAGAAATAAAAAACCAAACTGCTAATGGCAACCATCACAGGCAATATCGCCACAGCAACCAACCAACACAGGCCAATTAACTTACAACGCAGTGAGAAGGAAGGGGAGGTAGTAGGTTTTAGAGGTTGCTAGGCAACTGTACCCATAGCGACGCACGTCTTCACCATATATGTATGGACGGGACAGTCTTGAGAGTGGTGTGGCGTTTTTTTGTTTGTTTGTTTTTTCTCTCTTTCTCTCAGGAAAAATGGCACATATGGCACAGCACAAAAACAATAAAATGAAAGTAAAAAGAAAAAAATTAATGAGGGACAGCAGTAGGCATTCAACCCTGTGACAGAACACTGGTTAGACAACATTTGAACCCATTAAAAAAAAACAACTAAATAAATAAAATAAAATAAAATCTACTTCTCAATACAGTGAGCAAAAAAACCAGAACAAGCCACTTTTACACAACAAAAGGTATCTTCTGATCCTGTTAAAGACTGATGGTATTCTTAGTGCTTTCACCTCATTAAAGTTAATCTACTGTAGGGTTATTGACTTCTTTGGTTCCACATGAAAGACAGCCATTTACCCCCCAATTACATCCACTCTGTCTCCTTAGCTTTCACACACAGTTCCAGCTGTCTATCAATCCCTCCCTTGAGCTTCCTCCTCCCCAAAAAACTCCTCAAATGTGTCGATATATAGAAACTCACCTCCTTCAGTAAGGCCTGTTGGCATCCTTGGGCCTCTTAAGCTGCACTTTCAGTCTCTTCATGCCAATCTGGAAGCCGTTCATTGCCTGGATGGCAGTCTGGGCGCTGGATGGGTTGTCAAAACTCACAAACCCTAAGAAGAAAAAAGAAATAAAAGGCAGTGTTATATCACAGCAGCATTTCTTTCTGTGCAGGAAAGAAAGAGACACCTGTGACCGTCAAAGTGACTCACCAAAGCATTTACTCTGATTGGTGGCACGGTCGACGAAGACCTTTGCAGAGATGACGTTTCCAAAGGGCAAGAACATCTGCAGTATCTCAGAGTCAGTGAACTCCTGTGGCAGGTGGTAGATGAAGATGTTACAGCCCTCGGGACCTGTACACAAAGACAGGGCAGCCATAGAGATGCACACAGGTTAAGCGGTCAGTGAAAATGGCAGTTTTTTTCCTCTGTTTTCATATAATTCTGTGCCAAACTACCTCCAGCTACACAGACTTTGTCTGCAATGTTTATCTCATCCTTTTTTGTGTGCATATTAAAACATACAGATTTAAGGAGCGGTCTTTACAAATCTGATTTTTTGCTGCAACACACCAATGTGCTTTTAAAGTTTATTATATATCATTATTTTATATAATAATTTCCCCAATGAGCCTGTGTGAACCGTACCACATAAAGGTTGCCTGATGAGTCTTGATTTCTGCTCTAACTTTCAGTTGGTAGGTTTCCAGTGTACCCATCTTCTAATGGTTGCTTCCAGCAGGATCACACACTAGTTATAAAGCTCAAATTATAAAATGGGTGGAGTTCAGTGCACTCAAATGACCTGCCAGATCCCAGTTCAATAGAGTGCGTCTGGGATGAGAGACTCATCATGGATGTAGAGCTGACAAATCTGCAACTGTGTGATGCTATAATGAAACAAATTTGAGGAATATTTTCTAGCACCTTGCTGATTGTATCAAATGAAGAATTAAGGTAGCTTTGAAGGGTAAACATGGTCCAAGCCATTATTAGCAAGGTGTACCTAACAAAGTGGCCGGTTTAAATGGCTGATAACATTTGGTCAACATTTCCCTAAACAGCAGAACATTTTGGTGGTTTTCTGTGATGTAAAGCTTGTTTGATTTGTGGTAAATTAGCCAAACATGTAAAACCCCATTTTGAGTTTACCTTCTCTTTGCTGCAGCTGCTGCGGCTGCTGAGGTTGCTGGGCCACCAGCGTGGGCTGGTGAGGGAACGGCTGTCCCACCAGGCCATAGGCAGCAGGGTAGGTGGCTGATGGAGAGGAGGAACAGGTGAGCCGAGAGCGGTGGCGATGCAAGCAGAACACTGCACACTAATCATTTTTCACTTAAAACATCTGACAGAGCTGCATCCCCACCTACAGGTTTGCTAAAACTGGGCTATGTTTTGCATAAAGTTTGTGATGTTATATTGCTGGAGGTTATTTACACTTTGTAATATATGTGCATGTGTTGACTTTGAATGAGAGTTTCTTCTTTGCACATGCAGCAGTTCTGACATCCAAAAGGTACTGCAGCTGCATTTGATTGTAAGTTTGCAATTTGCATTCGTAACCTGAAAAGGTTCTTACTTAAATCTAAATCTACTAAACAGAGTCCAACGTCACTTAAAGTTTGTAATTGTCCCTGTTCTAACACAAAACAAGGACTTCTCTACCACAAATACATTTCTAGAAATGCATGGTTATTTATTAAGAATTTATTAAGTTATATTGGACATGCGTGCCACTGTAAATCCTGATTCTCACCTGTATAGTGCTGCATGCCTGTATAAGCTTGCTGCAGGGGGTCCAGCACAGGACTCTGAGCTGTAACACAGTCAACATGTGGTTAACAACTTACAGCATAGTAAAAAAAAAAAGTCATGAATGTTATTTGATATATTTAATGTTATATGAATGCTACACAAGAGGTTTGTGAATCTGAGGATACAGCTATAATCTGTGTAGGATGCGATGCCTGTACCTTGATAGGCATGGACCCCGTTAGTGTACAGGGTTTCTGTAGCTGGCTGGCCGTTGGGTGGTGCTGGCACAGAGGGGTAGCTGTTCACTGCGATTGGTGGAGGCAGAGCAGGAACGGGTGTAGCTGCGATGGAGGGTGGAGTGCTGGTACCTGCAGATGATTTCAAAGTAACAGCAATACTCTGTCAGTGCGCCCCAGGGTGGCTGTGGCTACAATGTAGCTTGCCATCACTAGTGTGTGGATGACTGGATATGTAAAGCGCTTTGGGGTCCTTAGGGACTAGTAAGGCGCTATATAAATACAGGCCATTTACCATTTTTATTTTTATTTTATTTTCTTAGAATTTGCACTTTTTGCACAGTTTAAACATTTGATACATTTCATTTGTTCTACTCTAAATAAAATATGAGTTTATGAGATTTGAAAGTGGATTTGCGGTTACTGTGCATGAAAGATCTCTATTGTTTCAGTGGGTGAGAGGAGGGTGGTGATGTCACGTACTTTCACGCACCAATAGAAACCTCTGACGCAAATGTAATGACAGCTGTTTGACTGATTAGTTACTTTCAATCAAATTTGAGGTTTTGTATCATCGTTACATAGAAACGATCCTTTAAACAGAGTGAACCGTAGCCAGCAGACTGTTACCAGTTTTCAGAAGTCTTAAATAAACCACGCAGCAACTTTAAGGGTTGAAAATTTTGAATCTAACGACCACTTAAGGTTGGCTTCAAAAGCAGGTGAATTGCTCGCTTATCCTGGCAATTTCCACCTTTATTTAAATATACAGTTTATATATAAACTGTATAAGTAAGTGAAATACATCTCCTACTCCTATTTTACCTTAAAAAGTAAGAGTTAACTTTGAGACAGAATGAAAAAAAAATACAGAATAGATGTGTGTAATTTTGTCCTCTCTGGTCCACCTCTCCTTGTATATCCGCCCTCATACTTCAGGCAGAAATCTAATCAAGGCCAGACATCTCTGCCTCTCATTACCTGAGGACGGGGTGATGGATGCAATCGGCGTGGCAATGATGCTGCTGGGGTTGAGGGCAGCGAGCTGCTGCATCTGAACTGCAGCCACGGTGGCAACAGGAGAGAGGTAGGCCGACTGCGCCACCAAGGCCTGCTGCTGCATCAGCTGGAGGACAGAGAGAGAGATGCTGTGATGGATTGAGGAGCAGGAGTCGGCAAAACTGACATTTAGAGTAAGTTCGGAGTCCGTGTTTCGGTGTGCAGAGGCCATTAGTGTGTATTCTCAGACTTGTAAAGTACAGAAACACCAGCAGACTTTTAAAGCATGAAGACGCTGTGCAGAGGCTCGTCATCAGACATTTAGTGAGCGATTTGTGCAGATTAGAAATGACTCACGTTGTTCAGATTTCCCTCATCAACGTGCTCCAATAATGAGATTCAGTCACTAAAATTGATGTGTTTAATATTACTGTGACATCTCCAGACCCGAGCCTCAATAAGAAAACAATAAGCAATATTTGATGATTGATGATGTATATTTTTTTTCTCCTGTTTTTCACTATTATTAACATTTGACTGTTATTATTGTTATTAATATTGACATCAATCTAAATTACACAGACATTTATTTTCATTTACTGCGAAGCAAAATGTTCAACATTTCATCTCGTGGACTTCTGCAGAATGACAGAGGGCAGAGGTCACCAAATTAACAATCAATTATATTTATCAGATGAAATGAATAAGCAGTAATAGGCCCATAACTCTTCTTTTCCTGAAGTGTTTGTATTATTTTCAAATTAACTGACATTACCAACTACATCAGCTTGGCAAAAGGCTTGTTTATTGCCCTGTACACTTGTCTATATGAGAGTAAAATAACATGTTTTACTGCTTTTAATAGATGCATCTGCAACATCGGTCACTTTTATTTAGTGAATTGAAAAACGAGTTATAATGGGGACTCCAATTTGCCCCGTAGGCCTTACGTTGAAAAACTACACGCTCAACTCAGCAATCTAATATTTTTAATTCAATTCCATTCAATTTTATTTATAAAGCACAAAATCACAACAACACTCGCCTCAAGCTGTTTTATATTGTAAGGTTAAGACCCTACAAGAACACAAAGAGCCTGTAATAACATTTTTAACAGTAGACACATATTTGTTGTTTTCTGTATTCTTTTATTCCAACTGTCGGCTCTATATGATGTCAAAAAAGGTTATAGCAATCTTGAAAAGCAAAAAAGGTCCTGCTGCCCCAAATCATGTGATCACATGGGCAGTCAACCTGACTGAAATAAAAGATTCAAAGATCAGAGTTAACACTGTTTATGCAAGTGAAAGGATAAATGGAGAGGCAGCACAAAGCTGCTGTAATAAACTCCAGGAATTAAAATGTGAAGATGGAAATGAGTATAATAGGTTCTCTTTGACTTATTTATTTTAAATGATGATAATTATTATCTCCATTACTTATTTATCTAACTAATTCACCTAATAAATGGATCTCATTGGTGAGACTAAGTCAGACCAGCCTCCAATAGCTTTGGGGGATCCCAAGGGACTAGAAGGGGGACAGATGGGGGACTGATGGGGGTTGTTCCAGAGTCTAGTGACCTCCCATGTGATGGCTTGAGTCAACAGTCTTACTTTAAAGGACGCAGAAATAAATAAGTGCTGTAGAGGGGGAAGAAAATATACTATAACGTTCCCAAGTATCAGTGCTCTGACCCATCCTGACTCCACCAGCAGTCATTGAGAACAAAAAAAGAGAAAAGAAAATTCCCTGTTCTTACTTAAATCCCTTTGTTTCTTCCTTTTCTCTCTTGTTTTTGTTGTTTTATGTTTCCCTTTAATAAAACAGAAAACATGAATCTATATGTTTGAAGGGTACATCTAAGCACCGCAGAGCACTCTGCCTAGTGACCTCACTCATCGGGAAAAATCGCTTCCTGATGGTTATAATCCCTCATTACGATCAAATCATGGGAATAATTAGTCTTTAGTTCACGTTGTGTGCTCTTCACCTTAGCTGTAATAAGGATTCATATTGACAAGACTTTATCGATACCCAGCGGCATTATTGATTCTTCTTATAGGTCAGATTCCTTATCGATTCCCTTCCTGATTCCTATTCGGTTTCCTGTGTGGGAAGACTGTGGCAGCATCGAGAGAGCTGCTTTATTATCTCTGAGTCTGAACACCGTGTAGAAACAGAAGGCGCGCATCTGACTCAGTCGTGCAAAAGCCACGAGTCTGACGTCACAGTTTTGCAACATGCAACTGTTAGAAATACGTGCCAGCCCCGATAAGAGAAACTGACAAGCTTGGAATCAAAACACATTCAGTGGATTGGATCATTTCTTCATTCACATCTCTGAGCTGTAAACAAAGAATTTTATTGAACCCCGCCTTCGTTTTTGTCTAGCTTGGAGCTTTACCTGCAATTTCTCTAAATTACCCTTCCATTGAGCATTTTTTTAAATTTTGTTTTTATGTGACCTTTTTTCTTACTAAATTACAAACACATCAATCATGAGTAAAAGTCTCGAGAGGCCTCGTTAAACATCATAATCTGAACAACTGTAAATGAGGCAAATCTGAAACCATTTGCAGTAAATGGTCAATTAGCGACGATGACTTTATATTGTTATTTGAGATTTTTTTCCCCTCCCAATTATAATCATCTTAATATCATATGAGACATCTCTTTTGGATTGAAATTCTGAGTATAAAATGCTTGAATAGAACATTACAACTCAAGCGTCTCTCGAGTAGCTTTTTCTTTTATGTTTTTTTTGGGGGATTAAAGGATGGTTTCTGTGCCTATATCTTCCATCGCACTAAAATAGCTCAAAGATGATGATGAGAAAGCCAGATAGAGAAAACAAAGTGCAGAGGATAGAGCATTAAAAGAAATTACACAAAAACAGTTCACTTTTGATATTTTGGGATCAGAATAAATATTTTCAGCAACATGTTGTAGTGCTCTCATGACAGATAGTGTGTGTTTTGGGTGAGATGTGTATGTCTGCGGGTCTTCCTCACGGCCTGCGTGTAGGCGTTGTAGGCCCCGAGGTGCAGGGTCATGGGACTGATGACTCCAAGCTGGGAGGCCACCTGCTGCATCCGTCTGAGCCCTCGCTCTTTCTCAGAATCTGCAAACTTTACCACCAAGCTGGACGAGGCGCCCTGCGGAGGAAAAGGCAGAAAAATCAAAACTCCATCTGTCCGATGCTTTTAGCATCAACGCTCAACATCAGCAAGAGGTTAAAACACGCACAGTGGAAAGATTACCACTGTTACCACCACTACTCTGAGCATTTCTTACTGCATCCTAACAAAACTGGTTAGAATCCAATATTTTTACCTTACACATGCATTTTCCACAATGAATGCATCACTCAAAGACTCAGCGTAGTGTCTAGAGGGATGTTTGTGGAGCTCAAGGCTAATGACACTGACAAAAGCGGTTTGTGCCATCATCAAATAAGATTGGAGGTTAGAGCTAAGTGAACATTTTAATCTGAAAAATAGATCTCTGAAAACACAAGATCGGAAATGATTGATTCGAGTAAAACTGCAAAAGGCTGCAAGGTAAACTTAGAAAACAAACAAACAAAATAAAACAAAAACATTTATCAGTCCACAGTTTGACAAACCGATGACTCAGGCCTGCGGGTGCACAGCTAAATGACTCCAAAGGAAAAACCCAGAGTAGTCACTGAAGTAAAAAAAAAAAAGCCCAAAATAAGAAACTGATGGCTTAAATGAGTCACTGGAGCTGTTTAACTTCTATGTTCATTTCCCATTCTCCCTCACAGTGCATGGCTGCATGGAGCATTACACAGAGAAAGCTGCTGCCTCCCCCCCCCCAACCCATCCAAAAAACCCAACCCCATGGCTCCATGACTGGAGTTTGCCACTTAGAAACGCGAAAATGTTATTGTGGACTAACAAAGAAAACTTTGAAATGTTTCTGAAGAGCAGCCAGCGCTACTTATGTCCTAAAGAGAGGATAATGAATACCAGTGAAGAGATGGGAAACCTGACAGCTCGCCATCACCGAGGGGGAAATAGAAATCCCATGTTTATTAAAGCCTCTCACACGATGGTGCCTAGGTGACCGTCCAGCTAAAAGTTTTGCGATGCAGCAGAATGATGATAACAATCATCAAATTAGATCCTCTACAGATTCAAATAAAGGTAAAACACTCCTTGGAGTGACTGAGTTGGAGCTGAGACCGTACTCTAAATGAGTGAAATGACCTTTTTTATGCTTAAACTTAAACTGCCTGAGAGAGCATAGAGACCCAGAAAAGGTCTGAAAAATAATTGCTTGGATGTGTTGGATGGATGTGTTTAATAAAGGCTTACGTTCGTATTATTATTAGCTTAAAGTGTCCTGATTTAGACGAGCACATATTATGATCCATTACTGACGTAAACGAAATAAACAAATAGGTTTTTATTTTAATTTTGACGCCCTACATCAAGCCACACTGCAGTAAGACCTCCAGAGATAAATCATGACCGCATTTTACAAAGAGTGTGTCCTCTATTGTGTGTGAGTGTGTGTGGAGGAGGGGGACAGAAAGGAGAAGTGGTGACCATTAGCTGAGTCACCCTGTGAGTCTCTAAATGACTGGGTTTGGAGCATCTGAGTGCGTCTGCTGGGTTCATTTGAATTTGTGTAACCATGCTGCATGTGCAGCATGAGTGTGCTTGTGTATGTGTGTCAGAAAGAGTGTATTTTGTGGACTTACAGGTAGAGTACGACTTCCGTGAAGAGCGTTGATGGCGGCCTGGGCCTCTGCGTTGCTCTGGAACTTTACAAATGCACACCCTACATGAAATGACACATCATTAAGCACAGCCCCTCTCTCACACATACACACACTTACACACACTATAACAAAAACGCTTCCCTTTAAATATACATTAGAAGCCATCTTGCATCTAGCATTTCATCTGTTACCGTGGCACCATTAAGCATGGTCCACAGAACATTCATTGCTTCATCAATCACAGCCCGTAAACCACCAAATGCATCATTAGCTATGACCAATAAAACCTACTGCACTATTAGTCGTGCCTCGTGCAGCAAGCGCAGAAAAGTCAAACCTCTGTGTTTGAACTGTCGCGGACTTTGATTTACATGGAAAATATCATTAGCATTGTTGTTACTGACAATAGTCATTTATACGGTGGAGTTGCAACATGCTGCGAGCTTTATTCTTCGGATTTAAATACAAACGGTAAAACAAAGTCAGTCCACACTTCTACAGTCGTGACCGGGAATCTGGCTGCAACCAGTGGCTTTAAAGGATGCTCGACTAAAGGCTGCTTTTGTAAATTGTGGAGGGCATAGCTTAGCAAAATCATCTTAGTGCTGATGATTTTATTCAGTGGGACAAATAAGAATTATTGCTAAGGTTTTTAAGTAGCTAAGCCATCGGGGGTAATAGAAATAAGATATGACATGGCTAATTGCATCCATTTAAGCAATATTTAAGTATTTAAATGTTTAAACGATGAGGTTTCAGACTATTTAGAGTAGAGTAGTAGAGTTTGTGGACAGGGGAGGACCAGCAGGGAGTTTAAAAGTAAACACAGTCAAAATTCATATTTGTAGCTCTTTAAATGTGAGGGGAGAACAGTTTTTACCTAATGAACATAGATGGATGAATGTTTTGCTGCTAATGTGTTGTTTCTGTGAATAATACTGTATCTTTCTGTAATACGTCTGGCGTTTATCAACTAAACAAAGTCCAGGAAGTCTCGCTAGATATGCAGTGACAACCATGGAGACAAAGAGTGGTATAATAAAAGCAGAATAACATGTAGCCATTGCTCACCATAATTTTATATTTAGTAAGACTTCCTAGACTTTATAGTTCCACCTGTTTAGCTGAGGAGCACCGGTCAGCCATCAGAGCTTTGCATAGGTTGTCTGTTATCTTCACCAAGGATGTAATGTGCATGGTTGCATTAGTTTGCCTGTTTGTTTGCTTGTTATAAGGATTAATCTAAAAATATGCGCAGATTTGCATGAATATTTTACCAGAGGCAATCCTCAGCTAGACTATGAAGTAATTGACTTTGGAAGTTAGTTCAGGAGTTTCTGAAAGGACTCTTGAGTACTGTGATGCAGGACATTTTCTGTCATATTTTCAAATATGCTGCTCAAATGTGAAAAGAATAAAATAACAATGCTTCCAAGAAAAAAAAACGAATCCAGATTTAGATATCGTTCTGGGACTGTGCATGTTGTGGAGGGAATGTTCAGCCTTGATGTTGGATGTGTTTCACATGGCATGATTTCACATTATTACCTTTGCTGGTACCGTCAGGCCCGCGGAGCACCGTGCACTCCTCTATGCTGCCGAATGGCTCGAACATTTTCCTCACATCGGTGTCCGTCTGCTGCTTTCCCAGCATGCCCACAAACAGCTTCCTGTCTTCTAAGGGGAAGGAGATTACCAGGATGGGAGGGAGAAAGGAGAGTAATGTGTGGTAATGTGAGTGAGATTAAAGACGGGGGGAGAAAGAGATGCATTTGTGAGAAAGGTAATGCAAGTGAAAGCGTGCGGGGAGGGGTGGAGAGGGTGGAGGTAGGGGGGAGAAGCACCATGTCACTGTACATGCACGAATAACAGAAAATGACAACAGGGTGACAAGCAGTTGCAAAGAGGGCTGGACGTTAGCCTGCTGTACTTCGGAGCACCACCAGAGTGCAGTAACATGAACGGCACAACAAACAGCATCTGGCGGTGACTCAAATGTTTGTCACCCTCTGTGTGGTCAGAGAAGCTGCTCCGTCTGTCCCTGTCTGTGAAGGATCAGACCAGCGATTCTGCATGTTTGAGCCCATTCACTACAAATTGCGCGCGCCTTACATTCCTGCAGATTACTCTCAGAAAGAACAACCGAGTGATACGTGTTTTGTTTTATTTTTTTCCCCCCAAAACTGTTCGTGATGCCATTTCTTTCCAATTTATTTCCGTATGATAATC
The DNA here is from genome assembly GCF_057382095.1 of Aulonocara sp. 'chitande type north' Nkhata Bay. Lineage (NCBI taxonomy): Eukaryota > Metazoa > Chordata > Actinopteri > Cichliformes > Cichlidae > Aulonocara > Aulonocara sp. 'chitande type north' Nkhata Bay. The sequence goes on from NC_141364.1 coordinate 14,239,539, forward strand.
AAATGTCAGAGACTTGAAGCTTGAGATACAATCAGTCACAGCGAACGTGCCATTATCCTTATTGCAAACCTACATACAGCCTAAATGTCAAGAAGATTGCAGACGATAAATGTGGTTTGATTAGAAACACCTGCCTGGGTGGTGTGTTGATGGGGAGGGTTTGGGTATTGGCTGATGAAAAGCACAGAATTTGCTCACTACGCTGTGAGCCAATCAGTTTCAGAAAACGGATAAAAAAATGAAAAAAAATCACGCGTTTATATATATATATATAAAAACAGCATATAAACAAATGCCTGCATCTGCATGCTTCTTGTCTTGTGATACTAAAAGGAAACCAAAGGATTTCTATTACTGTTTTGTGAATTTTAAAGAGCTAAAAAAAAAAATCTAAAGTGTTGATCCTTCAGGCTACTGGCATAGAATCTAAAATCACATGTTCAAAATGTTAAAAACTTGGACTGACTTTTAGGAAAATGGGCCCTTTTCACAGCAGGCGTTTTGATTTGCCACAGTGTGACAGGGAGCCAGCATGCACAATACCAGAACCCTGAAACTGAAGCAGCTAAATGGCATTCAGCCATCATTAATTTTATTATCTACACCTGTGCTTTTCCTACTGTGGCACATCAAACTCCAGTGAAAACAGGCCTATTAGAGACAGTGGATGCTGCGAGAAAGAGTCTTGGATTATTTCCTGGATGTCGACTCAGATGTGAGAGCTTTTCCAACAGCACAAAAACTGGAGCGTTGCATATTTTAACTTCATTCTTGCAAAAACCTAGCACATGTGATGCAGCGGCTACTGTGTCTGAAGCAAATTTCAAGTTTTAGTTAATATCAGGATCCTTTAAGTCACGTGTGTAGGGTTAGGAGTAACTTTTATTTTAGCCCTAAGCTAAATAGACTTATTTTATTTATTTATCTTTTTTTTTTTTTACCCTTTATTGTGATAGAACAGTGTAGTGGAGAGAAGACAAGAAACCCAGCATGAAGATGCACAAATGGCCCCGGGGCAGATCTGAACCCAGGCTCTACGTCATCCCCACAGCACATGGGCAGCCCACTCCACCCAGCTAAACCAGTGCCCAGATAGCCATATTTTAAGAAAATAACAGATTACATTACATTTTAAATGCACTCTCACACATTTTGACATGTTTGTTTTTCCTGTTCCTAAATGTTTTATAGGTAGGTATAAAAATGCGTGGACACTGAATAAACCCAAACCAAAATCACCAACCTAACTCAAGCTGGGTGTCTCGATGGAGGGTAAGAGGTTAAGTGATCAGATGCTTATTATACCCTTTGTACTTTTCTTAATTACTAGTTTAAACGTAGTCCTGCAGTCTCTAGTGATTTGGTTATCTTTAAAATTTGCATCTGGATGAAGTCAGATGTGACACATGTGAGAGCGTTTACCAGGTCACCGGCAGCCCATCTGGGCTTAGGGTTTGGTAAACATTACAGTCTAAAAATCAACAAGCAACATCTCTTGGTTTCTGAAAATTCTCCATTCAGATTATGACTAAAAACAAACCCAACCCTAAAGGGAGAGTGAGCTAGTGTTATGCTTTGAAAATCAGCAATGGTAATGTAAAATAATATGAGGTATGAGAGATGAAGTATCTTTAATACCTCCTGTCAAAACCTACCAGTGTTTTCTTTTATGATAGCGTAAGTGGCTGTGTGCAGTGTGTGATGTACAGGTGTAGTTTGACAGCAGCAAAACATCCATCTTGACAGGCAGCTGAGCCGACTACTCAGTCTGAACAATAATCTGCTGAAGGGCTGATAAAATCTGTCATATTTTCAGTGCAGATTGCATCTTTTAGGAAATAAGGGGCCTTTAACATCAGAACTTTAATAAAACATCAGCTCCACTGTGTCCATGGTGACCGTGCATGACACTCTGGGTTATGGCAGCTTGTCTTTGTTTAGTGCGGCTGGAAGAGGCACATTTTTAACCAACACCACAGGACACAAACCATGATCTCCTGGCTGATAAATCTGAAAATTATGGCGCCGCTAACTGCCTCAAACTGTGCCGTTATCTCTGCGTTCGATTTTGCGGTAACCAGTGCAAGGCCACGGTGTCAAAAGACAATTTGTGATTTATGGTGAGGCACAGGAGATCTATCACATATATAACTGTCATATCAGTGCACACCATTTAAACCATCTATCCATTTTTGTAACCACTTATCCTACTAACTATGCAGTGTGAGTGAGCGAAACCCTAAAACAAAGATGTTCAGAATCACCGATTGACCTCAAAAGCATGTCCGTGGGTGAAAACCAGAAAAACGTGCCAATCGTTTACATCTTGCTGTCAACTTACAGTCCCAATCATCGCGCTGCACCGCTGTACTTTCCCTTAACGCATCCTCCACTCAAGCACTTACCTCGTGCAGGTGTTTTAATGTCACTGCAAGACTAACTGACATGTTATCGCTGATATTTCTGGAGGTGTTTATGTTTGAACAGGTGTTGTGTGTCTGGGTTGGGGACAGGTGTCTCTTACCCCCTCTGCTTTCGCTGTCTGCAGGCTTCACTTGGATTGGGCGGTTCATCTGGAAAAAGATGACGTAGTCGGTTTAAATGCAGGTCAGGGCTAATCAACAAAAAGAAAAACGCATTCATTTTAACATGGCAAAAAGCATATAAGCATGGAAATAACTGGCACAAATTGGAGTTTTAATGTGACAAATGTGCCCCTTGCTGTTATGTAAATGACAAAAGATGATATTCATGTTTGTGTGCTTTATATAACCATTTATGTAAATGCAATTATAACTGTAGTACACATTTGTGCTTGTTTAGATGTTTGCAAATGTGGTCTGTACTCCAGTCGTTTATATTTACACACCAATTTCTCTCCTTTCCTTTTATTGGGCCAACTCGACTCCAACAGGCCACAGCAGACACCGATATGTGTGATATTACATTTGCAGTGTCATACAGTCTCTCTTTCTCGCCCCACCTCCTCTCTCCGAGTCTCTCTCTCAGAATCAGCTCTAATCCTGCCGTCTATCGTTCCCTCTCCCCCTATCACACAAAACCAGGAAAAGCACACACCCACGCGGGATTGGGGAAGTGATAAGATTAAGAACACTCGCCAGCTAATCTGGATTAAAGGAGCACGCAGCATCAGAATAGAGAGAGATTCTGAGCCTGACAGAGGCAGAGACGGATGTCGAGAGGGAGGAATATCAAACAAAAACGCGAAAGAAAAAGCAGGGAACACGCACACACTTTACATTAAGTGACCTTTTTCGCTATTCATAAAAGGCCGCTTCGCCGTCCTCTTCCTGGCTATCCGACTATTCAACCTCCAGACGAAACAGCAGCTTGTCCTTCAAATGTATCAAGCATGAAAAGGACCATTGAAAGAAAGCAAGCAAAATAATGTACAAGGGAGAGCAAAAAGGGAAGAAGAGCGGGATTGGGTTTGATTTGGGAGGGGGGGGGGGGGGCATATGGAAGAGAGGAGTCAGGTGGGGGATGTGCATGCGAAGAGAGGAAGGGTGATGAGTCGAGGTGAGAGCAACAGAGTGACACTCTGTTAACTTTGGCTTAATGAAGGTCTTAATTATGGAGCTGGTGACATTTCAGCCAGTCGCTGATCCTGTGTCACTGATTGATCCACTGTGATCAGTCACCAGGAGACACTATTGATTGGTGTCACGAGGACCCGCATGAACAAACATCTGTGCTGAACCACGAGCTGAAATATCCCCAGCACCTGCTATACAAGGCCCCCGTGTCTTCTCATTCAGAGCAGTCTAATCGAGTGTACCAATTAATAGGATGATGGAGTAGATGGAGGGGAAGGCTCAAAAAACCATCTTCCAATCAGCTAAACAAATGGAGGTCTTGCTCTGGCTGGCAGTGAATAATAATTTTTTAGTTTAAATTTTTTACAATATGCTAAAGAGAAGATATCATCATTCCAACCGAGTCTGCATGCTAAAATTCATGTACTCCGGGTGAAGCTCGACAAATATACCTCACAGTACGTTATCGGCACAGTTTCTTGTTTATACCAGCCAGTTATCAGGCAGGAGAGAGTGCAACAACAGCCTGTGCAAAATAAGTATTACCTTATTTACCACTGTTTTTCTTCGCTGTTGTTGCCCATGCTGTGATTTAATCTGTATTCTTGCTTTATTCTTCACACATACACCTTTCTAAAGAACGCACCATGCTATTAATGGATCTGTACTGTTTTAGTGTGAACTGCCCAGTTACTGAGATATCAGCTTTGGCCTGGTTATTATAAGAATCCACAAACCTTATTGTCAGCAGTTTTATGTTGGAAGCATTTTCTTTTTACTGTCTACATTCACTACATTACAGCCGTAAACTTCATAAAAAGACAAGCATAGCTTTTGTGATGCCACTGTTTGTTTGTTTTTTCAAAAAATCCCTGCTTCAACGTTCTTTTAGACTTTAATAGAGACAAAAATCAAAGTCATGATGATCATCTTGTGTTCAGTAAACAATGAAACTAATGTCTGAGACTATAAACTCATCAGGAAAGCATTTACTGAGTTCATTAATGCACACATCCTGTCAGATGCTAGTATGCTAGCGTGAGCCTCTCAATGTGTCAGTAGTCATCCGTTAGCAGTGGCTATAGCTTGTCAGACTGAGAGAACATCAATGTGTTTGTGCATGTGCATATGGAAAAACTTGTGAAGGAAGGAAAACTGATGGTGGACCAACATGCTAAACAAGGTGCTGCTGCTTGTTTTGTTTTGACTGATCTGAGATCCATCTACATCTACAAGCTTCTGTGATTCTCACTATTATCATCATTATCTTAACATATAACCACCCAAGCCAGTATGTGCAATGTAAGAAACTCCTAATAACTCCTTTGACATGTATTTAAGGAAAATCTTGATGCTGGACAGGGGATGTCAAATCCTGAACAGGTGCAGGCTCCACCAGGATTTTCAGATTAGCATATATAAGAAAATGTTGTTTGACCAGACCAAAGTTTAACCAGCTGTTCTACCAAAACTCCACCTTATTTTTTTTTATTCATAATTTTAATACCCTTGTAGATACTGACAGTCACTCAGTGTCTGAGCTATCAGTTATTGCACGCCACTCAATCATAGCAGGAAGGATTCTTCCACACATTGATACAGACATCTATAGATAGATAACTAAAAATAGAAGCTATTTTGGGGTTAGCTCTCTCTTAAAGCACCTTAAGTCAATGCTATGAATTAATGGCATTAAATTAAGTGGCAAGTTTGATTGACATGTTTGAATGATGCTTATAAAAAGCCGCATGGCCCATATTTCACTGTGGGAAGACAAATAGTGAAGGCCGTGGTGGTGGTGGTGATAAGGAGAAGCATAGCAGATGGCTCAGGAGATTGGAATTAGAATATACAAGAGGAAAAACAGTGAGAAGTGGAGGCCATCAAGGCTGTGCCACTTCAGATCTGCACAGCAACCGGCTGCCGGTCTGATAAAGACCATGCTCACATGGCCATCGTCATGACAACCCCAGAGATGAGAACCCCCACATCAGGTAAACAAGGTTGCCCTGAACAACCTGCAAAAGAGACGGGTGGAAAACAAATGAGGAGGACAAAGGGTGCTTCTAGGTCAAGAGATAGAGGGATTAGATGTGCAGTGGAGGAAGGGAGAAGACGAGCAGGGGGAGGAAAGATGAAAGAATAAAAAAAAGAAAAAAGAAAAAGGGATGGTAGCGGCTTCGTTCGTGCCTGTTGAATGTTGGCGCTGCCTCGAGAGCAGATGCAGAAGCAGGGAGAAAAATATCTCCGTCTAAACCTCAACCACTAACACACACTTTACAGTAATTTGCTCTCTCCCCTCCTCCTCCTGTTGCTCCCCTCCCCTCCCCTTTCTCTCTTAGGCTTGTTTACAAAAACGGTCCCATACTGTGCACAGACAACACGCATTCAAACCTGCCTGATCAACAGCCCATTTCACCACTGTGTGTTTTTGCTATTGGATTTTTCTTGCTCCCCCTGCGCTCCATGTCCAAACACGCCATGCAGATATTATATATACAGTCATCCAAACAATGCTCCGTCGGCTCCTGACGGTCACAGTGACGCGAGCGCACATCTACACATACTTAATCTTTTCTTTCTGTGATGCCGCGGGGGATTTCACGAGCATTATGAAATATTAAATCCACAGATTATCCAATCAAATAACAGCTCGACCCCTTCGCCATAATGCATGACCCCCCCCCTCTCCATGCCATCAAAGTTCATACACTGCAACAACAAGCCCAGAGAATCTATATCGTCAAACTGATTTAACAATTTGGACTAAATCTGCCAATGTATATTCAGCATCATGATTGCATTTAGGAGTATCTACATTTAATAGCTTTAACCCATTAAAAGAAATAGGTAATACAGACATTGCAAGGGCAGAGAATTTAGCTGGGACTGGAGGGACGTGTCCCCAGCAGTGATTTGGGTAATTTATTTTAAATATTGTGGCGAGCAGAGACGCACTATGATAGACATCAGCGAGACTGATTGAATTTCCCTTTTCAGCTACTTATTTTATTATTTTGGGGGCATTTTGATTTTATTACAAAATGACAAAAGAGAGAACAGAGAAATGTGCTCAGGAAGCAGCTCTCTCTTTGATCTTTAACAAAGCACAGAGCATCACACTGAATCTAAGTGGTCTCATCCCAGGGCATCAAATACTGCCGTGCTGTCAGATGGTGCTGGAGTCACATAGATATGCACAAGGTATGCTTTGGGATCAATCCCATGACGCACTGACGGCTATAATGGATGCCAAGCATCTCTGCATCCAGAAGTTTGTTACCCTGGAGACTACCTCTTGCTTCAGATTTTGTGTTTTTAACTAGATTTAACTTCTTTTTAAAACTCACCAATTAGTTTTGATTTCTCTCGCTTTTTACTTTCACTTTTACTCTGTGATTAAATATCGATAAGAAAAGAAAATCCTTGGTTATGTTTAGAATGAGGTTGGTATTTAGGTTAAATATGTCCTTTCACACCATTAACCCTGCAATTGGAAACAAGAGGCTTACCCAATGTGTTTAAATGTGATGCCAGGCTGTAATGTACAAGCTGGGAGCACCAAAGCCAAAGGCTACAAAGTGAGTATCTTGACAAGATGTATTTAAAGTCTTGGACATGAAAACAAGCTGACTGAACACACCTACACTATATGGAAAACAGAATTAGAGCACAACAGCTAATTTTTTCATTTAGATGTTTTCAGTCCCATGACCACAGGTGTGGTCAAGCACATAGCAACGCAGTCGGCTTTTTCGAACATTTGTAAAATAATGTGAGCATGATGCTGTAATAGGATGCCACCATAGCGACAAGTCAGTTTGTGAAATTTCTTCCGTTCTAGATATTCCATAAATGGTATTATTGGCAAGTGAAAGTAACAAAAGTCACAACAACTCGGCCACAAAGTTGCAGACCATGTAAATTACAGAGCTTGGTCGCTGAATGTTGAGGTGCACAGTGCGTAAAAGTCACCAACTGCTGAGCGCCAAACCTCCGCTGCCATTAACATCAGCACCGAATCTATGTGCCAGAAGCTTCATGGCATGGGCTTCCATGGTGCTCCTGTGAGTGTAATGCATAGGTGCGTTTGTCCATAGTGTATCTGTCCTAGAACAGGGATTATCATCAGCACAGCACTCAGAGTCACAGTGCCCCACATAAAATAAAAAATGCTAAAATAAAAATGTTTAGAGCTATGCAGTCTTATTAATAAGGTTTTATTTATCCAGGGAAGGCTAACTATACATGAAAAAAAATTGTCAGACCAAAATCGCAGCTGTTAGTTTAAAAAAAAAAAACAGAAGTGCTTGTTTATCATTGCATATTTTACTTTCTGACTAATGTGCTTAAACACAATCTATGCAAATCAAGTTTACTTAACTCTCTTCCAAGCAAATGGAGACATTTTAAGCACAAGGATATTTCTCAGACTTTGCACAACAGTCCTTGTGCTTAAAATGTCTCCATTCCCTTGGAAGGATGTTAAGCACAAACAGATTCACAACCTTAATAAAACACACAAGGCTCACCTGTTGTAAATACAAGACTGAATAAATGGCTTTTATTCTCTAAAAGGGCTCAAACTAAGTAGCCTGGTGTATTTAGGTGTATTTAACACCCTCCGCAATCTTTTATTTAACAGTGTACAGATTGAGGAGTGGCCATCGCCACCGTGGAAATGCATTTTCATGTGCTACAGCAAGGCAAATGTGTTTTAGATAGAGTAAAGCATACTGATGATGACATTTTTCTCGCCTTACTATTATGACCTGCAGAGCTGATGATAATCTGTCTATATAGTAGGCTGCTACTGCTGTGTGAGTGGTGGGGAGGGGGCCACATTTCTGCTGCCTGTTTTCTCTCCAATTTCAATACATTCTGCTTGTACGCCCGAAAAAGCTGCCACTCTGAATGGTAAATATATCAGCGGAGACCGTCACCCCGCTCTTTCAAGAACATTTACAACAGGGAGGCAGAGCTGGAGGGGAAGAGGAAGGGGGAGGAAGAGGGAGGGGAGGTGTAGCTGGGTGGGGCGGGAGGGGGGGGGGCACAAAGACAATTTTCCATCTTCGCCTCCCCTCCGCTCCATCACACAGCGCTGGTCATTGCATCGTGCTGGTCGCCTAGCAACCTGGCATCCCTCGTCCCAGCCGTCTCCAGGCAACCAGACCTGCGACCGTAATCAACCTGCCACCTCCCACCTCCCCGCACCGCCTCCTCCTCCTCTCCCCCCGTCTCTGTTCCCTCTCCTGTCTCTGCTGCTTTTTGCTCCCTCGGTTCTCCATCCACCTCCTCTCTATCGTTGCAAATGCACTTACGCTGAGACGCACTTGTGAATTCACCCCGTGGGGAGAAGAAGAAACACAGGTGGAAATTGGTATATTAACAGGCATAAAAAAAATAAAATAAATAAATAAATACATAAATAAAATAAAGGAACAGAAAAGGGAGATTGCAGTTGATCACACAAAGAGTTGGAACAAAGCGGCACACAAAAGCAGAGATGCACAAGTGCGCTCCGTTAGCGTTTGCACATGTGGATGCACACACAGATGCGCACACACATGGGCAGGCAGCCACATAAAGCGGAGAGAAAACTCAACCTTCTCCTGAATTCAGTCAAACACAAAGAGACTGACAGCACTTGTGCAGTTCGATAATATTTAAACAATGTCCCAGTCTTCAGTGTCAAAGCCGCTTCCCGGTGTTGTCTCCGGCTCTTACAGGGTTCACCAGTCTGTCCGGCGCTGACAGTGTCTCGAAGCTGACATTCAGCCGTTTAGCCAGACAGACAACAAAAATCCTTCAAAGTGAAGAAACCGAATATCAAAGAGTAAATTCCTAACAATACTCGAGTTGACTCTCAATTGTTTTGTCTGTTCTGACTGTTAAATATTCATGTCAAGTGTTGTTTGACTCGAATCAGTGGAGCAGAGGGGGAGAAAGAACTGAATCACAGGCAGATTTCTGTGTGTGTGTGTGTGTGTGTGAGAGAGAGAGAAAGAGTGCAGATAGAGTCCATGTCCTACTTTTTTCCCTTTTTTTTTTTAAACTTTAACTGGCACGATTTACACATTTTAACTCCACTACAGTCCATGCATGCTCATTAGATAACCAGTCCTGCACCAAAGTTCAAAGAGCCTAATGAGTTTTGTGGCAACAGCCCTTCTCTGCTTTTGTGTGTGTGTTCGTCTAGCAAACACACACTCCCCAACCCCCCCAAAAAACACACAATTCCTCAGTAACAGATGTCTGTATTTAAGCTGATAAACACACTGCCTCAACGCACCTCCAGCCTTCACCACCCTTACACCACCCACTGTTCATTATGTCAAACTTTCATTCAATCCTTCCTCCCCTCCCCCTACCCTCTATTATTTCTCCCTCCCCGCTCCAACTTCATTTATCCAATTTCTCTCTAATTCACACCCATTTACCACCTCCATAAATCCGATCTGCATTCATCATTACAGTCGCCCCAGAGTGACGTACAGAGGACGAGCCCTTTTTCCCCCCCTCTGTTGTTGTCACTCTGCGCCGCCTGTCCTGCCCAGCCGTGCATTTATATGCATGCATATGTAAATGAATCGACACGTGAATGCACACTTAACTCCAGATAGATTCATCAAGTGAACGCACTCGCTCCGAGGCGCGCTAATTGCTATCATCATCAGCATCATCCCCACAACTCGCTGGCATCAAGATATAGGTTGCATGTGGAGGCGCCGATTTATCTCCGTATTGTCAGTGGAATAAAAGAGTTATCATGTTCACATCACGGGAGCATGTTTAAGCCTTTAGACTTTCTGTTTTTGTCATTTTTTTTTTTAAATGCACATGAAAATGCCAATTTCTGATAAAGTGAAGCTGAAGGGTGGAGGCTGAGCAAGTGTACAAAGCTAACAGGTATACAAGAGATTGTTAACATAACCCTGCAACCCACCATAGCTCGTGTGCATCTACAGTAGGAAGTTTGCTCAAAGATTAAGGGCACAAATTACAGCACTGCGCACTAAAACTTCCTATCTCATATCCTGTGTAAAAAGCCGGAGCTATATTTAGTACGTGCATTTTTTTCAGACTATTGATAAAACCCTTCTGTCTGCTCCGTCTGACTCCTTACGTCTGAGTAAATGTCAAGCTTAGTCAGATGTTCCACCACAAAGAGGGCTCTTTCCTCTCATACGTGCAGCTTAAACGCAAAGAAGGCCTCGCAGCGCAGATTTCCCTCTCATACACGCGGCTGATAGTGAATGAAGAAACCCGAGGAGAGCTCATAATAAACCCTGCAACTTCCCTCCATCCATCCATCCCTATCTTTGGATGTGTACTCCCCCAGGAAACACGTGCACACGAAAGCAAACAGACAGTTATGCACACTCGGGCACACAAAAGCACGCACCCTTCATTAAACCGTGTAGGTGTGAACACCTGCCCTCCCTTCCCCCAGCTGCACATGCAAATTCACTCCAAGTACACACACGGCTGCTCCCCCCACCCCAAACTTGGGCACAGGCTCTCTATTAGATTTAGATGTTATTCATTTTAGATATTAGATTTAAAATGAACAGCGAGGCATTGTTGCAAATATTACTTTAAGGAAGCATTAAACAGCTTCGTGACTATCCAAATGCATATGATTCTCATTAAATGAAGGAAAAGCTTGACATTTTGCCTTCTTGTTGAGAAAAATCACCACGGCTGTCATATCTATGCAGCATTTATAAACTAGATTTTGAAGCTTGTTAGCTTAGCTTGTTAATCCGGCTGTTGAAACAAGATGATGTGATATTCAGAGGCACTGATCGATGCATTTTATTCCCTTTGGAAAGAGATAGATGAAAAGAGCTAAGCTAACTGTTTTTATGCACAATTTCAAACTAACAAGGTTGTTTTTTTCTTTATACAGCACACAGCAGGAAGTAGTCCCCCGTACTCCAAACATGTTTGTACTTCCTGGACAAAACATGCTGGAGGAGAACATTAAAAGATGCCAATGAAGAAGTGCCTTAAACTTGTATTCCATGTGACTGCCATCAGAAGGCGAGATCTGTGGTTGCAAAATGACTTTCTGTCCTATAGAAGTTTTGCACGTGACGTCATGCACACATTACCTAAGAGCTATCTGCCATATTGGATGTGATACAACCACCAATGGTTAATTGGGTGACTTCCTAGAAATTGCTTGCTGTTGCTAGGTAAAATTGGTTGCAAAGATGGTGCTGCGGCAAAAACCCTCCTTGCGATAGTTTTGGTTGTTTGCAAATTGCCACTGTTGATTGTACTTTTGATGGAAATTGCCAACTTGTCTGCAAACACTCACCATGTACTAGCAGAGCGGGCAGAAAACGTTTTTTAAAAAAGGCACCACGCGAAAAAGAAAGAACCTCAAGCTACAGAGTAAAAGTTGTAAAAATAAAAAGACAAGTTTATTTTGAAGGCAAACAATTTACGTTTTCTGTTTTTGCCACACTTCTCACAGTTTTACAACTACTTGGTGAGTAGTTGGAGAGTGTTTGCAGACAACTGGGCATCTTCCATGCAAAGTACAAGCAACTGCAGCAATCTACTACCAACTGGAGCAATTGCAAAGAGGTTTTTGGTGCAGCATCCCCAGATTCACCTCATGACTGGTAGGAACCTCCAGCAAACAGTTAGAGAAAACACATTTTCCCTTGTCAACAACTCAGTGAGTGCAGGGGATCAACCAGTGGTTGCAGTTTTAGCAACTGATTTCTCAGCGATTGCCATCAATCAGCTACCACTCCCCAACCGGTCGAGGAATGCTACATTTTCCCTAATGACCGGTGGTAACCAGAAGTTTGCAGAGCAGTCTCTTGGCCTGTGTGATTCTACATTTTCACATATTCAAAATGGTGCACAAGCTATCACATGATCACTGCAAAACCTCGCAGAAATCTTGACCTCTGCAAAGACTTTCATTGTGAGATTTTGGGCTTAATAGTCACTCATATTTAATTAAAAAAAATGTAATATTGTAAATCTTGGCCATACTATGTTTAAAAAGTAAGAATTATCCATGGTACACATACTGTTTCTCGGTCAGACCTTCCCATCTTGGTGGCATCAATTTTTAAAAAATTTTTTTATTGTGTTTTTTTCATTAGTTTTTTTTAAACCAGACAAAGTCACAGCATCAGTGAAAAGGCTTTTCTTGAGGTACCAAAAAAGGACTTCAGCTAAGCTACGTTAGCCTGCTGCCTGCCTGCAGGTTAATATTTACTGGACAGAAATGAGAGCAGTATTGATCGTCACATTCCTCTTGACAAGAAGACAAATACATCCCAATATGTCAAAATGAATTTTCCTTTAATCTAGTGATTATTTTCCTGATTAATCACGCTCTTTACAGCCCATTGTGACATTAACATTATTTTTGTTTTAGACAAAAAGTGGCAAACATATTCAGTTTACTACCACAGAGCCCCAAAAAAACCTGAATCTTTGCTGTTTTTGCCAAAAAAGACATAAAAAAATTAATGCATCGTGAAAATGGTGCTGATTCATTTTCAACTATTTTGATTATTTCAGTTAATTTCAGCTCGACTGACCTTATTTGACATTATTGAGATCTAAGTTCAGTTTTGGAGGCTGCTTTACAAGATGGCTATGATTAATGTGGCATAATGTGGACGTTATTATCTCAGAGTGCCTCACAACAGCTGACCAGACCAGACAAATAGCCTGAGACAGTGCAGAGATAAAGCGATAAGAACAGAGGGGACAAGAGTACAAGATGTCCAAACAGGACAGAATGAGTGCAGCTCAGGAAGCAAATCTTCTTTCTCAAACCTCCATTTTCACACTCTGAGTGAATCTGCTGTTTTTTTCATTTATTTATTTTTTACTCGTGCCCTTTTCCCCCCTCCTCCATTCTCTCGCTTTCTTTCCTCGCTTTCAGATGAATGTGCTTTTGACACTCTTCTTCCACCTCACACTTAGAGACGGACTCTCTCACCTGAAATTAAACACGAGGCCAGGTGCCACTCTGATACAACCATCTGTTCGGCCCTGTTCTTTCTCTCCCCTTTTTCCCTTCTCATTGTTAGCAATGAGAGGGGAAAAAATAGTGCAGAGGGAAAAAAGGGCTGTAAGACTGACCCTTTCTTCTCAGAGAGGAAAAATGCATTTTCTTAAAATAAAAAGCAGTCCTGACTGTTAATGAGATCTTTCAGCTTTCTGTACATTCAGGTGTGCTTTCATTTAAGCTCTCAGTCCTATAATTGCTATCATGTTTTTCCTTTTGTATCACCCTGGCCATGAGATGCCAAAGTTAATTATTCTTTGGCAGTGCAGGTGCAATTAGATGACAATTACACCACAGCTGGTGGCAGGGGTGGGAAGCAGATCTTGTCCGTGTGGGCGTGTATGGAGCTAATAAGATGGTTTTCCTCTCGCTCTCTTTTTTTTCCATGGCAAGGAGGGGGAGGGCAGGGAAGGACTGGGAAAACACTTGAGGGTTTAGCTTGTTCCACACGGCTTAGAGGTAAGAGGTTGTGAGGAAAAAGAGCTGCTAGAGTAGCAGAAGGGGGGGGGGGGGCTTTATCATGGAGCATTGGGCCCTGCTGATCAGCCTGCGAGAGGTCAGGAAGGTCACGCTACTGTCACACTAACAACAGGATCTCTTTTGTTGCCACGTTAATACCATCCTGCCCCTTCAAACTGTCCCTGCCTGCTATAGTATTTTCTCCCCCGATAGAAAATGAATGCTTTAAATAATCAAACAGGCATTTATATTTTAAGAACAAAAAATGTGGTTTGAGCTCATAAAAATCTGCTTTTGGATTTCATCTCCTTCTTTTGTAATTTAGACGTAACAAAGACAGCATTTGACCTGTACCCTTAATGATGAGTTCTGACACCTCAGTATATATAAATAAAAATGTGGTTTAACAACCATTAGAATAGTTTCCCTGTTTTTTCAAGGGTAGCTGCACAGGCAGAGACCACCCTTGCAAATGTCTGATCCACACCCAGTCGTTTTGTTCTATTTGCAGTCCTGAAATATAACCGAAATTACTCAGAAAAAGAGCTTCAAGGGATACTCCTATAACCTTTCAAGGGATAAAGAGTTAAAGGTTCTCAGCTTCGCAGCAGAAGAAAACACTTATCAGTAATACCTGCTGTTGTTTATAAAAGACTCCTCCATGAGTCAAAAACCCTGCTGATTTAGTCCTCAGTTCTGTCCTGAAGTTGGTCATGTTCATTATACACACCTGGCTTTTTCTTTTGGGTGTTAGCGGGTAAGCTAACATCAGCTAACTCGCTAACGTGTTTGATTTACTAGCTAACCTCGGCTTACATCCTTGCTAACGGTGTTATGCAGAAGGTTAAATAGCAAAATATTTCACATCAGTTTAAATTTTTCATCTTTACGTGAATTGTGGCGTCTTTATTGTTGTCTGTTTGAGTTGCCAATTTGTCGATGTTAGTGATTTATTCACTAAAGCTTTAGGTTAACTTTTGCTAGTATCTAAATACTAGCCTCAATCTTACATGATAGAACCCTGAGCACTTGACACAGAGGTAAGACACTTTAGAGTGAACATCTTTTACATTTTTATACAAATTATTTTTTTAAATATTTTTTTGTATTTAGATTATTCAGCAGGAATAAATATACAGTAAATAAACTGTACCAGATATAGCTAAAACTTACATTTCTTTACATTTTAATTCAATGTTGTACTGGATTTGATGCCATTACCAGTCATTAGACAATCCCTGACTGGTTGGTAAGTAATCAATAGAGGATGCGGGGTAGTAAAAACCCCTACTTGCAATTGTTTTGGACAAGCATACTGCTGCAGTCGCTTGTAGTTTATACGAAAGGCTTTGTACCAAACGCTTGCTTGAAAAAGTGCAACACGGTGAAAGTTGTACCTCAGTGCTGCTCAGTCAACACATTCACTTTGAATGCAAACAGTCTCAGCTATGGATTGTGTTGCACTTTTCAGTTTTACTATCTTGTCCAAAGCAGTTGGTAAGTGAGTGCAGATAAGTCAGCATCTCCCACTGCAAGCTACAGCAATATGCACGTAACCAAACATATCACAGCACTGTATACCTCTTTGCGACAGATTTCAGTGGTTGCCAAATGGTTGCCAACCAGTCTCTAAGTCTGTGTGACAGGGGCTTATTCACTAATGGTCACATGACTGCAAAATCTGAATAGTTCCTAGTCAGATGCCAGTTAAAAAAAAACTGTCGAGCATCAGTTTACAGGGCTATTACCAAGCGAGAGATTCTATAAAGGTTAAAAGGTTTAAAAGTTAACCAAGTAACACACTGAAAAAAACTGTACAACCAACCACATATAAAACTGGATAACTATTTATAAAAAAAATTCTAAACAGTCTTTATTTCTGTTTACCAACACGTCATGGATGGATTACTTTTTGTCTGTCAACTACTGGTTTAATAGATGATCTATTAATAGTTACTGTCTATCCTCTACTTAGAGTCTCTAAGCTTGTCATATTTTGACGTTTCTAGGCTAAAATAAATGTATCAATTATGAAAAAATCTTTAGCTGCAGAGTTACACTTTTCACCTGCTTCTTCTCTTTTCCCTCAAAAACTACAGTCATGAGCTGCCATTCAGAAGAGGGGGGGAAAAAGAAGTGAATGATGTAGATTTCAACAAAAATAACCAAAAGGAAACAGCGGTGAAGCTGTCTTAGTAAAAGAGGAAGCAGCGGTAAGTCTGGGAGCACACTCTGTCTCAGTAATTCCTTGCCTTGTCGCCTTGTCTCCCATATAGTTGGTTATTATAGAGACGCGGCTGTCATGTCATATTTAGCTCTGGAAATGTCATTTGGCAGCACACCTGCTGCCTGGCTATGCTAATAAAGCTAGGTTTAACTTTGATTAGAATTCAGTGAGAGAGATGGATCGAGAGGAGGGGGAGATGGAGAGAGAGAGAGAGAGAGAGCGAGTAAGAAAGACAGAGACACGGAAAGGAAGAGAAACATCAAAGAGAATAAGAGCTGGCAAAGTCACTCCAGCAGCGAGCCTCATAGCTGTCTCTTCCGACCCATGACATGTAGCAAGATGACTCATGCCTTAACTGGATGGATATGTCTGGATGCATCACATATGAAACATAAGAGGAGGGGAGGGGCAGCCTCTGACCTTTATTGGTGCAGATTAGCTAAAGGGGGAAATCAACCCTACATGTCAAACTTGGTTAATTTTCCCAGGGTCCTGTGCGGCATGGTCAGATAGCCCGGCATGCCAGTTATTCTGCTTCTTTGATGTAAACACATACACGTACGCCGTCAAAGACTCGAAAAGACAGCCACACACTCACCCCCGGTAGCGTCTTCTGCTCGTGCAGTGCATTCTGGGCTTTCAGGGCAGACTCACGTGCACAGTATGTCAGGAAGGCACATCCTGGAGAAACACAAGGGGCACGAGATCACTCATATAAGTGCATTGATTTTTAATGTCTATATAACGTCAGCTGGCAGCCACCCTATTATAAATATACCATTCGGTCATATGTGTTCTTATTTTATTGAGATTAATAAACACTAAGAACGATTCTGGGTCAACGTGCATTCACATTTTCTAATAAATGTACAAATAAAAAGCCCCCGTGCCTTTAATCAGACTGTCATTTTTTGTTAAGCAGTTCCTCCTGTGGCACCAGAGATCTATGGGATTATTAAAATAATATCTATTCAGACACAAGCAGCCTGAATGAGTATTTAATATCATGCTGTTCAGGCAAAAATGTATGCACTTCTACATAATAGAGAAAGGCCTTCATTAACCTTTAGGGCTCCACACAAATCATGAATATGTAAATGTATGCAGAATAGGTGTTATAGGTGTTAGAGGACCCAAACCACCTGGCCTATATGTCTCCCCAATGACTGATGGTTTATGTGGATTTATAAAAGCTTTTGTTTTCTGCCCTCAGATTTGCATTAGGAATGACAGCACGGATCATTGTTCAGCTTCGGATCGCTCTGCCAGCTTCGGTCCAACTGTCAAACAGGATTTTGAACACGTCGAGTTTTCCTCCTAAATATACGGAGCCTGCCCACCATGTGACGAGGGGAAGTAGTAGTAGTAGTAGAAACAGTAGTGGCAGTGGGTGGCACCAGTTCTTTCAAACTGAGCGATATCGCCGTATGATACTAATTAGCGTCTGACAAAACACTTGTTTTTTTTTAGATGTATCTCAGACAAATGCGTTCCTGCTGATGAGAATTTACCAACATTTAAGTGAAAAAGTACACTCACATCTGAACTCAATTCAAGGAGTTTGGAGATGACAATTTTGGCCCTCTGTGAATAAAAATCAAGCTGGCAGGAGGGAACTTTTTTTATAATGTTTGTATCTTTAAATTCAGATTGTAGCATCATGAGGTAGGCGTAAAAGGAAACCTTCCAGCGTACCCCGAAGCCACGTATTCATGGAGTTAATAGTCATTTTATGTTTGTTCTAACTGTATTCAACAGTTTTTCTGCTGCTTCCTGTCGTGTAGTTGTTTCCACGGTAGGCTTAAGGTTTAAAAGCACATTGGCCTTGGTAAACCTCAGTCAGAATCACTGTCAATGATAGACAATAAAAATATGATATTTTATTTGTAACTGTAGCAAAGTCTATGTGGCATGAACGGATATTTGTCCATGCCAGAGAGCGAGTAAGATAATCTTTAATTCTTTTTATTTTAATTTGTATTTTTTAGTAGAAACACTAAACAGGATCTACAACATAAACCTTCCACCAGCTGTTCATCACAAAGGCTCCAAAGGGACAACAGCTCGATGAGAAATCATCCCACCTGACTCACACCTATTGGAAATCAAATCAGAGCATATACAAGAGAAAGCTTCCCCTGTCACTGCACAACAAGCTATAAACCAACAAATTCACGCCTCATTTTTTTTACTCCTTTAACTGGACACCTCCCTTACCTTTGTGCATCCCCGTGTACTTGTCCTTTATCACCGTCAACTCATAGATCTTGCCAAACTGCTCAAAGATGGGCTTCAGGTCCTTCTCTTCCAGGTTTCGGGGTATTTGCCCGATGAAGAGCTTGATGGCGTCAGGCTCCTTCATTGAGAAGTCTGGGGAGGAATAATAACACACACATACACACACACATATTCAGAGACACATATAGAGTGGAGGCGGTCAGGAGGAGCAGACAGGAGCCTGCGGGCTTAAATTCACACTGCACAGGAGGTGCAAACAGGAGGCCGAGGATGGAGGTACAGATGGGAGCGTTCGGCGAGAATGGGAGGCTGAATTAATGGTTTCTACACCCTCTGAGATGTGACAGCCCAAATGCTGTGGTAGATTTCACAGAAACGCAGCACAGTTGCATTGCTCTAAAGATTGTGTGTGTTTGTGTTAATTTTAAATCTAAATTAAAACGCTCACAAAGTCCATGAGCTCACTCTTGCCAATGGATACATCTAAAGGATGAATTTTAAATAAATGTATCAGCCTCCCTTTATTTATTTATTTTTATTTTAGAAAGAAGATATAGAGCAACTGTTTTGTCGTTTGCTTGCTCAAGAAAATGAAATTCAAAATGTAAATTACCCCAAATGACCTCATAACTTTCATATTTGTGGCGTCACATGGACACCTACAAACACGACTCACGGCTACAGAGCTCAGGTGCACTGCTTTTACCTAAAACTGGGAGAATAATATGCAAAAAAAGGGGGGGAAGGAACGTGATGCTGTTGTAAACGATAGTAAACAAATTCTGAATTGCTCTCTGGGCCGCTTATATTCGAGCCCCCTTTTTACAGAAACATGACATTGTGTCTGTCAACACAGCTGGAGACCTGCGCTCTCTTTGTCAAAGACGCTGGTGACAACAACAATGACCCGAACATGATGTATATATAATACACATATATATAAAAATATATTGTTTTTTCTTTATTTACACCACAAACAACAA